>NW_028288546.1:0-355500 GCF_059628265.1 Tinamus guttatus
CTTGAAGTAATTGGAAATTAAATATAAAAGCTTTCCCTCAAATTATTACTAGTGACCCAGATAATCTCAGAGTGTATTGAATATAACAAAAATGAATTTGCAAAATTTCCAAAATTTAAAGCTTATAGAAGATCTTATAGAAGATGCAGTATCATCCTGGAATACTGTGGACTGTTTTTCCTTAATTAGTTCTGATATTTTGTTCACCATGTTGTGCAGGTTTTTCAGTGTGCAAGTGAAGAAGATCTGATTCAGGAAATTTTAAATTGATTAACAATGATACCTATCAAAATAGACAAAAATATTATCTAATAGAGTTATAATTTCTATGATGATACGGCTGGATAATTTAGCAAAAGCCTGTGGCTTTATTTGTTAATATTTTTCCTTAGAGGTTTTTGTCTTCCAGATGAGACTATGGTGCACGTTAGGCTTTTCTTACATGAGATTTAGGTAGGAAAACTAAGCTTAGCTAAATCAAGAATAATAATTACAGAATCCTGAGGTATTTTTTGTGTGTGTGTCTGTATCTTAGATTGGATTCCCAAGAAGTACACCAAAGGCAGTGGATTTAAATGTGGAAGTTTTAATAGAGGATCAATCAGTTGCTGATTTGGGACTAGACCTTCAGGTCTTCAGCAAGAATAGCACTTTTCTGAGTTGCTGCCCCTTAGAAGGGGAAATCAGGCACATCGTAGTATGAGTGTTCATGTTTGGGATTTCATCAAACTATTCATGGTCAGGTGCCCCTTCAGGACATTTGGTTTTATGCTGTGCAAGAGAAGCAAATGGTAAAATGGAGGGGCTGTAATGAATTTTGTGAGCAGTGGGGAGTCAGGATTGAGCTGAGGTGCCAGGATTCTTCCGCGGAGAGTCTCTTACAGAACTGAACTGAAGTCCTAGCAGAGTAACAAAAAATAGTTTCTTTCTGCAAACTGGTCTAAAAAACAATAGAAAAGGTCATGTGTTTTGTTTCTGGGTGAAATTCTTTACCTTCTGTACCAGTAGTAATCTGCTGTTCTACTGCCAAAGGTAGGAAAATTCAATTTGTTGATATCTATAGAATCTTTACATCAGGAATTAAAGCCACCTATAGTTGTATCTACTTATTTCATCATATTCCACTAAAATTATTTACCTTTTCCTTTTTTTCCTGCAGTACTTCACATTCTTTGAAGAAATTCTTAAACTAATAAATACATAACTCCTTTCTGACATCTTGCCAATAAATTATTAAAGAACTTAAGCCTAATTTATCTGAACCGACATCTGTGATTCTTAAATCCTGGACCCAAAGTAAAATTGCTTGAGATGTGATATATTGAAACAAAAAGGGGAGGAGAGTAGAGGGAGGCAAGTCATGGAAGGGATAGAGTTTACATATAGATTTCCTGCCTCCTCACCTTCTGCACCATATACGTTGTTTGCAAAATTCTGCCACTCTGTGACTGACTGCTGGTGATCACAGTGTCTACTCCACTGAGAGGAAGTATGAGTCAATTCTACATTATTTTCTTACATTTTTCACTTAGTTACATTTACTTTTTCTGTTCTGGATAGTTTTGATCCCTTTTTATTTCTTTGTATATTTATGCTATAAAACTGGAAAAAAAAATCATGAATCTAAGTGATTGCTCATTACTTGGTAGATTGATGCAGTAATCAGATTCACATAGCACCATTCATCTTAAATCATTCTATAAAATGTTAATGCTGAGAATTTAAATAGCTATATCCAAACTCTTTTATAGATCCTTTAAATCCTTTTTTATATATCTTTTTACAGAAATTTGAAAAGATTTGTTACAGTAGATTAAACTGTCCCACGACCACTTCATCCCATGACTTCTTGTTTTCTGCTTTTCTGCTAAATTTTCACTTCTTTTCTGATTAAAGGATATTTTTAGTAGAAATCCTTCCTTTCAATATCTGCAGTAGTATATGGCCTTTGCAATACCTTTAAGCCAAGATTAGTATATAGTCTTACTAAAGCATAAATTGAGCCCAATAATAACTTTTTCTCTTTTTGACTAGATTAAAAATCTTATCGAAAAGGAAAGGAAAGGAAAGGAAAGGAAAGGAAAGGAAAGGAAAGGAAAGGAAAGGAAAGGAAAGGAAAGGAAAGGAAAGGAAAGGAAAGGAAAGGAAAGGAAAGGAAAGGAAAGGAAAGGAAAGGAAAGGAAAGGAAAGGAAAGGAAAGGAAAGGAAAGGAAAGGAAAGGAAAGGAAAGAAAAGAAAAGAAAAGAAAAGAAAAGAAAAGAAAAGAAAAGAAAAGAAAAAAGAAAAGAAAAGAAAACAGGGCCAGGGCCCAGGTGGGAGAGGAGGGGAATTTTACAATTTCATTGGAATTTAGAATGTGGGAGCATATCTAAGTAACGGAGGCTTCCCGATAGACGATGGATACGATGAGCCGGACTAAGACCAAGGCGAAAAGATTGTGGGAAAGTCACCATCTTCGGGAGGCCAGACATGACTCCTGAAGGCTTCAATATGAGTCTAACAGAAATGGCTTTATTCATGTTACAGCACCCTATTTATCTACTACATTTCTGCTAAGTCAACTAGCCACACATATGCTTACATTGCGATTGGTTACATACTACTGTCCACGCATCTTCTACCACACTAGGTTGGCTGTAAATATCGCGGCATGCATTTACATGATTGGCCCACACACAGGCCTCTATCCTACACTGATAAGCTTGTTTACAGGTTCTTCCTCTCCTACTTCTGTGTTCTTCCAGCTGGTGACTTTCCCACAATCTTTTCGCCTTGGTCTTAGTCCGGCTGATCGTATTCGTCTTCTACCGGGAAGCCTCCGTTACTTAGATATGCTCCCACATTAGAATTTAATTTTCATACCTGCTCTACGTATAATTCAGTTCCATGAGATAAGAGTAGAGATAAGAGTTCAAGTTAATCATAGAATCATAGAATGCTTAAGGTTGGAAGGGACCTCTAGAGGTCATCTAGTCCAACCCTGCTGCACATGCAGGGTCACCTAAAGCACGTGGCACAGGACTGTGTCCAAGTGGGTTTTGAAGATCTCCAGAGAAGGAGACTCCACAACCTCTCTGGGCAGCCTGTTCCAGTGCTCTGACACCCTCATTGTTAAGAAATTTTTCCTTGAGATCCTGTGGAACTACTAATGTTTCAGTTTGTGGCCATTACCTCTAGTTCTGTCAGTGGCCACCACTGAAAAGAGGCCAGCACTACCCTCCTTAGTCCCTCCCTTGAGGTCCTTATAGACACTGATTAGATCCCCTCTCAGCTTTCTCTTCTCCAGACTGAACAGGCCCAGCTCCTTCAGCCTTTCCTCATAGGGCAGATGTTCCAGGCCCCTGATCATCCTTGTGGCCCTGCGCTGGACTCTCTCCAGCAGTTCCACATCCCTCTTGTACTGCAGGGCCCAGAACCGGGCACAGTACTCCAGATGTGGTCTCACCAGGG
The DNA here is from genome assembly GCF_059628265.1 of Tinamus guttatus. NCBI lineage: Eukaryota > Metazoa > Chordata > Aves > Tinamiformes > Tinamidae > Tinamus > Tinamus guttatus. The sequence continues at coordinate 3,451 of NW_028288546.1, forward strand.
CTAAGTAGAGGGGCAGGATCACCTCCCTCCACCTGATGGAGACACTCTTCTTAATGCACCTGAGGATCCCATTGGCCTTCTTGGCCATGAGGGCACACTGCTGCCTCATGGTCAACTTGTCGTCCACCATGACACCCAGGTCTTTCTCTGAAGAGCTACTCTCCAGAAGGTCGGTCCCCAGCCTGTACTGGTGTCTGGGGGTTATCCCTCCCCAGGTGCAGGACCTTGCACTTGGCCTTGTTGAATTTCATGAGGTTTCTCACCGCCCGGTTGTTCAGTCTGTCCAGGTCCCTCTGGAAGGCAGCACAGCCCCCTGGGGTATCAGCTACTCCTCCCAGTTTGGTATCATCAGCAAACTTGCTGAGGGAGTACTCTGTGCCTTCATCCAGGTTGTTGATGAATAAAATGAACAGGACTGGACTGACCCCTGGGGGACACCACTAGGTACAGGCCTCCAACTAGACTCTGCACCGCTGATCACCATCCTCTGAGCTCTGCCATCCATTCAGTTCCTAATCCACCGCAGTGTGACTCATCTATCCCACACTTCCAGAGCTTGCCGGAGGATGTTGTGAGGGACAGTGTCTCTGTCTTCCGAGGAGTTCTCTGAAGAGACTAAAGTTGGCCCTCCTGAAGCCCATTGTTGCAAGGCTACTTAAAGCCCTGCCTCCTCCTCGTTGCATCTTGAACTCCACCAACTCATGGTCACTGCAGCCGAGGCTACCCCCCACCTTCACATCTCCTACAAGTCCCTCTCTATTTGACAGCACGAAGTCCAGTAGCCCACCTCTCCTCGTCGGCTCCTCCACAACCTGCATCAAAAAGTTATCATCAATGCACTGCAGGAACCTCCTGGACTGTTTGTGCCTGGCTGTGTTGTCCTTCCAGCTGATGTCAGGGTAATTGAAGTCCCCCGTGAGAACCAGGGCCTGTGACCGTGAGGCAATATCCAGGTGACTATAGAAGGCCTCATCAACCTTCTGGTCCTGGTCAGGTGGCCTGTAGCAGACACCCACCACAGTGTCTCCCACATTAGCCTGCCCTTTAACCCTTGCCCACAAGCTCTCAACTCACTCATCCTCCACTCCCAGGTTGAGCTCCATGCATTCCAGTTGCTCTGTTGCATAAAGAGCAACTCCACCACCTCACCTTCCCAGCCTGTCCTTCCTATAGAGCACATAGCCTATCCAGCTTTTCTGTTTCCTTGAAAGAGGATTAAGAGGACTCACTCTGCATGTCGCTGCACAGGTATGTATCTGCCTTCTAAGTGGAATCCATTCTCTGAGTGATGCACATTAGCTCCCTATATAAAGCCTAAGAGAGTGAATATCTCAGAAAAAATGGGATTTCTTTGAAGACACATGCTGAGAGATGCCAGAAGTATCTGTAAAATTGCTGAGGACAGAGACATATCTTAAATCCTGATGCTCTCCGGGGTGTGGGCTGCAGAAATATGCCTGCTCTTACAATGTTGAATGCATTTCTGGAAGTAGATGCACAGGACCTTGTTTACAATGGACAGATGGCAAAATTGGCACCCTTTCCTTTGCTATCCCCTTAAACAGTAAGTTCAGTATCTGAACATTTACCCAAGACCTGGAATCAGAGCCAATATCTCCCCAGTGAAATGGAAGTCACATCCACCACCTCATCATCTGACCTAACTACAATACTGCAGGCTACTCTAGACTAAGGACATTGCTTGGAAGATAATCCATCTTCGGTTACATAATTACATAGCTAAGGGACCTGAGAGAGAGTGCCCCTTAAGTTATGCATTGCTCAGCAGCTTGATCTACCCACAGCCTGCAGCATCCCTGAGCATCTGTATATCAAATTTCAATCATGAGAGCCTAACTGCTCAAAGGTTGCATATCTCTTTCAAATAATAGGGAGATATTTATCCAGAAGACAAGGCAGATCTAACATCTTGTAGCATCTTTGTAGCATCCTAATGAAACTCTCTGAGGTTTCTGGTGAGCTAAATGTATTTCTTCATTCATTTATAGCACAGTATGCTAAGGATTTAACATAGCAAAATCCATTATTGTAGGAATACTCTGACACCTTGCAAATGAAAACTAGCTATTAAAATAACATTGTTTGAGGTTTTAGAGTGTCTTAACAGTTTTTAATAACTTCACAAGGGAGTATTGTTCTTAAGCTGAGGTTAAAATAAGGACGTAGTGATGAAGGAACATTCAGCAAAGTGAAAGTATGCATTGACTTCTCAGCAATATGCTTCCTGAATATTACAAAATAACAATATTTCCCATTGCAACAGATAAAAGTCTAGTCCACGCATCCTTATATAATGTCCATATTAGTTCCTAGCTGAAAAGAATTCTAAATAAAATTCTTAGGCCCTGAATAGTGGATGACAAGTAAATTTTTCTAAGTGAGCACACTCATGAAACTATAGATTTGTTAAGTAATCTCAAGGTGGTATTGCAAAGATGAATAAATTGGATGATAGTTTTTATAACAGCAAAAAGAAATTTGATGTAGAAAGAAACTAATTGGCTTGGAGGCCTGTTTGATTTAGTAGGCATGACTAATGAGCAGAAACACACAGAAAGCACAATATTTTTTGGCAAGTAACTTATTATTTCGGTGAGGGAAAAAGCAAGTAATAAATTTCTATTTATTCTGTCCTACCAAGATACTTCTAGTGGATGAAAATTTATTTCATTAAGGGAACAAAAATGATGTATTCTAACAAGTTACAGAGAAAGTTTCCAGTTCTACACATGTATTGTACTCTTTATTCTACTATACAATCTGTATTATATCGGCAGAAGAATTGCAGTAAAAGTTGTTTTTGCTATTGTAAATGAAATCCAGAGTAAATATACAAAAGATAATGAGGTCTAAAACTTTTGGCACTTGTGCATTATACAAGTACAGAAAGTCACAGTTCCATGCAGATAAGTTGTAAGGAAACTTATTAAAAATATCATAGAAAGACTAGGAATGTTTTCACTAAGCTTATATGGTCTCAAATAGAAAATGAATGACTATAAGTTTTTGAAGTAGGTACTACTTTAAAATAGAAAGTCATAAGCAGAAATTCAGAATTATAGTAACATGAAGTAATTCATTTATTAACTCAAAATTATTGTTAAAATGTAGGCCTGAATAAGCTGTAGAAGCAAATGTATATAAATTCAGGCATTAGTAAGACAAATGTGCAGAAAATGGGCATGTTCCAGTTACAATAACTCATTTTTATTTTTGCAGCATAAAAGAATACAAACTGTTTGGCTTACATTTATCAGTTTGGAACAATAAAGATTTTAATGAAAAAAAAGAATTCTGTTTTATGTTCCTGGCATCATACATGATGACATACATGTGTTGCAGTTTGCAAGTCGTTGTGGTGGGGGGAAGGAGACATCAAATACTGTGTTAACTATACACCCAACTCTGGCATTATCAGATACACAAACCATCTGCTAACTGTAGGTCCAATTGCCTTCCAAACAAATAATCAAGTTCACAAATAGTATGATTTATTCAAATGCAACATTTAACAAAGCAGATTTTGAATGTCAGTACAGGAAATTCTCTATTACAGTGTGGGACTTTTTTAGGTAGCTCTGATGTACAAATGTGCAATCATCACTCACCCCAGAAGATGGGAGAGGACTCTCAGTCTTGAGTCTCCTCAGGCGGCATCCCGACCTGAGGGGAGGAAAGGGATATCAGCCTGTCAACTGACCCAAGAGTTACGAAGGATTCTTCCCTCCTCCTCTTTTTCTTCCTTAGTTCACCTCTTATGCTTTTTCTTTACATTCAGGTGGAGCTTGAGTGACTAGAGTCATACTTAATATTGTTATTGATTGGTGAAAAAATTTCTCGCTTTCATTTAAAGGTACAGTCAATCAAAAATCTAGAGCACATGCTCAGTGAGGGGTGGTTGTACCTCAGAGGCGGGTGACTTTTGGGATAGAGGTATTTTTTGTCATTAAAATGAGCTTATAATGTGCAAAGTTCAAGCAAAGTTCACCTGAAAGGAGTGATTTGCCACCTTTGCTGTCTCAGCACCGGACATGTTATCGTATATCTCCCATTAGACAGCCACTGTGCGGCTTATCAGCAGCCCAGCACAGGGAGTGCAACAGAGTTTGGCCGCGGTGCCTTCACCCCGCGTCATCCTCCGTTACTCCCCTTTGCAGCTGCGAGGAGGGCAGATTGTGCTATCTAGGAAACCGTGGAGGAGCAGAGTCTGAGTGCAACAGCCATCCTGGAAGTGGCAATTGTGCATCACCCCAAGCGAGCTTCTGTAATGCCAAAACTTCTGTTAGGCCGTAGTTTTACTCTGTTTCCCCTTTTCAAGCAATTCTTCCATATTATCCACTCCATGACTATAGTCACTCAAGCTTCACATGAAGTCACTTAGGTGTTAACATTACATGACTTAAACAGCATGCAGTTAAGTGAATGATGGCACATTGGTACATTAGAAGGGAGTTACAAAAAAGTGGGGGGAGGTATTCTACAAGAATATGTAAAGCAATTATTGCAATTACAACAGTAAGCAATGATTGTAACAAACTTTGTAGCCACCCTGTGACTCTAGTTACCTTTGTATATTGAAATTTAGTCTCAAATTAGAGTCTTAGTACATCAATTGGGTCATCCGCTTGTAAAGGGGTGTAAACGATGAACTGAATCATCTTTACGTTCATAGCTTTCATTATAGTTGATTTTACATGGCATATTGCTATACTTAGGATAATTATCATCAAAATGAACATCATCACATACTCTATTAAACTTTGGATCCAACCGGTGACACCAAATTCAAACCAACTAAACACCTTCGCCAGCCAACTAGTGTTCACTGATTCCTGGATTTCATGGGTGTGTTTTGCCACCTGTTGCATCTTTTCTAGTTGGATGTTGAGGTCCTGTGTAATGTCAGGGATATAAATGCAGCAGTCGGTACTGAAGAGGTTCAGGTAGCCACAAAGTCCATTTTGTGTAACAGCATCAAGTCCAGTGCCATGCAGAAGAGTCATTTTTGATGTACCTTGTATTTGATGATTGAACAACTATATACTAGTATCAGTGGCACTAGCTACTTTTTCTACTTGATAGCCTAATTTAATTAACCATAATCGCGTTTGCACGGTAGCACGACTAAATCCAAAAAATCCTTCATTCCCCAGGCCATGCAGATGGCTGCTCCTGGATCCTGACACCCGTCTACATGTCCTAGCAGTCCTGTTTTTGCCCATTTCGCTCGAGTCATCCAGTGGGGTAGGAAAGGAGTTCTCCTCTACATGGGGCACAATGTTGGAAGGCCCAAGGCACACTGGCGTTCAGGTAATCCAGCCCATAAGGTACTACCATCATTGCAGACACAGATGAAACCGGCCGGAGCGTCACCAGAAGCAATACGGCACTTATCATGAGGTGCAAAGTCTTCACTTACTGATTTGTATTTTATGCTGTGATTATGGCAACATGAAACAATCATCATCTAAGTTGCTTTAAGAAATCTCTTTTCTCATTCACACTGAAAAAAAAAACAGTGCACTATTGACTGTTCAATTTGGTCGCTTGCTACTAACTGAATATTGCAATTTTCTAGTCTTTAAAATTCATTCATATAAAGAAGTGAGGTATTGACTGCAAAAATTCAGCAGTGAGAAAAATAAGAAAAATCTTCCTTAATTCCTTATTTTTTTAGTTTCTTTCTTGTGACTTGATTCAATAGGAGCGTGTGCTGAATGAGCAATCGCATCATGTTATCAGTGCTTCTTTATTTAGATCTGTACTGAATAACCATTATGTTTTAAAACTTCTGATTCAAGAAAAGAAAATGAAGGAAACAAACAAGCCCTCAAAAGAAAGTGTTCTCCTACTTCATTATTTTTATGTGCATTCTTTTATTAAAACATCTCAACATTGAACTTCGATTCCAAATGTAATGTACAGCTAATGACTAAATTAGCAGTGAGTAGGTATATAATCTGTTAGAAGCAAGGTGGTCTGCTTGGGAAATGTGATGGTTTAGAAGATTAAGCTAGCAAATGAGTGTTCATTTAAATAGTAAAAATAGTGTAAGCCACCAAAAATCATGAGCCAAAGGAGAGATTAGCAGTGTTTCTAGATGTTGTTCTTAAATGATTCATCTGTTGCATCAAAATGTTTTTGTTTTGATTCACTATTAAAGTCTGGTTTTCTTCTGATCTGATTCACACTTTTTGTGTAAAATTGAAAAGACTTTTTTTATTACTGAGTACCAGAAAGTTGACAGAAAATGACTGATAGTCATCTATGAATCTATGAGCTTGAAGTAGAGGGATTGATGATTATCTTTTTATGGTTGGAACACTTTGAGATGGCAGAATTCAAAAAGGAATTTGGAAGTTGTCAAAACAGTCACAAGAAAGAATTATGGGTCAGTGCAATGATTTAATAAGAGTTGTTTCTCTACCATGTCTGAAATGTTTTGTTGATCCTTTTTTCCTGTGTTATTTTCTAAGACGATTCAAATTATTGTCAGGAGAAACAAAACAAAACAACAACAAAACAAAATAACAGAAATAACAGTAAAGCACAGCAGATTCAGTACTTATGCATTATCAAGGTGAATTAGTTATTTTTTGCATATATTTATAGGAAGTTTTTGAAGAAGAAAAAGCAAAACTGGGTAGAAAATTGATAGTAGGACAAAATGACATCGGGTTACAACCTTTCCTTTAGCATAAAGAACAAACCAGGAACTGCTGTATAGAAAAAGACAACATGTTTATTTCTTGAACTGACTAAAGAAATGTATTCAGTTTGACAAGTCACCAAAGACATGAAAATAAAAAAAAAAAAAGAGAAGACAAAGAAATCCACACCATAAACTTCCAAGAACAATGTCTGAAGGATTGAAACTACAGTAACTGGTTGATAGTAAAAGACGTGAACTGTAATTTTAGGTATCAATAAACCAGCAGACAGATCACTATTTTAAAAAAAAGCAAGAAGATACTCACCAAAGAATGCAAGTTTGGATAAAGAAATTTGCTGGTGGCCACTTTAAAATCTGCAAAAGATGCTTAACTTCTTCATTGATTTGATGCAATTACCTGAGACAATGAACACAGAAGATTAATGTAAACAATAACTATAGAAATACATAAAGGTGAATGAGGGGCTTGAGACACAACACTGCTCTTCTTAATGTAAGTACACCTGAACTTCATATAAGTACACCTGAATTACAGGCTATAAATCACTTAACTGTTTGAGTCCTTCAACCCAGGGGGAATCTACTTTGTCTCACTTCAATATATTTTTGAAACATAATTCATTTTAGTAACATGCTCCCTAGAATACTGAAGTCTCTTTTCAAGACAATGTTTTGACCCTCCCAAGTCATGAGTAGAAGACCTTATTGTTACTCAGACAGCCAAAGTTTCCCTGAGCACAGAAGGTCATATAGTACAAAATCAGGCTCTCTAGCAGCCTGGAAAAATTGGTAAAAAAGTGCACAATGAAGTCTCTTTTTCTATTTTTCACAATTATTAAAAAAAGTCACTGTTTAGCTCCATACAGCTGACAATAATGAAATAGATTGTAGATCCTTAAAAAAGACTAATTCATTGCGCTAATATTTTTTCTCTGTTAAGCCCTAATCTATTTCTCCAAGTTTACTGATGTGTCATAGCATTCAGCACTTTATATCTGAGAATGCCCTCTCATCTCTACCATGTCTCGTTCTGATCCATGAGCATTCTCATCCATAGATAAGTATCGACCCACCTGAGAGCACATCCATCTCTTGCACGCTATACTTACCTACATAAATAATTAGTGAAACTTTAGGTGGATATTAATTAATATTCAGTAATAATGATTCGAAAGCAATAAAATTACAAGACATTTTAGTAGCTCCTAACAAGGAACTTCCATAGCTGTTTACAAAAAATGTAGAGAGAGAGGAGCATCTGATCTTGAGTTACAATCTGAAATACATTAATGTCTGTACAAGAACTAGGTAATATTTATTGGATAGAGATCACGAGTCATCTCACTGAATTTTAGACAACTACAAAGATAACCCAGGTTCCCTTTACATTAACAGAAAGAGGGGCATCTCTAAAGGACAGGTCATCCTGTGATGTGTCTTAAACAGATGGGATGATTACATATATAGTTGACTGTCTCTCTCTAAAGACCACTGTTGAGGGTACAAATAATTCAGCCTGGACCCTGGCTTCTTGTAGGCTAAAGAGATGATTCCCATCCTGAATAGTGCTCTCAATTGCAGAGAAATTCTTTGAAGGGGCTTCTTCACGGTTGCTCCATCCTTGACTGAGTGCTCTTTCAGTGCCACCTCCAGCTCTGGGTGCAGGTGGGAAGCAGAGATACATCACCTGCAACGGAGAAACACCAGCGGTCACTTTTACACCTAATAGCTTTTGGAGATTTCAACAGAACATAAAATGGCACCTCTACCTTAAAGAAGAAAATAGTACATCATTGTGGTCTAATCAAATAGTTCTGTATAAATGATATTGGACATTTTAATGCCTCTGTTAATCCAGTGGTTTTGAGAAAAAGGATACCCCAATAGAACTTACAAAATGTGTTACATTTTAAGGTTAAAACTGTAAATTTTTCTTTTCTTATTATTTATTATAATCATTTACATTTCTATTTGTGTTCTGCATTAATTTCCATAAGTATGTTACTCATTTCATCTGTAGTGTGCTTTTAGGGAACAGTACTAAGATGTTATTGCTCTCGGTGAGTAGGTGTATTAATGTGCAAGACTGAGAGGAATCCAATCCATTATCTTTTAAACTTCATTGGTTAAGATGTACTAATAATATGCAATAAAATATTAAACTTATTTTCATGATTGAAGTCTATAATTAGTATTTTAAATATACCTCATGGCTTCTGATATAAAATGGTGCTGTTTTTGCAATTTTCTTATTTTTTTTTTAGAAAAAGTACATTTCTAAATATTTAAGCCTTTAGAACCAACTCTTTTAGAAATAATTACCAGTAATTAAGGACAAAATTATATGAACTATGAATTGTTTTTATCTTTTTTATTGAATTTTCTGGTCTGATGAGTAATTTTAATTATTTGGTATATATTTAAATAGTCTGTAAGTATTAAAAATCTCACATTTGCTTCAACATAATACCATAGGTTTCTTATGTCACAGGATTATCATTTAATTAGAAATATGTGTCCAAATTAACAACTATTCCCATGTTAAACTGCAAACATTTAAGCCACCATCCTATTCACTTTGGTGACTGATTACTGAATTCATTAGACTGGTGTAGATCAACGCAACCTAGGCAGGATTAAAACTCCATTTTAATCATTGTTACAAAACAGGCTGCAAATATAATACAAAATTACAAAGGTTGTCTTGTGTTTTTCTTCCTTGTAAGGCTGTAGCTGTTGTCTCCATAATAAATGAGAAATTACTGAGTGTTTAGTGTTGCAGAGCAAATTGAACGCTAAGTTAAGGACACAGTACTTTAAGATGAAGAGTTGCACATGTATATTGGCAGATCCTGTTCTCTGATTGGCAGATTTCTGTTCTCTGTCTGCATCTGTGTTTAAAATGCATCAGGTTCCTTTGCTCTTCACCGACCTAAAGCATGGTCATGTAGTATATTCTGGTGTCCTAAGAGCAGACAGATACATGGCTGCCACTCATGTGCATGGGATTGCACTGTGTGTGCTGCCTGTGTCCAATGACATGTGCTGCACTGCAACTGCTGCCTTCCTGCTGTGTGTGCCAGGGCACAGGTGTGTCTGTGTGTTCATTTGGATTTATGCAAAGATTAAAAGCAGAAAGCTCTTTCAGATCTAATGAATTGAAAAAAAAAATTTGCAGGTGCAACTCAAATTTTAATTAAAGCTTGACACTAGCAAAAAAATCCTTATGTCCTATTGATTCACATTTTTCATTTGTGTTCCCAAAAGTGTGAGAAGCAGACCTGACTCCCTCCTTAACTATTAGAGAAGAAAATATAAATAAACCATCTTTCAATCACAAGATAACAGTATCTTATTACTTAAGGGCCTAACCATACCAGAGATGTTTAGTATTAAGATTAGCCACATATTAAATGTCAAGTCACTCTCCTATTCACTTATTTTCCTATTCTACCAAATAATTAATGTCAGCACTACCATGAATCTGATAAATATTGATGAATTTGTGACAGATTCTTTCAGTTACAGTATGCTTTGGCACCTGTATGTGACTGTGGCAGGCACCCCATAATTACTTTGATACATAGATTACATACTACTACTACTACTCACTGAGTAAAAGGAAAGTTTATTTTGCACTTCAGTGATATAAAAAAATCTAACCAAGGATCAAGATCAAATGCTCAGAAATCATTTACTTTGCGTATAGACTGAAAAAGCATGCTAGGCCCATTATAGGATTCAAGTATATCCCAATTTCCCTCTTACAGATCTTATTCTAGAACAGTAGGACCTTCCAATAATCATAGTGATATTGGTACTTACTGTCTTCCTTTTCCTGGACTCTAGTAAGTACTGTCCTTGATTCCAGTGATACATGAAGGGGAAAGCAAACACAAAACAAACAAAAACAACAACAAAAAAACCTTAGTACCAGTGAGGAGTATGAAGCAGTATCTGATATACGTATGCATCACCTCACTGTTAGTCTTACAGAGGATCACACAAACAGAAGGCCGAGACCTAAATTAGTCCCATTTTCCTCTCTCTCCTGTCCTTCAGCTTGATCACTAGGACAATACCCGATGATACCCTCTTATGGTAAGATTTATGGAGAGCAAATCAACGTAAATATTTTTTCTTAAATAGTTCTGGCCATTTAGGATCTATGCAATTAATATGGGACACATGGGACTTCAGAACTGTCGGGTGGGGTCATATAGGGTCCACATAGGGGTACTCTGTTAAAAGAGGGATCTCCCTTTATATCTCCAGTTAAAAAATATGGGCCTCACCCTGTCTCTGGCCCCATTCCTGGCCCTGCAGCAGTGCCCAACAGCCCCCTGGGCTGAGTCTGCCCTGGGTCACCCAGGGACTGGCAACAGGATCTGGTGGCCTGGACCCGCCATGCAGGCAGCATTAAGGTGCAATAACGCATTGATGCCTCCTTAGAATGAAGATAATATTTCACCATTTAAATATCTAAACACATATCAACAGAGTAGAAAATGTTTATTAATATTACTTTTCTCTGCTCCCAAAAATGCCAGATAAACTTTGTGAGGCAGGTAAAAGGATTCGTTCCATGAAATGGAGAGCTCAACACAGTCATACAGTTGGAGTCAGGCATAAGGGAAGATGCCCAGCAGCAAATGGTGGCATCTGAGTGAACCCCACTGAGCTGGCCTAAGAGGGAGAATTACAACAGCAGATGGAAATATCTGGTATTATCAGCAGTAGTGGTGAGAAAACATGGACATGGATACAGGCTAGCACAAATGTCGTCTTGAACCTCCCTGTAATGAAAAAAAAGAGTACTTGCTAAGGCTCAACAGGAATAAAAAATAAATATTGTACCTCATTTGGGCATAGAAGTCAAGCAAACAGCTCCCTGCATGTGAATAACATAAGGATAGGATTAAGGGGGTACTTGTATTGCTGTGTCTTCACTGATGTGCACATTTAATTATGAAAATTAACAATTTTATTTCATCAAAGAATACACACTGAGCCCAAGACCTCATTTCAGAAAAAAAAAAAAATGGAGGAAATACAAAAATTTTACACTGCTGGTTCTTACTTACCAAATATATAATGGTAGGTTTTTCATGTTAAATAATTTTTGGCAGCTCATACTAGCCTGTGTTATTAATGAAAAAGATTGTTTAAAAAAACTGGTAGATTCAGTGTGAAAGTGAAACTAATCATAATGCTGTGATGTGGGAATTATTGCAGGACCGGCAGAATTGCATTTATTTCATTAGCATGGAATCATTTTAAAGGGCAAAAATGCACAAGAAACATTTATTGAAATAGACTAATCAAGTAACCCGTTAAATATGACCATGATTTCCTGCAAATGTTTAGTTTTATAGGTTGCTCTCTACACTGAGCAACCTAATAGAATATGGAGTAAACAAGCTTTGTGCTTTATAATATAATTTCTGGTTAATATTATGTTTTTCCCCATTTTTTTTCTTGATGGAAACAGTCCTTTGCAGTTTTTCGGATGTTCTAATTTCAACTGGACATCACAAAAGCATCCAGGTCACATCATATTTCTGACAGATATCTACTATATCGCTGAACTTGCTCACATGGACATACTGAGAGTAGAATTTCTGTGCCTGTTTTGGAGGCTCAAACCTTAAGTTTAAAATAATGGAGCAAAATACATGGTAAATACCTCGAGGGAGTCTTAGAACTACTAATGTTAAGAAAGGAAAAGATATACAGTCTTCCAGTTTGGCAGTGCATCCTAGCCACCTTCCCCACTTCCTAGGATTTTTTTTTTTCAGTTTGAGTTTAGCAGATAATTATAGTTATTATGGTTTGCCTTCCAAATCTTCATTTGGAAGATCATTTAACAGTATAAGAAATCCCATTCTTCAGGAATCTTTACCCACTACTATCTTCAGACTTTGTGTCTTAATTTCAGCAGAGTATCCCTACTTACTGTCCAGAGCATCACCCCAAACGATGTGGCCCTTCAGTCATGTCACATCTGTGCAGTCTAAACCCACATCAAATACCAGACTGGTTAGTATAAGTGCTGGACACCACATGGCCACCAGCCTGCTCTGGCCTGCAAGCGGGAGCACAGTGCTCTGCTCCAGCAGACACTTCATCAAACTGTTACCAACATCTGTCTGGCCCCACATGGCCAAACGAACTGCAGCCACCGTGTTTGCTAAGTTCAGTGATGCTGAATGGCACAGCAAGCTCTCTCCTATGTTGGTGGAGTCAAGATGATATGAATTGTTTTGTCAACATTTTGTCCTATGTATGAGGGAATTTTATTATGGCTTTGACTGTATTTCATGGTTGCTGTGTTCCTGATCTTAATTTGCCCTGACCAGAAGGCTTGAAGACAGCATCATTCTCATATGTGAGCCTGATGATCCTTTCTAAATAATGTCCCCCCAGTGATATCCAGTAAAAATATTTTAAAGGCTATGGAAGCATATTTCAATGCTTGTCCCTTTGGCTTTCTGATTTTTACTGAAATCATGAAAATGGAGTGCCAGTTATGAAGACAAAGACCACACTAGATATTTTTAAGAGCTCTTATCCTTCTGTAAAACTACAAAGCCTTTCAGATAAAATATTTATCTGACTCCTGCTGTTGTAAATATGGTATCATTATTTCACTACCAGTTCTCTTTCTAAGCTTTCTTATTTCTTTGCCTATAGTTATTTCTTTTTATTCCAATGACTTAAAATAAATTCAGGAGATATTTACCATTATGATGCCTTCTTTAGAATTACCCTATACAGGGTATGCTAAGTTAATGAAGATTTAATGACGTCTTATTAAAAAATAAATCTCTCTGTTCATCTCAGCAAAAGTCAATATCTGCTTAATATTTAGTGGTGAATTATTGAATATATCATTGTGCCATCAATATATCCAGACAATCATATGAAATGTGTAATTTTCTCTACTTTGGTCAGATCTACAGTCTTGCATAATTATTGTGCTTTTCATGCACAAATCACTGGTAACTTTTATGGTCAGCCTGTAAATTTTGTGTCTTAAAAGACTTGAAAGTATTCTGTTAATGAGTTTAACTTGTCTGTGAAACACATTTTTGATAGTGCTCCAGGAAAAAATGCTGTTCTTGTGAGATCTCTTTCATGATGCTCTATGATATTCATGATTTCAAATTAGATTAAGTAAATTCCCTTAGATTGAGATTCAGTTGATCAAAATATTCCTGCATATTATCTTAATTTGACAGATATTTCCTGCTTTAATAGGAACTTAATACGAAAAAGATGTTTGTAGTATAACTTGAAAGTTATTGCAGATGGTAAACATGTAAGACAGACAACATACAGAAATATTGTTCATTGTAAATAAGTGGAAATATCATGGGTTCTATATTATACAACATAAGCGCTGGGAAGTGTTGGGTTTTGGTGACAGTAGTGTCAGCAAAAAGCGGGGGTGACACCAGGTCCAGAGGTATCCCCCTAACGTAAGCACTGCATCAGAATCCAAGCTCTGGGATGTCACCAGGCCCAGGAGTGTCATCGTGATGTCAAATTCGCATCAGAATCCCGCCATTGAGTCTCACAAAACCCCGGTGTGTCCCCATTGCATCACAGTTCCAGGCCCTTTATAAAGGAGGCGCTGGGGCGGCCTTAGGTGTCTCTTTGCGCGCGAGCAAGCTGTTTTGCAAGCAAGCAGGCAAAGAGCGTGTCCTTGGGACAAAGGAGCGAGGCAGCGGGGTAAGAGCTGGCTCCTGGGCTCTCTCCTCAGCCTCCCTCTCCTCGCTTGCAGTGAGCACATGGCACCCTTCTCTTTCCAGATTTCTTCTCCGTGGCTTTTGCTCCGTTCTCTTGTGGCACATCGCCGAGTTTGTCTTCCGGCACAGAAGTCCGTGCCAAGGGTGAGCCCCAGAGCAGAGGGGTTGGGGCCGGGAGAGTGGGGCAGTGGTGTGGGAAGGGAGGTGCTGAGCAGGACTCTGGATGCTGCTGTGCGGCCTGGGCCTGGAGCCTGAGGGTCGCTGCCAGCGGGGCTCTACCAGGAGCTGAGGGCTGTGTTTTGCCTTGCCCTTTGCAAATAGGACTTGGGAGCAGAGCACAGTGCCGGCTGCGAACGCGGGGCCAAATCGCGTCGGCCACATGGAGCCTCGTGCGCGAGCCCTGTGTGAGCTGCTGGCACTCAACCTGCTGGTTATCTACATCTTCGGCATACCCTTGGCAAGCACGGTCCTGTTCAGCTTTGTGCTGACCGTGACCTTGGTGCCCAGCATGAGGCTGCACAGGCCCCAGGTGGGTGCACGCGCTGCCTCCCGCCTGTGCTCTCCCTTCTTCCCTGCCTCCCTCCATCCCTGTGCAGCCCTGCCCAGTGCAGGGCCTGGGCACCCCAGGGCTTCTCCCCACTAACCCAGCGCTTCCTGGGCCTCTGCAGGGACCCCAGGGCCCTGCTGGCAGCCTTGGCAGCCTTGGCAGCGTGGAGGAGCCCCGAGGTGAGTAGCCCCATCCCCAAGCGCAGCCACGGCAGCGTCTACCTGCCAGCACCCCCGCTGCTGGCGCGCACCCCACTGCCTGCGGGGACTGTGCAACGGCTGCCCCGCGGTGCTCACGGCCTCTGCGCCTCCTCTCTCTCAGCTTCCGTGCTCCCCACGACTATCCCAGAGGAGCCTGCTAAGAGGGAGACTGCAGGGTAAGTGGAGCACCAAGGCATCCTGCTGGGGGACACGAGGCAGCCCTGGGCTCCTTCCTCACCTCCCTTCTCCCTCCCAGGTGCTCAGACACGGACAGCGGGGCGGCTGAGGGGCCTCAAGGAACATCCCCACCTCGCCGCCGCGTGCACTTTGGGCCTGTCCAAGTGGTGCTCCTGGGGAAGGGAGAGGAGCACCAGCTTCTCTACTGCCTGCCCCTGGATGAGCCCTCCCTGGACTCGGCGCCGACCCTGCAGCGCAGCCGGTCACTGACCGTGCTGGCTGAGCTGGGGGCAGATGCATCTCTATGGTCCCCCGAGCAGCCCAGCAGCGCTGGCAGTGCAGAGTCCTCGGGCACCCCCGATGTGCAGCGCTGGGCCACAGTGGAGCTCCAGAACGTGGGAGAAGAGTCACCCCCGCCTCCACCTGCTGCCACCGGCTGGAGAGCAGCCCTGCGCTCCCTGCTCTGCCCCGGATGCGCTTGCGGAGGCTCCCGAGCACTGAGCAGGGGGCTCCGAAGATGCGCCGCAGCCCTTGGGAGGAGACGAGGGCACCGCCGGGCCAGGAGGAACATCAGCAGGCCACTGTAAAGCTCAGCCCCTGCAGCGCCAGCACCCCACTCAGCCTGCTGTCCCTGGCACCTCGTGTTGGTGCCATAAACCTCTCTGCACTGTGCACTGGGAGTCGAGCGTGATTCTTCTTCCCCAGTCTCAGCCTCCCTTCATCACAACCTTTCCCAGCCGCAGCAGGACACCCGTGCCTCTCCCTGCGCCTCTCCTCTCCCCTTCGCCAGACAGCCAGGCAGGCAGGGACCACTGGCTACAGGAGCTGCAGGAAGCCCTGCTAATGGCACTGCTCCTGGCAGCATTTTCCCCAGGCTCGGCTCACTACACAACACCAGGCACCTTGGTCATGGCCAGGCTCTTCCAGGGGTTCTGGGACACCCTGAGGTCCTGTTCTGCATCCGTTTGCCACAGGGCCGTGCAATGGGATGGAGAGCCAGGCCCTGGCCCTCTCCCATGGCTGCGGATGCAGAAGTGTGCAGAGGGCCAAGACCTCTCCTCAGTCCCCTCTCCTTCAATTATCTTGTTCAGTGTTTGTTGGGCTCGCTCCAGGAGCCAAATCTCGGGGATTAAATGGGGCACCAAGAACAGGAGAGGTCAGGATCCTCTCCCTTAACCTGCTGCAATGCTTTGCCTAATGCAGCCCAGGACAACATGGGCTTTCTTGCCACAGTGGCTCCGGACTGGCTCATGCTCAGCTTGTCCACCAGGACCCCCAGGTGCTTCGGCACAGAGCTGCCCTCCAGCACGTCAGTCCTCAGCCTGTGCTGGTGTATGGCGTTCTTTCAGCACACGTGCTGGACTCTGCACTTCCCTTCCTTCAATGTGATCAGTTTCCTCTGAATGGCAGCACAGACCTCTGGGGGATGGGCCTCTCCTCCCAGGTTTGGGTCATCAGCAAGCTTGCATGCAATCCTGCAGGAGTAATCCCTGGGGAGCCTCCGATGCCCTGGAGAAACCTGGCATGGCAGAACTGGAACCTGGAGACAAAGCACTGCAAGGAGACGGCCCCATCATGCGCGTGCAGCGCAAGTGGAGGGAGGAGAAGCCACCTGGGCATGGAAGAGAGCACCAGCTGCTGCCTGCTATGATGCGTCCATGCCGTATATGAAGATAGCAGGGGCTATTTCCTGCCTGACACAGGGTGTCCATAGTGCCGATGCCCCTTGGAAACAAGGGCAAGACCAGGACAGGTAGGCAGGGGCTGCAAGCCTTTCCCCCTGCCTGAGCTGTTTCTGTCAGTACCCAGCAGCCCCCAGCCCAGAAAATCCTCCTCCGCTGTGTGCAGGAGCCTTGCTAGGGATGGGACTGTGCTGGGGGCTTCTCACGCTGCCACTGTGGCACTGAGGGAGGACACTCCTTCTCTGCCCCAGCTTCCCACCCTGTCCGAAGGAGAGTCATGGTACAACTCCTACCCATGTCAGGTCAAGCGGTGCCTTCCAGCAGTGATCCAGCCATGGGAGAACTGGACAGTGTCCTCCAGCTGTGTCCTCACGTGCAGGGCCACACTGCACATCAGCTGCATCCCCTGGGGGTGGAGGGCAGCCAAGGGGCAGCCCTTGACCTCATCCGTGGAAAGAGTGGCTGGTGAGAGAAGTAGTGCCCTTTGCCTGCCTCCTCCTCAAGAACGCTTTGGACACTGTCTCCTTTCCTCGACTTGCTCATGGTTGTGCTCAGGGCACAAAGTCTAGCTGGAGGCCTGTGTCCCACCTGCTCACTCCTGGCATCCAGTCTTCAAAGAGCTTGTTGAAGGGACACAGAGCCTCCTCAGCAAGTTTGCTGCTACTCCCAACGCCCAGAGGGCTGACTGCCTTCAGAGGCACCTGGAGAGGCTGGAGAGATGGGCCGAGAGGAGCCTTGTGGAGATCAACGAAGGGAATTGCAGAGTGCTGCACGTGGGGAGGAATAAATCCATGCACAGGTTAGGGGCTGACCTGCTGGAGAGCAGCTCTGCAGAGAAGCACCTGGGGCTCCTGGTGGAGACACAGGTGACCATGAGGCAGCGAGGTGCCCTTGTGGGGAAGAAGGCCTGTGATCCCCTGGGGTGCCTTAGCAAGGGCATTGGCAGCCGGTCGAGGGAGGGGATCCTGCCCCGCTCCTCAGCCTTGGTGAGGCCACGTGTGGAGCGCTGTGCCTAGTGCAAGGCTCACAAGGGCAAGAGAGACGTGGATGAAAGAGAGATAGAGCTGGGCCTGTTCAGTCTGCAGAAGAATGAGGAGGAACTTCTTGGTGTGTTTCAACAGTTGAAGGGAGGGTGTAGTGAGCTCTTCACTCCCACGACAAGACAAGAAGCCGTGGGCACAAACTGCAACACAGGAAGGACCATGTGAACATGAGGACACGCCTCTTTAGTGACTGTGAAGGTTACAGAGCCTTGGAACAGATGCTCTGAAACCTTGTGGAGTCTCTTTGATTGGAGTGTCTCTGTGATTCTGTGATTCTTTCAATGGAGATATTCAAAAAGTGTCTGGACACAGTGCTGGGCAGTGTGCTCTAGGTGCTTGAGCAACGGGCGAGCTCAACTCCAGGGCTCTCTTGTAACCTCAACCACTCTCTGATCCAGTGATTCTGTGATCATGCTCACTCCCAGCAACTACGGGGTCAGAGGGGATCAGGAGACGGATGCAGCGCCCATTGTTTTCCTTCCCAGAATTCCTTCCTTATTTGGAGTCTCCATGCACAGACAGTTCTGATGGGTGCAGGGTCTTTGGGGGAAGCAAAGCATTTGGAGACGTATCCCTACCGGCCTTCTCCGCATGACCAGGACACTGGAGTCCGGCCCTGGCAGTCAAAGGCCAAGGCAGGCACATGGCCGTGGCCGTGATGGGTCTCAGGTGCTGCTGGGGTTGTGCTGCCAGAGTCACCTCGGGCTTCTCCTTGCAGCGCTGGGAAGTGTTGGGTTTTGGTGACAGTAGTGTCAGCAAAAAGCGGGGGTGACACCAGGTCCAGAGGTATCCCCCTAACGTAAGCACTGCATCAGAATCCAAGCTCTGGGATGTCACCAGGTCCAGGAGTGTCATCGTGATGTCAAATTCGCATCAGAATCCCGCCATTGAGTCTCACAAAACCCCGGTGTGTCCCCATTGCATCACAGTTCCAGGCCCTTTATAAAGGAGGCGCTGGGGCGGCCTCGGGTGTCTCTTTGCACGCGAGCGAGCTGTTTTGCAAGCAAGCAGGCAAAGAGCGTGTCCTTGGGACAAAGGAGCGAGGCAGCGGGGTAAGAGCTGGCTCCTGGACTCTCTCCTCAGCCTCCCTCTCCTCGCTTGCAGTGAGCACATGGCACCCTTCTCTTTCCAGATTTCTTCTCCGTGGCTTTTGCTCCGTTCTCTTGTGGCACATCGCCGAGTTTGTCTTCCGGCACAGAAGTCCGTGCCAAGGGTGAGCCCCAGAGCAGAGGGGTTGGGGCCGGGAGAGTGGGGCAGTGGTGTGGGAAGGGAGGTGCTGAGCAGGACTCTGGATGCTGCTGTGCGGCCTGGGCCTGGAGCCTGAAGGTCGCTGCCAGCGGGGCTCTACCAGGAGCTGAGGGCTGTGTTTTGCCTTGCCCTTTGCAAACAGGACTTGGGAGCAGAGCACAGTGCCGGCTGCGAACGCGGGGCCAAATCGCGTCGGCCACATGGAGCCTCGCGCGCGAGCCCTGTGTGAGCTGCTGGCACTCAACCTGCTGGTTATCTACATCTTCGGCATACCCTTGGCAAGCACGGTCCTGTTCAGTTTTGTGCTGACCGTGACCTTGGTGCCCAGCATGAGGCTGCACAGGCCCCAGGTGGGTGCACGCGCTGCCTCCCGCCTGTGCTCTCCCTTCTTCCCTGCCTCCCTCCATCCCTGTGCAGCCCTGCCCAGTGCAGGGCCTGGGCACCCCAGGGCTTCTCCCCACTAACCCAGTGCTTCCTGGGCCTCTGCAGGGACCCCAGGGCCCTGCTGGCAGCCTTGGCAGCCTTGGCAGCGTGGAGGAGCCCCGAGGTGAGTAGCCCCATCCCCAAGCGCAGCCACGGCAGCGTCTCCCTGCCAGCACCCCCGTTGCCGGCGCCCACCCCACTGCCTGCGGGGACTGTGCAACGGCTGCCCCACGGTGCTCACGGCCTCTGCGCCTCCTCTCTCTCAGCTTCCGTGCTCCCCACGACTATCCCAGAGGAGCCTGCTAAGAGGGAGACTGCAGGGTAAGTGGAGCACCAAGGCATCCTGCTGGGGGACACGAGGCAGCCCTGGGCTCCTTCCTCACCTCCCTTCTCCCTCCCAGGGGCTCAGACATGGACAGCGGGGCAGCTGAGGGGCCTCAAGGAACATCCCCACCTCGCCGCCGCGTGCACTTTGGGCCTGTCCAAGTGGTGCTCCTGGGGAAGGGAGAGGAGCACCAGCTTCTCTACTGCCTGCCCCTGGATGAGCCCTCCCTGGACTCGGCGCCGACCCTGCAGCGCAGCCGGTCACTGACCGTGCTGGCTGAGCTGGGGGCAGATGCATCTCCATGGTCCCCCGAGCAGCCCAGCAGCGCTGGCAGTGCAGAGTCCTCGGGCACCCCCGATGTGCAGCGCTGGGCCACAGTGGAGCTCCAGAACGTGGGAGAAGAGTCACCCTCCCCTCCACCTGCTGCCACCGGCTGGAGAGCAGCCCTGCGCTCCCTGCTCTGCCCTGGATGCGCTTGCGGAGGCTCCCGAGCACTGAGCAGGGGGCTCCGAAGATGCGCCGCAGTCCTTGGGAGGAGACGAGGGCACCGCCGGGCCAGGAGGAACATCAGCAGGCCACTGTAAAGCTCAGCCCCTGCAGCGCCAGCACCCCACTCAGCCTGCTGTCCCTGGCACCTCGTGTTGGTGCCATAAACCTCTCTGCACTGTGCACTGGGAGTCGAGCGTGATTCTTCTTCCCCAGTCTCAGCCTCCCTTCATCACAACCTTTCCCAGCCGCAGCAGGACACCCGTGCCTCTCCCTGCGCCTCTCCGCTCCCCTTCGCCAGACAGCCAGGCAGGCAGGCAGGGACCACTGGCTACAGGAGCTGCAGGAAGCCCTGCTAATGGCACTGCTCCTGGCAGCATTTTCCCCAGGCTCGGCTCACTACACAACACCAGGCACCTTGGTCATGGCCAGGCTCTTCAGGGGTTCTGGGACACACTGAGGTCCTGTTCTGCGTCTGTTTGCCACAGGGCCTTGCAATGGGATGGAGAACCAGGCCCTGGCCCTCCCCCATGGCTGCGGATGCAGAAGTGTGCAGAGGGCCAAGACCTCTCCTCAGTCCCCTCTCCTTCAATTATCTTGTTCGGTGTTTGTTGGGCTCGCTCCAGGAGCCAAATCTCGGGGATTAAATGGGGCACCAAGAACAGGAGAGGTCAGGATCCTCTCCCTTAACCTGCTGCAATGCTTTGCCTAATGCAGCCCAGGACAACATGGCCTTTCTTGCCACAGTGGCTCCTGGCTGGCTCATGCTCAGCTTGTCCACCAGGACCCCCAGGTGCTTCGGCACAGAGCTGCCCTCCAGCACGTCAGTCCTCAGCCTGTGCTGGTGTATGGCGTTCTTTCAGCACACGTGCTGGACTCTGCACTTCCCTTCCTTCAATGTGATCAGTTTCCTCTGAATGGCAGCACAGACCTCTGGGGGATGGGCCTCTCCTCCCAGGTTTGGATCATCAGCAAGCTTGCATGCAATCCTGCAGGAGTAATTCCTGGGGAGCCTCCGATGCCCTGGAGAAACCTGGCATGGCAGAACTGGAACCTGGAGACAAAGCACTGCAAGGAGACGGCCCCATCATGCGCGTGCAGCGCAAGTGGAGGGAGGAGAAGCCACCTGGGCATGGAAGAGAGCACCAGCTCCTGCCTGCTATGATGCGTCCATGCCGTATATTAAGATAGCAGGGGCTATTTCCTGCCTGACACAGGGTGTCCATAGTGCCAATGCACTTTGGAAAAAAGGGCAAGAGCAGGACAGGTAGGCAGGGGCTGCAAGCCTTTCCCCCTGCCTGAGCTGTTTCTGTCAGTACCCAGCAGCCCCCAGCCCAGAAAATCCTCCTCCGCTGTGTGCAGGAGCCTTGCTAGGGATGGGACTGTGCTGGGGGCTTCTCACGTTGCCACTGTGGCACTGAGGGAGGACACTCCTTCTCTGCCCCAGCTTCCCACCCTGTCCGAAGGAGAGTCATGGTACAACTCCTACCCATGTCAGGTCAAGCGGTGCCTTCCAGCAGTGATCCAGCCATGGGAGAACTGGACAGTGTCCTCCAGCTGTGTCCTCACGTGCAGGGCCACACTGCACATCAGCTGCATCCCCTGGGGGTGGAGGGCAGCCAAGGGGCAGCCCTTGACCTCATCCGTGGAAAGAGTGGCTGGTGAGAGAAGTAGTGCCCTTTGCCTGCCTCCTCCTCAAGAACGCTTTGGACACTGTCTCCTTTCCTCGACTTGCTCATGGTTGTGCTCAGGGCACAAAGTCTAGCTGGAGGCCTGTGTCCCACCTGCTCACTCCTGGCATCCAGTCTTCAAAGAGCTTGTTGAAGGGACACAGAGCCTCCTCAGCAAGTTTGCTGCTACTCCCAACGCCCAGAGGGCTGACTGCACATCTCGAAGGGAAGGGCTCTGGAGCGGGCGCATGTGCTGGAGCTCCTTTTCTAGAGGCGATCAACAGAGTGAAAGGCAGCCTCAGCCCTGACGCCCGTGCGGGAAGCGCTGAGCTCCCAGCCAGAGGCGGCTCTGACTCAGCCGGGGTGGGATTTCAAAAGCTGTCCCCAGGGAGCGCCAGCGATCAGGAGTGTAATGCGGCAATTTGCGCAGGCAGGGGTCAGGGAGTCTCCTCCCAGGTGTGAAAAAGAATCCTCTCCCCAGACTCTTCTGTCAGCGGGAGATCAGGTAAAGCCATGGTCTCCACTCGGCAGAGAGCTTCCACCAGGAAGACTGTGGTGACAGAGACTGAACCGACACAGAAACATTCAGCAGTCCAGGTTTCTGGCTGTGGGGAATGCCTGAGCTTCTCCATGTTACTGAGGAGTAGCGAAAACACCGTTTGCCTTAGGTGTGAGCAGGTGGACAACCTGCTCAGCCTGGTGGTGAAGCTAAAGGAGGAGGTAGAAAGGCTGAGGACCATCAGGGAATGTGAAAGAGAAATAGACTGGTGGAGCTGCATTCTGCAGTCTTCCCAGGAAAGCCACTCAGAGAACCCCCCAATTCCATCTGTAAATCCAGCACCCTCTTGCCATAGGGCAGAGGGGGCAGAATTAACATTATCAAGGGACAATCAACAATGGAAACAAGTCCCTACTCGAGGTGGCAGGTGACTCGGAGGCACCAATATGTAGACTGGACCCCTTATCCAGAGAGATCTGCTGCTTGCTAGGGGCCCGAATAAGGGATGTTACAGAAAGGCTCTCAAGGCTTGTCCAGGAGTCTGACTATGACCCGCTCGTACTGTTTCACGTGGGCACTAATGATATGGTTGAAGCGGAGTGCCGTTTATTGCTTGTTGCTTACTACAGTTATACTCTTTTCGAATGCAGAAGCTTGCTTTGCCACCAATAAGCGATATTTATACCTAATAAGGAAAAGCGGCTGCGCCTATTCTATGTATAGTTAAGCGGTATGGTTAAGCAGTCACTCTTACTCAGCTGCCACCTGCGCTTTCCGTTACATCGCGAGATCTTCCGGACCTCGGGCCCTTCCTCTTAGCCTAAGTTTGGTCAAGCTTTAGGCCGTCCTGGGCCTGAGTCCTTTCCCTTAGCCGCCCGGCCCTTTCCATTAGCCTACATCTGATTAAAGCTCTTAGGCCAATCCTATCCACAACAGTGAGGGTGACAGAGCACTGGAACAGGCTGCCCAGAGAGGTTGTGGAGTCTCCTTCTCTGGAGATCTTCAAAACCTGCTTGGATGCACTCCTGTGCCACATGCTCTAGGTGACCCTGCATGTGCAGGGGGGTTGGACTAGATGATCTCTAGAGGTCCTTTCCAACCTTAAGCATTCTATGATTCTATGATTATACAAAATAGTATGCACTCTCTTGTATATACATCTTTAATGCAAATTTTTCATGAGGAACCAATTACATAAATATTACCTGAATACATGAAGTATTGCTACGATAATAGAATTGGCAGTGATCAAATAGCTAATATTGCCAAGGTTAATTTATGTACAGAAAAAACAATATTACTTCCTAATTTCCATGCATGCACTATTCTCCCTAATAGATGTTCAGAAATTTATCAGCTATTAAGTTTGGAGAGCTAATAAGATGTATCTTAACACCAACCATCAATAAATTTTGTGTATATTCCACTGCAGGGCAACAGTTTGTCATTATGTCAACTTTTACTTGATATCAGCAGTGGAAAAATCTTATAAAGATGGTTAGTTGGATACTGTGCAAGCTCTACATACTAGGGTATTCCTTGCAATAGCCATATGAAATTCTGCACAGTTTTGAATGCCAGAATACTTTTTTACCATTGAAGTAGTTGAGATGATATCAACTCCTAAAGAGCATGCGAATATAGAAAAATAATACTTTTTGGTTGCTGTTTTGCTTTTCTTTGTTTTCTTTTTACTGTGAGCATGGGTGAACAGTGCAACAGTGATCAGAGATGCTGTGGAGTCTCCATTTGTGGAGCTATTCAAAACCCAATTGGTCCTGGGCAACCTGCTGCAGTTGCCCCTGCTTGAGCAGTCGAGTTGGACCAGATGATTTCCAGTGGTTCCTGCCACGCCCTAAGACTCTGTGATTTAGTTTCTACAATGTGAACACTAAACTATTTCTTTAAAAAAGAGACACACTAGGTTTTGAAGCAGAAATCATTTTTACAGTCAAATTAAAAACCTAGAAAAGGAAGTGATTTACAATGCACAGGCTGACAAACAATTGTACTAACCCTTACAGTTAGCATAATAATTTGATGCATCTTTCTCTAAATTCCTTTGTAGTTTGAAACAAATCATGAGGAGCTTTGCTTTTTGTTTTATTATTCCATTCTATTTCCGAGAAAAATGAAGCAAACATTAAATACACAAACATTTCCCATTTTGAAGACTAGTATTATTCATTCATGAACATTTTTGATCATTTATAATGTAGCATATTGAATGCAAGGAGATTTTAATCCACTGACATAGATTCAAATAAGGAAAATCAGAGAACACAATATTTTAGAATAAATATTTGATTATAATGAGCAGAATCCAGATATTTCCTCAGTCCCAAACTCAAGAAAGAAGGAGATGACCTAAAATTATAATTATTTTTATATATGTATGTATAGACACATAAATTTAACTTTCTAATATACTTATGGCGGACTGTTGGATAGCCCCATTTTAAGCTTAAAAGAGTGTCCCGAGAAACTCAACCTCTCTGTTATTACCGACCAGCATGCAGAGTGTCAAAATAGGTTACACGGTTCTCTCACTGCTCTGTTCTGGATGAGGAATGCACCATTTAATAAGCAACACATGCATTCTGACTTCATCTGGGTGCCTCAGTGGTTTTACAGAGATGGCAGAAATGCAATTTCATGTGGGGGGGAAAAAAAAAAAAGGAAGGTGAGATATATCCAGGTTCAAATATGAAAAATAAAATCTACATTTTGGGGACAGAGAAAGATGGAAAAAAAGAAAAAAAAAACAATCTTAGCTGGAACAGTCACAGACTAAGAGCAGCTGAAGGTCTAATAAACACCTCCCTACAGACAAGCAAACTAGATGCTTTCACCCTAGGGCACAGTATCCTGCAAGGACTCATTTTTTTTCTTTCAAAATACTAATAATATTGCTAGCTCATCCTGAACCAACTCTGACCTAAGAATCTAAAAGCCTGAGAAACTATTGTAAACCAACGAATTTGGATCAGGATATGCTCAAAAAGTTATAGTTGTGTCAAAACTCATCTCCATAATATGCTAAAGGCAGTCCAAGATGCTCACTGTGCTGGAGTAGGTTGGTCGTACCACACAGGCACCCTCATGCACTACCTTTAGCATTCCAGTTGTTAACCACTATCGGAGCTACAAATATGTATTTATTTCTAGGTTTGACTTTTCTAGCTTTGACCTCTGGCTTCTGAATGCTGTTTTGCTAGATTAAACTGACACTCAGAACAAAGTATCTCCTTGCTACATATGTATTAGCAGCTCAGGTCACTGCATAAACTTCAGTTCAATAATATAAATTGATTTATTTCTTATATTTCATAGTAGAAATGCTTTTCTTCCACAAACGTGCTTGTAGTTCTCTGTATCTTTATGAGTAACAAAAATCCTTATTAAGTATGGGCATCAAAACTGGACTATTCCAGTGTATTCTCACAAAAGGATTATTTCTCTCATAAAGTGTTTTAGCTACTTAAAGGAGACAATTTGGAAGGTTTTCTTAGACCACCTATATATCCTGAATTGTGCGACAATAGTAGAAATGATAAATTATCTGGTTCACTTGCAGGGTACCAAGTAGCTTCTGTCTGCTACTTTTTGAATTATTTTGAGGTTGCTTGTGTCACGGTTATTTCTGAGAGAAAAATAGGGTTGCACTTTCACAGTAACCTGATAGAAAGAACAACTTACCCCTTGGAATTTCATTTTGAACTGAAATAGATTAAGGAAAAAGTATATTTCAGTTCCATCTTTTATCATAAGGAAGATACTTAGGATACTGAAATCATATTCAATGTGTTTCTTTTGCCATAAATTACAGCTACAGTTGTTTAATCTTACATTCAGTTCTATCGTATTTCTTTTTACTTTTTCTTTATCTTGCATCTCAAACATCATCCATCCAAATGCAAATTTCAGAAACAACTTATGACAAACATTATTTATCAGGCTTTAATATGCATTTTGGAAAAGAGCACACATGAAAAAGTTTTAAAATAAAAGGGAAGAAATCTCCTTCAAATTTATGGTACAGAGATCTTAGCAGGTATATGTATATCTATTTACTTGTTTTAAAACACAGATTTTGAATGTTTACAAAATATATAAGACCTCTTGATAACACGGCACAAATTATCCTTTCTCTTCTTTAAATGAATTTTTTTACTTCATTATAAAAATATTTTGTACCAAGGGAAAAGGTAAATTTGTCAAAATGCAGTTTACAGGATAAAATATAACAATGTTCTTAATAGCAGTAAATATTACAAATCATGAATATCATGAGCTCTTTCACCATAACTCTCCATAATTCTGTCAAAACTAAGCATCCATTTAACTGGAAGTGGCACAGTTGAGTTGTACTCAGAGTTAAAAACACAGTGTAGATTATTAGATTTACTCTTATTCTTTCACCTCCGTACTGATATTGTAACACTGACAGATTGGCAAGCCATTTAATGATGCTCTGTAGTAAACAATCTAGAACAGCAGAGCAAACTTAATGTCTGTCTCCACTCCAAAGCCTCATCCTCAGACTGTCTACAGGATCAGCTGACGAAAAATCATGATTGTACAACCAGTCATCGTGATGGTACAACTGTGCTCCTGAGGGACCAGAAAAGCAAAGCAGAAGGATTGTTTATAGGATATAAACAGAATTATCAGGTGTCATGTTTCTCTTTTTCTTATTTTCTTTTTGTTGTTGTTACTTTATGTAATGAAAATGAGGGGAGAGTTCAGTTACATGCTAACTGGGAAAGATAAGAAAAATAATTTCTGTAACAAAGGCCAGGGAGAAGAAAAAGAATAGGAAGGAAAAAAGGCAAAGGCTGAAGCGAGAATACAGTGTTAGGGACAATGATCAGGGACTATATATATTACCTTTTTTTCATGTTGAAAAGCCATTGCCTTTGATTAGAAAGAAATATATACTCAAAATAGGGAGGGAAGGAATTATTAACCCACATGCTTACCATAACTTTGGGCATGCTCTAAATTAAACCTGGGACAAGATC
This sequence comes from Tinamus guttatus, assembly GCF_059628265.1. Taxonomy (NCBI): domain Eukaryota; kingdom Metazoa; phylum Chordata; class Aves; order Tinamiformes; family Tinamidae; genus Tinamus; species Tinamus guttatus. The sequence continues at coordinate 31,220 of NW_028288546.1, forward strand.
ACACCCTAAATTCGTTTGGAATATTAAGGAGATAGAGGACAAGTGTGAATAACAGAGAAGAATATGAAACCACAAAATTATTAGTCTGGCCCATTTTTCAAGGACTATATAATTGTTGAAACATTGTAATGCTGCGTGAAATGTATTTACAAAGTTGGAATGCGTGGTCTAAGGAAGTTCTTTAACTAAAGAACTATGCAGCTGCTAAAATTGCATACTGAAATACTGAAAAATAGTTGGCAATTTCCATGCAAGGCAAGAATTGAAATTATTTTATTTCTCTTTAATATGTTTTAGGTTTAGAATCATATAAATGCATGAGCTACAGGCTGTTTTACTGTTTTGAAACATAACGCTGATTATAAATAATGAAAAACCTCATAACAGCAACATTCTACAAAAATGGATTTAAAGATATTGAACACCACTGCACCTTGCTAATAGGTCATTCAGACTCTAAGTGTTACTGTAGGTATAGAATCCCAGCACTTTGCCTGAATATTAAATACTTATTAAACAGACATTTACAGACAAAAGAAATTCACCATGTGTTTCTGAATTACCAAGCATGATATTAATATTCAATTGGTGAACTGCTGTATAAAAAGAAAGACCTGCTAGAGGCTTAAAATGCTAAATGTATGTCTCCATTTACTATAACTGCATACTAAAAGCACTGCTCTGTCATACATTAGAAAGAAAAGTTCAAGAGCTATTATAATGTAGGCAAAGTCCAAGTGCAAGGTACTTTGAGTTTTTAAGAACAAGTGGAAGCTATATGCACACTGAAGGGAAGGGAAAAAAACACCTTTGCCTACATGCATTTATAGTGCTTGGCTTCATAAAATATTTCCCTCCTTGGCTTGTGTGTTGATCAGTACTTGCAAGGATTTCTGCCAGAGATGGGTAAACTGTTCTGAATCAAACTTTTTGTCATCACTTATGTTTTCTGAACTAATTTAACATTCAGAAATATTCAGTTATAACTCTACCAAGGAAAATAGGGAAAAAAAAGGTAAAAACAAACAAAAAAAAAACCTTCCTACTGTCCTCAATCTTTTTTTCCTTGAAACACCAAAACAAAAAAAAAAAAAATTTCAAAGGGGACTGAGATACCACCTTCTTTTCCCATCCCTGTGCATAAGGCAGCAGGATCAGACCCTCCTACAAGCTAGTGGCAGCTGCAGAGGGCAGCACTTCCAAGCTGTGCCTACAAAAAGTAGTCTCAAGGATCTGCTGAATGTGAGTGCTTATGGAGAGCTTGCTCTTGTGTCATAGTGTGTGCCCGAGGCAGACGAGTCAAATAGGTCACATGCAGCAGGAACCAGCGTTTTCAGTACTGCTGGAGCAAGGCCACAGAAGAAATTGTTTGGATGGCCACGGATGTGCAGCGTTGTTCATGAATGTAAGTGACTAGGCTCCTTTTATGCATTGCAATGAACAGGCTAGGACAGGGTATGTCACTGGGTCGTGGCATAATTTAAAGATGAAGAAATTAGAAGGCAGTGCTTGCCCGCTGCTTTACTTCAAGGATCGCATTAGCTGGCAGCGCACAGGCGAGCACAGCCTTCCTGGAAGCAGTAAGACATGGACTTGGGAGGCGCAACTGGACTTCTTGCAATTCACATGCAAATTATAAGTGAAATTTGCTCTGCGTAATCAACATCATCCTTTCAACTTACTGCGATATTTGTGTTAATACAACAGGAATTGTTAGTGATAGTGTCACTGCCATAAATATCACTTTGATTCAGTTGTTTACAGTTCAACACTCATCACTGCATTACATTGACCTTTTTAAATATTAAGGTAGCTTAAATAAAATTATCTGTTACTATATAAAAAGAAGGAAAAACCCTGAACAAAATCAGCTTTCTATTTCTTCTGAGGCAGAATGTCTCTCTCTATATAGTCCTATTCAAAATGAAGCACATAGATGTTTTGCCTCAGGAAGCACCAAGAAAAGATATATTTTTTTCTATAATAAAGGCAAGATTTCTTGTTCTCTTACTACTCCCAGAGGTTAGCAATTTGCTACTAGCTCTGACCAATGTCAAATGCTATATACTACCTCTGTGCTGTTTCAGCAGTACTGAACTGCATATGAAGCTGAGGGAGGGAGAAAGAACAACTCAAAGACTGAGCTTTCCTTTTGTCCAGTTTCCTCACAGTTGCAGGGATTAAGGAAGTAGTTCTAATGCTATTCTTACTCTGTCAGAACTAATTGAAAGAAAGAATTCAGCAGGGCAGCCTGAAGGATTTTTTCTCAACATAAATAAGAGACTGAGACACAGAATTGTTATTTATTTACATGTGCTAGATAAATAATATTTTAAGTCTATTTGAATTTGAAATTCTTTAATTAAGATTAATTTCCTTGTGATTTATTGGAGACTAAGATTGCTCCTTCTCTTTTTCCTCTCCTCTTCTCGCCTCGCCTCTCCTTCTTCTCCTCTCTGAGATTGTGACTAGGAATTGTTTGAGTTAACATTGAATGAAACGTTTAGGCTCTGAATACAGCTGTTATTTTGATTTCTTTAATAATTAAACATGCAATGTTTTTTCTTTGTATAATGAGAGATAAGTACGACTAACCAAGGATTTCAATTAAAAAAAGGCAAAATAACCTTAACTATAGAAGATTTGTTATAAAGTAAGCTTTTATTGAACTCCTTTAGGAAAGAAAAAAAAAGTGATAAATAGGCTCATGCTTTTAGTATTGGCTCAATTACATGTTATCAGAATGCATGGCAGAATACTGATTTCTGGGATGGTTTATATAGTAATACCTCTTTTAGTTCATAACAAGCTATATCAGTTACTGAGCCTCTAGTAGTCTTAATTAGTCTTTCCATTAGACATCTTGATATTTTATTACATACCTTGATAGTTTCAAATATTGCTTTGTGTTGAAAGATGCGCAATAAAATCAGACCTGGTACAACTCTTAAAAAAAAAAAAAAAAAGGAATTGCTTCAGGGATTAGTTTGCCCATTATATCTAAGAGTATAGATATTGTCTGAAAGTGACTATAAAAATGACATTGTAGGTTTCAATATTTATTGCCTCACTGTGATTCCCAGAACCAATCTTTTGTGATTACAATAAGTACGGGCCTAGATTCTGAGCTCTGAGTGAGTTCAGTGTACATTGGAATGGATGGATGGATGGATGAATGAATGGACAGACAGATGGATGGATGAAAGAAAAAAAACGGCATTAAGACCTACTGGAAATCCTAGAATCCTGAAGCTAGTCAGTCAAAAATCAAATAAATCCCTCCTCGGACATGTGAAGAAGCCACCCAGTCTGAAAAGGGCTTTGACCTCATCTGTGCTCATAGAATACCTTTTAAAAACCTATCTATCTAATGAGTGTAACCTGGAGTCTGAAAGTTAAACTAAATTTTGTCCAACTCATCTACCAATACTAAATACATGATAAGAAGTAGTCACTAATTCAATCTTGATCAGTCTTAGCCTGTGCTTTATAAGAACTAAGACAATAATTCTGATAATTTTATGACTAGTATAGAATGGAATTAATTTTTCTGTAAATGTATTAATGCCAAAGCATGGAAAAAGTGATGGTGATTTAATGTTTATCACTAACTTGGCACAGGCTTTCACAAGGGAATAGGACTATTGGGGATACATTGCCACCGACACTTTTCCAAAGCAATTTGAATTCTAGATAATCCACTTTCTTCAATAATGTTAAATAGGACTGAATTCAAATAGTTGCCACACTGACAGTTTTAAGTCAGTGTAGTAACCTTCCTATGTTTTTATATGCAAGAAGGTTTATATGCTTTTATATGCACGAAGGTTTAGAAAATAAAGAGACTGTTCTAAGACAGCAGGTAGCTGGAGTGTGCTTTGGAGCTTAGAAATACTTCAGTGCAATAGTGCTGTCAATTTATAGTCCAGACTTTAGTGATATGGGATCAAAACTTGACAAAATATCCATCTTCTAAAAAGCAGTCTATAGCAACATCTTACTCTTTATCACAGAATCACAGAAGCACAGGATGGTTGAGCTTGGGAGGGACCTCTAGAGATCATCTAGTCCAACCCCCCTGCTCCAGCAGCGGCACCTAGAGCACATGGCACAGGGTGGCATCCAGGCATAGAATCATAGAATGCTTAAGGTTGGAAGGGACCTCTAGAGGTCATCTAGTCCAACCCCCCTGCACACGCACGGTCACCTAGAGCACGTGGCACAGGACTGCATCCAAGCGGGTTTTGAAGATCTCCAGAGAAGGAGACTCCACAACCTCTCTGGGCAGCCTGTTCCAGTGCTCTGTCACCCTCACTGTTAAGAAATTTTTCCTTAAGTTCATGCGAAACTTTTGGTGCTTCAGTTTGTGGCCATTACGTCTAGTTCTGTCAGTGGCCACCACTGAAAAGAGGCCGGCCCTATCCGCCTCACTCCCTCCCTTGAGGTACTTATACACACTGATCAGATAGGTCTGATAGCCTTCTATGATGAAATGACCGGCTGGATAGATGAGGGGAGAACGGTGGATGTCGTCTATCTCGACTTCACCAAGGCTTTTGACACCGTCCCTCACAACATCGTCCTGGGCAAGCTCCGGAAGTGTGGGATAGATGAGTAGACAGTGAGGTGGATTAGGAACTGGCTGGATGGCAGAGCTCAGAGGGTGGTGATCAGTGGTGCAGAGTCTAGTTGGAGGCCTGTAGCTAGCGGTGTCCCCCGGGGGGGGGGGGTCCAGTCCTGTTCAATTTATTCATCAATGACCTGGATGAAGGCACAGAGTGCTCCCTCAGCAAATTTGCTGATGACACAAAACTGGGAGGAGTAGCCGATACCCCAGAGGGCTGGGCTGCCATCCAGAGGGACCTGGACAGATTGGACAACAGGGCGGTGAAAAACCTCATGAAATTCAATAAGGCCAAGTGCAAGGTTCTGCACCTGGGGAGGAATAACCCCAGGCACCAGTACAGGCTGGGGACCGACCTTCTGGAGAGCAGCTCTGCAGAGAACGACCTGGGTGTCATGATGGATGATAAGTTGACCATGAGGCAGCAGTGTGCCCTCATGGCCAAGAAGGCCAATGGGATCCTCAGGTGCATTAAGAAGAGTGTCTCCATCAGGTGGAGGGAGGTGATCCTGCCCCTCTACTCAGCCCTGGTGAGGCCACATTTGGAGTATTGTGTCCAGTTCTGGGCTCCACAGTAAAAGAGGGATGTGGAACTGCTGGAGAGAGTCCAGCGCAGGGCCACAAGGATGATTCAGGGGCCTGGAACATCTGCCCTACGAGGAGAGGCTGAGGGAGCTGGGCCTGTTCAGCCTGGAGAAGAGAAGGCTGAGAGGGGATCTGATCAGTGTATATAAGTACCTCAAGGGAGGGAGTGAAGAGGATGATGCTGGCCTCTTTTTAGTGGTGGGCACCAACAGAACTAGAGGTAATGGCCACAAACTGAAGCACCAAAAGTTCCACATGAACTTAAGGAAAAATTTCTTAACAGTGAGGATGACAGAGCACTGGAACAGGCTGCCCAGAGAAGTTGTGGAGTCTCCTTCTCTGGAGATCTTCAAAACCCGCTTGGATGCAGTCCTGTGCCACATGCTCTAGGTGACCCTGCGTGTGCAAGGGGGTTGGACTAGATGATCTCTAGAGGTCCCTTCCAACCTTAAGCATTCTATGATTCTATGATTCATTGAATCGATATTCATTTAAATCATTTAAATCAGATCCCCTCTCAGCCTTCCCTTCTCCAGGCTGAACAGGCGGGGTTTGAAGATCTCCAGAGAAGGAGACTCCACAGCCTCTCTGGGCAGCCTGTTCCAGGACTCTGTCACTCTCACAGGAAAGTTCTTCCTCACATGGAGGTGGAACTTCCTGTGTTTCAACTTGCACCCATTGCCCCTTGTCCTGTCACTAGCCAGCACCGAGAAGAGTTTGGCCCCATTCTCCCTATGTACCCTAAGGTACTTGTAAATGTTGATCAGACCTTCTCTCAATCTTCTCTTCTCTCGGCTAAACAGGTCCAGCTCGCTAAGTCTTTCGATCTTTATGATTAATACAGCGATGTGTACACACTAAGATGCTTGATTCAGTTGTTTGCATTCAGGGAGCTATCACGATTCTAATATATTGACAGGTCCAAGCTGTGATTGAATAATGCCTGTGACTTACAGAGGAAATGAGCTCTTAGAGGGCTTTTATATAAACAGGAGAACTAAATACTAGTTGTGAAAGATGCTCCTCTGCGCCATCCTAAACACAGGTCTGTGCTTCAAGGACTAACATGCAGAACTTCTATAGATAAGCAGCAGTGGCAGTCAAGTTCAGAGGAATCTGGAGTCTCTCTTTTTTCATTACAGCTGTAATGTCAAAAAGCAATATCACATTGTCTGTATACTACTGAAAATCCATCTAGGAACTAGGCTTGGTCTAAAAATTTGATTATGCAACACTAAGGTTAAATGCAAAATCCATGGTGGAAATCTTCAGCTGAATTTTGGTCTCCTATAGGCACCTTAACTGCTGGACAATAGTACTAATGTTAGTTAAATACTGCTTGAAAGGTAATGTTATTGATTTTACACTGAACATACTATTTTGGGTAACATTTTGCTAGAGTATTTTGAGATCTTTTACTTCTCTGAACTTTTTATGCATCTTGTATTACCTGCTTTCCATTCCATCTTGCAACTGATATCTATCACTCTGCAAAGACTGATCATTATACACCATATAAAAATATCCAATCAATACTTAGCATCTTAAAAAACTAATGACTATTATGGCTAATGGCTGCAGGAGCTTGGTGAGTAGTTAATAGTAGAGGACAGTTAACAGACAGGTGGAAAATACTCTGTTTTATTGCAGGGTAAATACATAGCAGACTTTGGTTCTCTCGGGATGTTTTCAATATATTATATATATATTTATACATATGTACACACATGTTTAAATATTTAATTTATTTAAATATTTAAATATTCTAAATATTCTAATACTTATTTTTTTATATTCTAAATATAAATATTTAAATATTTAAATATTCTAAACTTGAGTATTTATGATCCAGAGCAACCTGATATAACTTTGAACATGGATCTTACTTAAGAGATTGGCTCTGCTTTAGCCGGGAGGTAACCAACCAACCTTCTCTGTACATTCTACCCTAAAGCTATGTGTTGATTTATGGTTTTATGGCTGTCCTAGACATTTTACAGATCACAATGATCATTTAGGGTATCAAAATATTCCAGTGGAGAAAAAAATAAAGAACAAGAAAATTTGAGTTCTTTAATTCTTTCAGCTTGGATTTTAATGACTGTGGAAAGGTCTTTCCTGCTAAAAGAAGACTGTTAAGTTGTTCATTCTGTCCTCTGTCCCTTCTATGGTGTATTATTTCCCCTAAGTGACATTAGTAGAAACACTCCAGGTCGCCAGTCACAAAAGAGAGTCAGGGACTAGTGTTATGGCCGGGTTTGTTGTTCTGCTCCAGACTGTGCTGCTCAGGTCGCAGTTGTTCATCGGGAACCTCTAAACAGTCCCAACATATTCTTTCTTTTAACTCATAACCTTCTTTCCCTCCCTTTCTCCTCCTACCAAATAAAAAATCCTTACTCATTAAACTTTTTTTTTTCATTTGCGCCATTTTTGCTGATTTTATATCCTTATTTTGCAATTTTGGCCTTGGACAGAAAACCCTTTGCAAGCCATTACCTCTCTTTTCGAGGTCTTCAACGAGATGCAGCTCTTGGTACTCCTCTCCAACAACATCTGTATTTTTCACTTGTCTTAGTAGCTTTGGCCCAGGTAGGAGCAGACCAGCTACTTTTCCCCTTACATTGATTGCCATGTTCAGAAGTTTTTCACCTTAACACCCTGTTAGCTTGACCTTGAGTCAGGGCTAGCTATCTGCATATGGACCTTAAACAAAGGCCAGAAGAAGCTTCCAAACTCAAAAGCATCATTTTCCTACTGTTCTTTTTGCCCTCTCCAGTTCCCATGGTGGTCAGTACGTGCATCTGCCTCTGCTTCACCTCCCTGGCCACAAACCTCGCTCCCCTAAACGTGCTTTGTGCTTCATTGCTCCCAGGCTGGAGTGATCGCCCACTTCTTCCAAATGGTACTTGTGACTCAATAAACTTACCATCACTGAGAATGGGTATCTCAAGCTCCAGTAATTATCCTTGTATATATTTATAAATTTTCTACTGCAGCCATTGCCACTGTAAAAGGAAGAATATGAACTTGCTTAATGTCCTTTCTTTACTGCATCATATATTTCATTCACTTGTATTCTCTGCAGTAAAGACCACTTTAAATAGTGATTTCCTGTCTTTCAATGTTTGCCTGCAAAAACTCGTACTGACATGGTATATATTTACCAGTATAAGTAGGGGTTATAGGAAAAAAAAAAAAAAGACTTGATCTTTGAATAATACTTGTACCTAATTTTAGACATGAAATAATGTAAGGCTTTAAATGTAATTACATACTGCTTGCATGATGATTGTACAGGTCAGAATTAAAATTAAGCAAAGAAGCATGAATAGTGAAGACGCTACTAAAAACACTTTTCTGTAGGTTTTTGTCTCTAATTGTTGTGTGCTTAATGAGATGTATTAAAATGAATTCTGCTCTCAATAAAATTCTGAATGAGCAATTCTGAAGCAATTTCAGAAATTTAATAGGATATGTCCAAAATACATACGTATATTAGCTTAGTTATGTTCCATGCTTCATTAGTTGAAAGACATTTGATCACCTACAGTATCAAAATACTGAAAAATTCACTAGGGTCTACTACTGTTTTTCCCAGAGGATTTTTGTGCTCTGTTGATAAAGGACCTAATAAAGGTGCATAGCCCCAGGAATCAAAAGCTGGTATTAGACTCTATATACATTTGTTAAGGTGTCTGAAAATGGGATCCACATCTATTATATGTTCATCTAGTGAATACAGAGACAGACTTATTTCTACTGCTTTCTATATTAAATATTCAGTTTGGGGAATGCAGCATTGCTAGCAGCTCCTCCCTAAGCAGTTGTCTGGAGGTCCACCTGCTCATGCAAAATACAGAAAACCTGTCTCTAATTGCAACCAGACTGACATATTACCTTACATCACAGATTCTCGACAGTATCTCTTACCTTTTTTCAAAGTATTGCAGTCTATATGGCAGAAAGCGTTACTGAATGCAGTTCTTTTGATTTTATTACCTTAACCTTCTTTATACATAATAGTGGCATCATTACAGTATTGATAGGAGCCTACCTCTTTCTTTTTTCCAGCTGAAATCCTGTGCTATATTTCACACACATTTTTTTTCTCTCCTCTCCCTCTAAGCTTTTTATTATTATAATTAAGGGCTAGATGCACAATATTTAAGAAAGAATTTATAATGCATCCTCTTTATGGCTTCCCAAGGTGCTGTAAACTGATGGATCAGGAACTCTCCAGGAAGGTGCAGATGAAAATTAAATTGAACAATAGATGAATTTAACCAATATTTTCTAAATTTTTGTGTGACTGATCCAGATAGAATACTTTTAAGGTAAGTTAGGAATATTCAGCATGTTCCCAAAGTTTTTAACTATCTATCTGCTTATACAGAGATTTCTATTTTAAGTATATGTGCTACTATGCAGAATATCCCTGCTATCACTTTTAAACTGCATCACGCTGGTGTAACATAGAATAAAAAGCAGTAGAGATTAAGACCTGAATATTTTACATTCTACATATATTTACAGGTTTAAATTTATTCTCTTTATTTGTATTGGTAACAGTTGCCAATTAAAATTTCAAAACATAATTTCAGTCTTCACCAGTAACCATATATAACCACATTTCTAAGACTTTTCATGAAGAGTATTCACATCGAACAGTCCCCAAGAGGTCACCTGTCATTCACGCAAGAAATGTTGGATATGTTGAGAGTTTGAGTGAGGCTGGAAGATGAAAACAGATTTGCTCTGTTTCTTTTCTGTTTATTTTATGTCCTACTGCTTCTGTCTTCTTTTTTCTGTGTGTTTTCATCACAGGAATTTGCAAGGTTGATGTAGCAATTAGGCAAAAAGTACAGAGGCTAATTATTCTGATTTTCTCCTGAGAGATAGAAGAGCTTGCAAAGAAAAGCAAAGCCAGAAATATGTAAGGAGAAAGAGGGCCAAAAGAATCGACTTGCATGAATTTGACAGTGAGCTTAAAAAAAAACATCAGAAATTAACATTGGTGCAACATTGAAATAGCAGGAGAGAGAAGGTCTAAGATTTAACTGAAGCTCCAGAGAGAAGAACATAGATTTCACCTCTGAGGACACTGCTTATGTGTAATATTATATATGCTCTGTGGAAAAAAAAATAAATGAGGAATTGCAGCTACAGAGAAGCCTGACCTAGTGTTCAGACAGTACAGTGACACTGACGTTAGCGTGTGAGTTTTCCTAATGAAATGTCTACAGCTGAGAGTTCACGTAAAATATAAATAGCAACTTCTCTCCATAGCCGTTGTAACTGTACATAAGGCAGGAGGTTTGTAAACTGAGTAAATGATTTATGAGTTTTCTGTTAAGCAGCTCATTAGCATGGATCAACAATGTCAAGAAGCTTGTTAAAATATTGCTCATGAACACATAATAATTAAAATAAATATTAAGCCAAGATGTTGGTGCAACTTGCACATTTTTCTGCTTCCTAAGTTGGGAACACAATACCAATATTTATGTGAAACAAAGTAATTTTACAATATCACATTTTGATCTATCAACACTTTTTTTGTAGCATCAAAACATTTTGTATTGGTAAGATGAAAAATTTTGACTTTGGTAGTATCATTTAGAATATAATGAAATCTTTCAGTCAAACTTAAAAACAGTTCTCAGATGAGTCATCACTGTTCATAGCACTAATATATAGCATTGTAGATGTGCATATTGCTTACAGCATTCATTTAGAAAATACCATTTCTTCACTGAGGAAATCATTTGCAACTTTGCACAATCCATAATTCAAAAGAAGACAATGCTCCTAGGCTCACAACATGGAAAGTGCCTGCACTGCATTCTAATAACCCTTTGCCCAGACATTTCTGCAGACAAATGAACATTGTCATTCTCAGAAGTGTTAGGAATACATGATTCTTTTTGATTACAGCAAAACCTGTGATCGTTTGGTATACCTAAGATGCAGGCTTTAGACTGCTAATTACAAGACTTGACAGGCTCCTTAAAAAGTAGAAGTATCTTTGTTATCAACAACACATTTATTTGAATATATAAAAAAGTAAGAAAATAATAAAAAACCACAGTTTGCAACATAGTTACTTGACAGTGGTAGTATTTTAAGAGGAAAAAAAAGAGGGTTTATTATTTGTCAGCTGCGGAGGAGTTGTGTTCTGTATGCATAGAATCATAGAATCATTAAGGTTGGAAGGGACCTCTAGAGATCATCTAGTCCAACTGTGCTGCACACACATGTGACGCTTTTCATATCTGGCTTGCCATATATATACTAACAGTTGTATGTGACTGAAAAACATGAATCTCTATTAAAAAGTATAAAAGTATAAAAAATGAGATATAATCAATGACTGCAAACATACCCTATAATTGAAGAACATATCCAAGTTATGAGGGGATGATCACAGTATGACTTAGCTATCATATTTCTGGATAACCTTCCTCCAGCAAACTGTTTTTCTACTAAATAAAAAGGATTTCAAAACATACTACAGAAAAATTACTAAAATTTCATAAAAATACTCCTTCATGGCTCAATAAAAACTACATGGTAGGTTTATTTAAAGGGTATGATATCACTCTTTAAAATATGCAAGACTGTGTACAAGTGAAGAAGGACAGAGAGAGCTTTGTGAAAGTGCTATCAACCTTTTTGTAACAAAGATGACAACAGAGATTCTGTTTTTACTTTTATTAATTTTCAGCGAGAGGGATTAAGAAAGTGTTTATGAGTTCCCTAAAATATTCTACATTTTAAACACTGTTAATGAAAAAGAAAGAATAAAGATGGGCATATAATAGCTACTCATCTGTCAATCGCTGTCACAAATTTGCTATCTGTGAGGAATTGCCACCAATTTTACACTTCGTGTACAGTGAAAGCTGCCTATACAATACATGTTGGAAAATATCAACCTACTAATGAAAACAATAGTAGCATTAAAATATGGGAAAGTAAATGCAGTTCAGCTTGGAAAAAATGCAAAAAAATACATGTGATAGGACAAAAACATCTGAAAAAAAAGCAATAATCGTATCCTCTCAACAGAGACCCCTAGGAGATTTTTTTGTTTCCCTGATAGGTGCCTTAAATCACCGCGGTGTTGGGGAGGAGCATTCCCACCAGCTATGCTCTCAGATCTGCTCACTAATGCATGGCTGGTAGCGTTCTGGTAATTCCTTGCAACCCCATTAGCGGCCGGGGACCAATGTCCTCATGCTCGCAAAGGAGAGGGATTGATGGTTCAGTCCAAGAATTCACTCAAAACTGCTGGTCTGACAGCAAGCCTCGAGGCTCAAAACTCGTGGAGAAGGAAGCAGGGGAGCTGTTTGTGAACTCTTTTATTCCCACTAACCTATGTCTGAGTTTCTCTATTTAAAAAAACTAACTACTCAACTCTGTTCAAATACAACATAGCTTTTAAACATTTGTTTGTTTGTTTTGTTTTGTTTTGTGTTGTCTTGTGTTGCTTTGGGGTGCCTACTTTAAGGAAGAGGTGAAGGAAGGTCCAGATGAAAACCCAGGGTGCCCTGAAAGCCTATTGCACGAAAGTACAAAAAAGGACTGGCAGATTAGATGTCATTTTGAAAATACTACTGCAGCAAAAAAAGGCCAAGGAGCTTTTTACACTACCTATCAGGAAGGAAAGTCATCTTTTTTTCTTTGGGCTATTGAGTCTGAATCCCTGCTGACTGGCAGCTTTTTAGCCATCACTTTTCTGTGTATAACGTTAGTGTTATTTCAATAGGAGTTTTTATATATCCACTGTGTTCAAGTACACATGGCTGTATCAGTAATAGACTAGTTAATTTGCACACAGATGCCCTTTTGGGAGAAATGAAACTTGTACGACCCCCCAGCAAATCTCCTCAGCAGTGCTGTACTGGAGATATGCGGCCTTTCTGCGCCACGTTCCTTCCCAGTGTTTTGAAGCACAATATGCAATGTCTTCATTTTGAGCTGAATTATTCCCTGCCAAATAACATAAATTAAGTTTTATAAGGAAAAAATGAAGTCTTTCATTTTGAATTTATGTTGAGGAGAAAAACAAAAATATGCTTTTTGTCTTGCCAAAAAAAAAAAAAAAGAGGAAAGAAAAGAAAAGAAAAAAAAGGGGGGGAGAATCTCCTTCAAGCTGTTTTGTCTGCCTTTTGCTTTGTCTTTTTTTTTCTTATTGTTGTTTTTATTCCTGATCTTATATTTTGGCATCCAAAGCAGATATCCGTTATTCACTTTGATCTAAATAATGTCAAATGTCAGAAGGTACAAGATGTGAAAAAAACAGGCACAATGTTTGAGCTGCTGCTGTTTATTTTACTGACAAAATATTTTTTGATATATATACAGTATAGGATTAATACAATAACAGTGACTTGTGAATTGTTTCTCAGTCTTTATTACTAAAAGTATCAGCTAAGTTACTCTTGCCATTCATGTTATAGATAAGCTTGGATTATGCAGGGCTGATACTTTAAAAAATCGTCTTTTGACTTTCACAGAGTGACTGCCTTTAATGTGAAAGGCAAAAGGGGATAATAATGGAGCCGAGTAGATATCTGAGTCATGTATCTCAGTATAAATGAGCTTTAAGGCAAGCTATTTTATTGTTCCCTTAGCTAACACTTGATTGCCACTACAACCTATTCTAGAGAAAGGGTAATTAAGCATGAGGCTATAAATAAAGAGAACACAGGTTGCTAAATAATACTTCAGTAAGTAGTGAAATCTTTATAAAATAACAGGAGTTATTTCCCAAGGTTCATGATGAAAATATTAGGGATGTTACTGTGGGAACCAGGCTTCTCTGAGCACTTAGTAATAATAGCTCACTGATATTTTCCTTTCCGTACTGCAGATAAATAAAAAATAAAAAATAAAAAATAAAAAAGATATCTATAATTCATCAAGCCCTTGTTTCTACTAAGGGTTTCTGAATGCACTCAACAGGAACAAGAGTTTAGTAGGGAAAACACTATACGCTCACAAAACCCAGAGGCTGAATTTTTCTTGTATAGATACTTTGCTCATTGCTTAGCCTTGTGGGCAGTGACATGTAAAATGGTGTTTATTTGGCCCTATAATAAGTCTACATAGTTCTACATGATTTCAGGGCAACAAGAATAGCAGCTGACTATCAGTTTGAATAGTTTTCTTTAATTTATTTTAGTCTTAGATTTAGCTGATTTTTTTCCCTTGCAGCCATTCTCCTCAGCCAAGTTTGAATCTTGAGGTTTAAATCTTGAAGTTCTTCTTATCATTTTCCCCACACACCTCTTCCTTCCACCTCCTCATGTTTCTCTGTCAAAATAAATGACTATTTAGTTGAAAGGGAAGGTGTAATTCTCTCTAATCTGTGAAAACTGGAATTGGTGCAAAACTATTTTTGGCATACTGCAAAAAATCTTCCTAAGCCACATTAGGACAAAACTTTTAAAGAGTTTCATTATTTCAATTAAAAAAAAAAGAGAGAAAAAAAAAAAAGACTTTCTATCACATAATCATCTGAGGGCCACAGATTAGTGGTTGTAGTAATCACTTAGATATAAAAAGTTAAATATTCTCTGTTTTGCCAGTCTTCAAATCAAGTTCTTACATGACTGTTTTAATGCAGTTTTCAGTTGGGATTTCTTTCTGCTAAATCTATTCTACCTCATATAAGTAATTTTTTCATTAGAACAAATTAAATATTAAATATGGGGAAATCCAAGTATTACAATTACAATTATAATCCTAGTGAGACACATTACACAGAAGAAAGCTTTACCAAAACTGATGCATTTTCACCAAGATGTTAGCTTTAATAAAACATACTTGTCAAATGGCAAACAATTCCAAAAGGCTGTAACTGCAAGTATCCTCTGTATTTATGTATTATTTTTGATTTTCCAGGAATGTTTCTGAAACCTATTAACACATAATATTTGTATTCCGTGTATCAAATTCTCAGACAGATGTATGATTCTCATATATATTGCCTATTATTATTGAATACCATTGGTTGTAAATTTTCAGACTTCACTGTGGTTTATGGCTGTTCTAGTAAGTGAATTCCACAGTGTGGCCTTGACTGAAGAAGTTCTTCAGTCCTTTATATGGAGTAATAAATCTAAACCTGAAAACTGCAAGCATCCTATGCTCAGCTATGTTCAATATAGTGGTATAGAGCACATTAATCTTAAACTCTGCTAATTATTCCAAAACAAGAAGACTTTCTAAAGGTAGCAACAACTATAATTAACGTATATAGTTTCACTTTTTTTTTTTTTTTAATCTCCTTTGGTCAGGTAAATTACATTCTTTGCAAACTTAAGTGATTTCCTTAAGGCTTCATTGGCCACAAGGGACTTCCCTTGACGGAAGGATTTTAGGTCAGCAGCCTAATGTGCAGTCCATCCTTGCGTTGTACCTTGTGATACATGCACACTTGAGAAATGCCCCTAATGAACTTCTGTGACTGCCACTAACATTTTGGTGCAGCTGTTTCTTGGATGGCTGGGGTAAGTGAGCAGTAGCCTTACAGTCTTTGTTAGTACGGTTCAGCCTAGGGGCTAAACTGCTATTTTAGTTATGTCTGTTTAGGGATGCAGGCAAAAGGACAGCTGAAATGTGTTGTCAGGAATATAGCAGTACACTTCTGGGCACACTGAGTCTCTCTTAGAATCATAGCATGGTTAAGGTTGGAAGGGACCTCTAGAGATCATCTAGTCTAATCCCCCTGCACATGCAGGGTCACCTAGACCACGTGGCACAGGACTGCGTCCAAGGGGGTTTGAAGATCACCAGAGAAGGAGACTCCACAACCCCTCTTGGCAACCTGTTCCAGCGCTCTGTCATCCTCACTGTTAAGAAATTTTTCCTTAAGTTCCTGTGGAACTTTTGATGCTTCAGTTTCTGGCCGTTTCCTCTAGTTCTATCAGTGGCCACCACTGAAAAGAGGCCAGCACCATCCTCCTCGCTGCCTCCCTTAAGGTACAGGAGACTGATCAGGTCTCCTCTCAGCTTTCTCTTCTTCAGGCTGAACAGGTCCAGCTCTTTCAGTCTTTCAACTGAAAAGAAACTCTCAATCAACTGTTTTATAGGCTACATACATCCTGTGTGAATTGGAGTTGCTGCTCATTGCACAAGATTCTCAGAAAGATAAAAAAAAAACACTTGCACTTTATCACTCTTAAAGTTTTTGAGCATTTCTTCCTAGAAAGCCATAATGAGCAAACCTGGAGTTTATTTTGCTTGTACTCTTCTATGATACACTTGTATTCTGTGCTACTGCATATATAAAGGAAAGAGAGAAGAGAATAAAAAGGTCAAGACCCTTGTCTGAGACGAGGCCCTTGGGTGATTTCCTAGGTCTTTCGGAGTTAGATTTATTCACTCTAGTTATATAACAAGGGGCAGTCATATATACTTAACACCAAAAGGCAGCTGTTTAACTGGAAAATCTAGATGTGATCAAACTATGTGCAAGGTCAGCATTTTCAGGTAAAGACCTTGGCACAGAAGATTAATATGTTACTTTGCCCAAAATCCTCTACAGAAAACTACCTCAGAATTAACCAGGCACAGCATTTGGGCTGGAAAAGCAATATTTAGTCATTCCATCCTGCAAAAAGTCATACAAATAGAATTGCAAAAAAAAAAAAAAAAACAGTAACTTGCTTACACATAATCAGAAAGCCAGTGTTTCAACAATTATTTGTGCTGAAAGCTGAAGCAAGCAGAAGCACTTTTCAGAAAACATTACATGTACAAGAGTGTAGTTTATCATAAACTGAGGAAGTTTGCAATGCACTTCTCCGAGTGAAATGGTAGTCAAAGATTAGGATAAAAAGAATCCAGGGAAACTTAGTTTAGAAAGCCTAAAACAGACTAAGTATACTAATCTTATATTAATTGTTTATGAGTAGGACTGAGTCCAACTAATGTGAACTACAAAAAATATTCAGTAAAGCAGGGTAACAGTGCATAACACTAAATGTAATGTGAGGTAATTCTTTATGAAATGGGTCAGACCAGCAGTCTTTTGATTCACTGACATGATACATGAAGAATCTGTAGCAATGAAGGATGTCCTTATCACTTTGCCAGTATATATCAACCTTTCTGCTAAGGGACCATTTCTAAATATGAGAGTTCAGAAGCCATATTCAGTGATTCCTTGTCCTTTTAGCTGATAATGTCAACAAAGACATGATCCACTTGTTCTATGGCAGAAACATCTGTGCACTGGGAATTTAGCTAACTCTATCTACTCATTTCCTGGTAGGCCACAAACTGGCTGTTACAGAGAAATAGGTTGTTTGTTACTTGACCTGATGCAGATGTGAACTGCAACTAGAAGGCACACTACTTTGGCTCTATCCCAAAATAAGTTCCCTTCTAAGTCCCAAACCTTCAGAAGAAACACATAACACCTTATTTTCTCTTTAACACTGAGAAAAATATTATATTCATTTCTCAAAGTATATACAAAATAGTCATAATCAATTCTAGCTTTCCAAAAAGTATTTCAAGGTAACGGGAGGTTGTTTCTCATTATTTAATTCAGCAAAGGTGGTACTAGAACTCCTTCAGTCATTTTTGTAAAGAACTGCAGGAGAATGTCATTGGGAAGTTGTTGGAGTTTTATATTTAAACTCAAGTAGATTAATGCGGTTTTATCATAATTTCCAAGTTATCACCCTCCAAAATATGCTTCCCATTCTCCAAAAATTTTAGCTGAAATTTTGTTTGGCTCTCAATTTTTCAAGTGCTAATGCTTTTAGCTGAAATCTCATATTTCCAAATGAAAAATACTAAACCAAATGAAAAACAATCACCTTCCCTTTTTAAACATTTTTGTTTTGTTTTTGCCATATGTGTAACTCATCAAAAGACTTGGCTTCCCCTGGCAGCAGCTTTTGTTCAGATTAATTAGTGTTTTCACACAAATTTCAGTAAATTTGTAACCAACTTTTACTCATTAACACTATTCAAGCTTAACATGATTAGTGACAAATCACATTAAATCACAGGAGCCAAGGTAATAACCGCATTATGTGATCTGTTAATATGTTTAATTTCAAATAGTTTTAGTTTGCAATTTGTCAACTGAAGCTTTACATGGCTTCTCTGTGGAGCAGCAGTTTGACAGTGAGTAATGTTTTTACATTGTGGAGTAATGTAAAATGTTCAGCATATTTTTATTCGTCTCAGGCAACTGCTCATGATATATCTATTGACACTGATGTTCTAATACAGCTCATTCCTGTCAGACTCTTTTAATCCTATCTATCTAGATTGAAAAACCATTTAAGAAAAAATATTCATCTTTATGCTGGCTCATGCTACAATTATTAAAGAGGATGAGGAATTACAACAATGTGCTGCAGCGTAAGCAATACATATTAGTCATCATCTTTGATCAATGTTTTGAAGCTTCAATGCTGATGGAAGGGATGGAAAGCAATTATATAGCATTACCATTGAGGTGTTATAAAGTCCATCATGTATCTCCTTCTTTTTCTTCCCCTCTCTAAAAAAGAAAATATTTATTACGTCTGTTATCCTTTTGCATTGTGGAAAACACTTTTTTTTCCCTTTTTTTAGTTAAAAGCTACCATCAGTTATGCCCCTGTCACTTGATGCATTATATGAGTTTTTTATATAACATGTAGAACTGTAAGGTGATTTGGGGTATATTCCAAAACAGGAAAGTGCTTTTTATCAGGCCAAGAAACAATCAAACCTGATTTAATATTTAATATTTAATATTTAATGCTGCATAAAGAAATCACTGGACCTGTGTAAAAACAAACAAAGGATGTTAGCAGAATCAGCTCAGAAAAAGCACTTTCACATTTGCAAATTAATTGTAACCAACATCCTTTAGTAGTTGTTTCTGCTGTTCCTTGCCATTGTGGCACATTCATCCTTGGTATAACAGAATTTTAGTGATTCTTAGATGCATATAAATTTCTTACCAAATGAAAAAGTAGTATGCACTGATATTCAAAAGTATATTATATACACATATATATAAATATAGTCTTCACAGCTGTAGATAGAGATTATCTGGGCACACAGTATTGTTCTTCACTTTGTGCAGTTTAAGAATACGGCTTATCTTTTTCTTAACGCTTTTAATACTGTACTGCATTGCATGTTTTGATTATGTCTTAGAGTTTTATTTTCAGTCTGTTCTGCAATGATGCAAAATTTCAAGTATTCCTTTCCCTTCTAAACTTACCATTGTGGTGACTTCCTGAAATGAGCAGACATTCACGTCAGGGAGGGTCTCTGCTGTGTACTGAATCTCCCCCTGTCTGCCCACCTTCAACGTGTTCAAGGTGAAGTTTGCTATGTCAGAAACAGAAGCTAAAATGAAAAAGCACCAGAAATGAGAAAAGTCCTTCTTGTTAAGTGCCTCAGGTCAAAAGCGACCAGTTCTGAGGACACATCTGTTAAAGTTCTGCACTGTTAAAAAGTCAGTTCTGAACACCACATGTTCTTGCTCTCATCTACACAAAAGTAATTCCCCAGAGAGTATGGTAAATCTCTTAAGCTATGTTGACAGTGAGTTTCTGAGAGTCTTAAGATTTGGTTTATGGTCGGAATAAGATGAGATGTAAGACTTTTCCTGGTACTCTTGAGTCTGTAGATCTCCTCTGTAATATCTCTCTCAGAGCAGAGGTAGTCTCATTAGACTTAGAATCATGAAGAGATTTTAAAAGAAATTACAAGTTCCATGATTCAGGCAGTCTGCATAACTCAAATGTAACATCATTTTATATATACATGTATATATATATATATATATATTTATATATATACACACACACACACACATACACACATATATATATATATTTCTGTCCCCTAAGATAGAGTGAAGGTGAATCTACTATGAAAAAAATATATATTTCTCTTTTTTTCCAAAGAGATTATTCCAAACTGTTATAAAAGACATTTTTTTTCTCATAAAAAAAATAATAATGAGCATATGCTGATTCAGTTTCATTCAATTTCTGTGTGCCTTAACAACTGCTTTAATATTTTATTGGTTATTCTGATAGAGACAAGAAATCCCGGCATCAGTATTGATGGAGAAATTTCAGAAGATATATTTAAACCAGTAAGAAATCTGAATCTGGTATTTGTGTAACATTATGATAAAACAGGGAAAGAAATAAAAGAAAAAAAAAGATTTCATGAATATAGTGCAAGCATCTGAGGCCTATAATTAGAGGACAACAACTTTTAACGGACTGTTGCCACTTGTTTTGCAATGACAAGAAATTTGATAACTTGCCTAGGGAATAGCCATAGAGTAAATCATTTTCCGTCACTCTGTTCAATCAGCATTTGCCTTTACGGAAACCGCAGAACCACTGATGAACAAAACTGTCATTCTCGTTTCTCAAGAGGCTTGGAACTGTACCGACCTAATGCACCAGCTCATGGCAGGTGGGCAGAGGGGAGAATTGGGGAGGAATCAACATCCAAACAATCAACAATCAACATCAGGGACATTTTAGGGTTTTTCCTTTAGGGATTTTCCTTTAAATATTTTTCAACACATTCTGTTGTGTAAGCAGAATAAAGGAGATATGAAGAGTATCTATACTATCATGATCAGTTTGAGTAGATTCTGGGAAACCAATGAAGGCTGGGATTTGCTTTGCCCTAACTTATGCTTTTTGTAAACATTTCCCTGTTTATGTTTGTCACTTGTGAACTTTTTGATCAGGAGATGTGCAGGAATGTTATGGAATCAATGTTGGAGCTAAGAGAGTGCATAGACACACACACTGTAGAATACTATGTTAGTAGCTCACTGATCAGCAGATAGTTATTCAGATGTAGATGCCAACATCACACCCTACAAAAAGACTGTACTTGATGTATAACAACATCTCAGAGAAGCCCATGCCTTTAGGGGACTATTCTGGGGTCTAGTTTCCAGATAGTAATGGAAACATAAGGATCTGTAGAAGTAAAGAATTTCAAATGGTGTTTTGGCTTAATATTTCACCGTGGTTACCTTACAGTTATCTTGTCTTACATGTTCTGTGTAGTCCTCTGGAAGCACTTGGTGCTATTTATTATTCTTAGAACCTTTAGAAGCTTAGGCACATAATTTCAAAGGCTTCTTTCCTTCCCTCTCTCTTTTTTTAATCTATCACATAATTTCTCTTTACTACAGATTTCCCAGTTGTCTCACTGGGCAGGCAATGTACATAGTCTTTTCTACTTTGTTGGTCAAAGTAATTTAGTATGTGTTATTATTTCAATATTAGTTTTCATGGTACAATTCTTTTTTCTGTAAATGATTTCACATCACAAGCACTCTTATTCTGTGAACACTCACATTAAGATATTTTATGAAAGTTAAAGGATAAGCTTTACTTAGTAGAGATAAAATTAGGAGAACTGCATTTTTCAAGCTGGAAAAATCAAGTTGAGTCTCTCCCATTGACATTAAAATCACACTAAATGAGGTATTTTTACTCTGAGGCACTGTGAATCTCTGGAAGTAAGTATGTAAACCAAGACATACTTGCAGTTCGGAATAAAGTCAAATGAAAAGGTACTTGATAGTTTTACCCCAGCACATTCAATTCTTGATTCTTATTTTCAAAACAATATGAAAGTGTTTTTTTTTTTTTTTCTGAAAGAAGTAAAAAGAATAGCTGTTAGATTAGAATTATAAACTCTAGGTTTAAAAACAAAAAAGAATTAATGATGTGATTTACAAATATAAATATTTCAAATTCCATGTCGTCTTTATAAAGGAATGTAGGGATCAAGTTACTGATTTATCTAAATATAAATTTAATCAGAGCAAGACTCAGAAGAAACTGTTTCTGTTCATCTTCAAAACAATGTGCATTTAGAGTATCCTCAAGAAGTGAATAAACAATCTAAACAAGCTATTTTCAGTCTGGCTTGATCTAAGTGCTCAGAAACAAATGTACAGAATTAATCATCTCTAA
The DNA here is from genome assembly GCF_059628265.1 of Tinamus guttatus. Classification (NCBI taxonomy): domain Eukaryota; kingdom Metazoa; phylum Chordata; class Aves; order Tinamiformes; family Tinamidae; genus Tinamus; species Tinamus guttatus. The sequence goes on from NW_028288546.1 coordinate 53,420, forward strand.
AATGAGATAGTCTGTTTTAAAAATTAGCTGCTCATATTTTTAAACAGATTTTAATTATTTTCATAATTTCATAAGTATTTCTTGATTTGAATATAATATGTGTGATGAATTTCAGCCTTCTTAAGAAAGAAATTAAGTTACTGAAAAGTTTGTGTTGAGGACTAAAGACTAAATTTGAAATGTAATCTTAAAGCAACTGGAGAATCAATGTTAACAATCATGTGCTATGTTAAAATCAGGAGCTGTAATGATGCTGTAGTGAATAAAAAAAAATGAGGCATAAATACCTAAAAATTATGGATAGATTTCAGAACAAGAGCACATTTGTTTCTGAACGAATATTAGTGAAAATAACACGAAGGAGAATTAAGTTCCGGCATATGTGTTAAAAATACTATGCAGTTTAAGCATGAAGACTCAGCAGTACATTATTGGAGGGAGCTGAAAACATGAATTAAAGCTCTAAAGTTACATGTGTCAGCTGGCAACAAAAATGTATAAAAAATCAGTAATGATTTTTAAATGTTTTCTAACATATGTAATATAAGTTAATGGCAGGTATGATTATGTATAGATGCATGAATAAAATATTCCCTACAAAATTTCAAGTACGAATTTTAATCAAGAAAGCCAAGAAGCTTAATAAATTTGTGAAAGATAAGAAGAGCTGCTAGGTTCTTATTTCATTTAGGTTCAAAGTTCGTGCTAGAAGGTTAATACTTGAGTGTTTCTTCCTTTGATCTCTAACCCTTGGATGGTTGGAACAGCTTTACGTAATCCCTCTCCTTCACTGGTGGAGCATCTCTGCAGATGTTTTACTCATGGTAGCAGGCAAAGTGATGAAAAAGGTCTTTAAGTTTGATAATAATCTCTACAAATGCTTGAAAAGAAAACAGTGAAACAAAGGCAAAAATACCTAAAAATAATTTAAATAAAAATTTAAAAATAAATTTTCATGTTTAATGATTGACTTCTTAGGTTTGAGTGAGATGATAATTTGGGTAGAGAAGCAAAATACTCTGTCATCGGCTCCATATTGCCCTGGACAATCTGCTTTCCCCTTGCCAGCTAGCTCTGATATTTCTTACTTCTTTGTAAGATGCTGTTTCTCAAAATGGAGACTGTCCCTTGTGTCAGCTCATTTCTGGCCAGGTGATAACTTTTTGACCACCCCTACCCAGCTCTAGCTCTATCCCAATTGTCTTCTTCACTTCTTTCACTTCTCTGTCATCAGCTTCACATCTGACATGTTTCCATCCTTGAATGTATTTTTTTCATAAAATATGAAAAACAAAGTGATAGAGAAAGGAAGAATAGGGGCAATTTAACTTTATTTACTTTTTTTTTAGCATCAGTCTGGTAAAACATGGGACTGAAGTATCTTACAGGAAAAATGAGAAACAGATTTCAATTACTACTTTTGTTGAATGTCATTTCAAGCTGCATATAGTGGATGGGTATACCTCTGAAAACACTACAGGTCACCCTAAGCAAGAAATAAGTTACTTTCTCTTAATGAAGGTCTTAGCCATTCAAAAGTGGTCCATATTTTGACTTAGAACAGATCTGGGTATCAAGTAGAAGAAATTTCAGAAGAAATTAGATGATTGTATGAAATGCCCTTGTTGGTCCAAAAAAATATAACGAGATGACATCTTTTGTCTAAGTAGCAATGTTAAAAGCTAATTCATGAACTGTCATTTACAGCTAATTTGATTTTTGATCCAAATGCTACCTCTAGTTGTATACATGAAAACCTGCTGAATGACTGGCATTCAGCTAACAATAATATATGTGGATGCTCTAATATACTGACAAAATTTCAGATGCAAAAAAATCAGTGGACTTTATTAGGTAAAAAAATAAGCTTGCCATATATTTTTAAGGGAATAACTTACTTTCATCATACACACTTGGAGTATAACTAGCTTGTCTTATAGAAATATACTTTTTATACATCTTTTGCAACTTACTTAGATGTTGAAAACATTTAACATTAAATTAAATTATATTTCAATATTGATATAAAAATAATGTATTTCCATTTTAAAATAATTGTTAATACACCTCTCTGCATTTCCAATTTTACTTTCTGGTAAGTATTACACATCTTCCATCTCTCAGTTAATTAAAATGTCATCCTTTGAAATGGTTCTATTCAAGCGAAGAAAGGTAAATAGTAACTGCAGCATGAGCTATCATTTACTATCTGAAAAACTTGACTTATGTTAAGAATAATAGTGTTAAACAACAGTATCTACACAGAGTCGTTTGGAATAAACATTTTCGCTCTTTTTTCACTTTTGGAACAAAATTGGTTAGTTTTTGTATGTGTGAAATGTTAGAGAATCACAGAATCACAGGATGGTTGAGGTTGGGAGGGACCTCTAGAGATCATCTAGTCCAACCCCCCTGCTCCAGCAGGGTCACCTAGAGCACGTGGCACAGGGTGGCATCCAGGCGGGTTTGGAAGATCTCCAGAGAAGGAGACTCCACAGCCTCTCTGGGCAGCCTATTCCAGGGCTCTGTCACCCTCACAGTAAAGAAGTTCTTCCTCATATGGAGATGGAACTTCCTGTGTTTCAACTCGCACCCATTACCCCTTGTCCTATCGCTGGCCACCACGAAGAAGAGTTTGGTCCCATGCTGCCTACATTCACACCTCAGGTACTTATATATCAGATCATTCTTCTCTTCTCCAGACTAAACAGGCCCAGCTCACTTAGTCTTTCCTCATATGACAAATACTCCAGTCCCTTAATCAGCTTTGTTGCTCTACGTTGGTCCCTCTCCAGAAGCTCCACACCCCTCCTGTACTGGGGAGCCCAGAACAGCACCCAATACTCCAGGTGCGGCCTCACCAGAGCTGAGGGGCAGAATCCCCTCCCTTGACCTGCTGGCAACGCTTCTTCTGATGCCGGCCAGGATCCCATTGGCCACCTTGGCCATGAGGGCACATTGCTGACTCATGGTTAACTTGTTGTCAACTGAGACTCCCAAATCCCTCTGCGCAGAGCTGCTTTCCAGCAGGTCAACCCCTAATCTGTACTGGTGTCTGGGGTTATTCCTCCCCAGGTGCAGGACTCTGCACTTGTCCTTGTGATGTCACTTATGTATAATCTATGAAGATTAAAAGCAACTTTTTTTTTTTTTTTTAACTCCTGTCCTTTTAATGATAAAAGCAGAAAGTCAATGCAAGTTAAGAATGGCAAAGCAAGCGCTTGGAAAAAGGGTGCCTGGACATCTCTTGGAGGGCTGTGCCAAATGGTAGAAAATGTGTCAAAGTTCCCGCAGCTGCTGCTGCTGCACTGCTAGAGTGCTGCTGTCCTGGGGGCAGAAAGTGTTCTCAGCAGTATCTGGAGAAGACAGAAAGAGTAGAGAACACCCTGCCCAAGACATTTTGCAGTAAATCTCTGTTCCTAATCAGTATGTCCTATTTCTATAGCTTCTACATTTTAATGCAAATAATAAAATAAATAGATCTGTCACTTACACACCAAAGCCATGCATCAGTCACAACCTCCATTTTCTCTGCAATGCTTTTGAGAAGGTGTTGGGATACAACACCAGCTATATAGTCTCCTAGCAGTATGTTCTTCTACTAGGGCTATGGCTGAGAAATACTGTGAGTGAAAAATTGCAGGCAAGCCCATAAAGCAAACCGTAATTCTGATTCTACTGATAAATATCCAGCTTCTGACTGTATTGATCTCACAACACACATGAGATTTTAGATAACAAGCTAGACAATAGTAGCAGGTCAACTCATTTTTAAAAGAGACTTCAGAGTGGTAAAATGGGTTTCCACAGAAGAAACAATGTAGTGGAAGTTTAGCAATTTCTTACTTTAGATCTCTAACTTGCAAATCTAATATTTCATAACTGTTGATAGGATTATCAGCTTACCAGTATGGCCTGCTATTCTGGACAAATCAGAAAATTAATGGGGTTGGTCTAGGAAAAATACTCTTTCATGCTTTATGAAAAAAAGTATTAAGCTTCCAGTTCCTTAAGATTCTGCAGTGCAGAATATACATTATTATGCATTATTATTATATGGTCATATTTGCATGTGCCATTGTGGGGTGCTTTTTAATTTCAGCCGTCAGATCTTTCAATATGATAACATTTTTTTAATTACTTATATTTCCATTCTTTAAATAATATTTTGGAGGTGAATATGCAGTTCTATTAGCATTAGAGAAGGTCTTAAATGATTACTCATACATAATTTAGAAGATCTGAAACCAAAAGTCATAAAAAAGAGCTACTGCCAATTTATTAATTCATTCATTGTCTTTAAGCCTTCTCATAAATAAAGAGGCTTGTCTGTTAGTACTCTTAACCTTAAGTTTTGGAAACAAATTTATGTTGTCCAGTCAGAGCACTGGACATATGTTCTTTTTCTGAATAATATTTAAAATGTGCTTTCTGGGGGCTGGGTAATATATTTCTGACCCACGTGCCTGACATGCCTTAATTTATCATTTATGCATCCTCTAACCTATGGTAGTCTCCACAAAGCGAAATAGGTTTTAACCAGGGAAGGTACAAGATATCAAATAACTTTTATATGTAACCTAAGTTTTCTTTGCAAGACTTTTATACCAGCATGAATCCTCCACGCATTGCACAATGTTGCTGCCTGAATCTCAGTGGATCCAGGTCCCTCAGAAAGCTGCTTCAGGTCTGAGTATTTATCTCTAGGCTGCAACACAGTGACTTCCTTCCTCCATGTTCCTCTTGGCTGTGTTTTTAGCAGTTCCAAGGAAGATAAGAAAATCTTCTTAGTGATGCTCCTTTGTTATTTTATATAATAGTTGCAGAAGGAATTATCTAAAGTAGATTGTCCTATTCTCTACATTTTCTTCTATCTTAAAAGCAATTACAGCACTTCAAGTTTTCTTCTTTGTTTTAAAAACAACAATCAACAGCAACAGCTCTGAGAGTGCTTTAGTGCTCCTGCACAGCCCATCTCTACATATATCTACGCTGAGCCGAGCTTTAACAAAAAGCAACATTTATTTACGATTTCTTCTTCTTGTTATTTTTTTAATATCTATGTATAAGTTTATGCAGTATTACTGCCTTGATGCTCAGCTGTTTTGCCTTAATTAAATCTCTTCTGTATTCCAGAATGTGTGGTCCCACACTGGCAGTCTTTCAGTAGTGAAAACTGTCAGTTAAAATTCTCATTTTTTATTATATTCTGCCTTTGAACATTTGCTTCTAGGAGGTGTTTGGATGCTTTTAAGCAAACTTTAACACATAAGAGAACTCTGTAGTAAAAAAGAGTGACTCCTCTCAGCAGGAAATGCAATTTTCAAGGACATCAAGTATAGGAGATGTCTACATTCAACAATGTATTATGACAAAGGATTTGGTTTCTAGCAGCAGGAGTATCTCAGAGCTGTAAGCAATCACAGGGCTCTTTGCATCTGAAGAATATGTAATCTGTCCTTCGCTGGAGATATATTTAAGAAGTGATTAGGCTTTGTGAGACAGAATAGGTGAAACAATAGATATAACGACACACATACAAAAAAAAAAAAAAAAAAAAAAAAAAACAGGACAACAGAGTTCAATGCTGATCAAAAGATAAATGTATGGAAAAAAAAAATCTTTAGTAGATTAGTACCTGTAAAACTTACAGAGCTGAATGTGTCTATATGTGGAAGTAATGTGAAAAGCAGCAAGAGACATAAAGAAGACAACTAACATGGCTGTGTGAGAAAGCCCATGTCTTGGCACTACCTGTTCTGAAAAACAGAGTTTTATGCTCTTTTACTGTATAACCAAGACTGTATGAAAGTATTTCATTTAATCTTTTTTTTTCTGCTGATTCAAAGGGATTTTTAATGTGGCATTTATATTAATGAAATAGAGTCAGGAGCTGTACAAGCTCAAATATTGGTGCATAGTCATTCCTACTCCTTAATTGTTAGAGCTCTCATTAGCATGACCTTGGCCCATGCCAACTCTCAGTCTCCCACACAGTGCATTCTCCTCTCTTAAGAGGAAGGATGGGCCAAAGAGCATGGATGAGGCTACCTTTTTGGGGCAGGAAAGAGTTTAATCATATGGAGGTGAATTGTTTTCATTCACTTGCTTAGTGACAAGTAAGCAGGGCCAAAGCCACTTTGTTTACCAATAGCCTATGAATTTTAATGGGCGTATATTGGAATCAGACACTTTGTTAAGCAAAGGCACAATGTCAAGCAGTTGTAGCTCAGAGTTCAAAACAATTCTCTTCCAGACAGCTGATTTTGAATATTTCCTGGATTACCAGGAAACAATCTTTAAGGCCTCAAATATTAGCTAGTTACAGAATCACAGATTTCCTGGCATCCTAATTAAATCAAATGGGTAATGCATACCTCTGAGAACTGTGTATATGTCTACTTTTCCATAAGTTCTAATAAACCAGTATTTTATTAAAAGATTAATACAATTTTTGAAGCAACGATCAGCTATTTGAAGACATGTAGCTCTACATTAAAAATATATATATATTTTCTCTGTGAATTCCGATGTTCTCAATGTATTTTTGTCTTTGGTGTTCCATTTTATGTTGTATTATTCCTGAGAGAAAATAAGTCAATATTCATGTATCGCAAACAAAGTAAATGTCATAAAATGATAGGCATAATATAGCCAATTTTGTTCCAAAGTGATCTTAGCTATTGGAGTGTCATTGCTATGACTGTGGACATGCTGTGCAGGAAGTGCTTAGTCCTACTTTACAGTATTAACTAAATCATCTTTCTCTGACATGGAAGCCTAATAACTACTCTGATATTTTATTCTAACCTGTCATTGCTAATATTTATCTTAACATAAATATTAAATACTTTGGCACCCAAAACATTTCTAACTGGCCTTTGTCCAGGCACAAAATGTATAGATCCAGTCCTGAAGAGTGTCGAGGAAAGAATGATATCATAGGAGAGCAACTCTGAAAAATACAATAAGCTCTTGCCTGACTCACTATGCCTTTCCTAAATTTAAGTTCTTTCACTGTCTATTTTTATATTTATCACTCTGCTATATATAGATCTGTCTTACAGTATTCTCAGTCAGATGACCAGAAGAGGTCAATTTTTCCCAGAACTTCATATATTCAGAAACTATGATGATGACCATGGAAAAACAGTTAATTTGCAGCTAGTACTTGGAAATACATTTGAAGAAATTTTGTGTGTGCACCATGCCATGAGAATCAGAGTTTTTCAAAAGCATTGGATGTAAATCCAAGGATTTGAAAAAAACGTGGGTACATAGTCACTATGCAGTCATTGCCTGACATCAGAATAAACCCATTGCTTCCCATAAATGCTTAGTGGGCCTTCTGCACAGGCATGCTCCAGTGGTCTGTGTTTCAAATCAAATCAGACACTTTCCAGAAGCACCTGATTTACTGAACATGAGAACATTAAAACATTCAGTACGGTTAAAACATTCAGTACGGTCACACACATATCCTTGCCAGAATATGGGAATCTTAGCCTTAAGAGCTGTTTGTCCAACTGGTTATGCTCATCGTTAGTCCAAATACTTTTATACATATTTCTCTCACTATTAAGTCACCTTTATCTTCTTTGATGAGTTAAAAAAATGCTAAATAAATTAAGCTTGTATAGTTTTCATGTAAAAAAACATTTACAAAATAGTTAGAGGCTGAATAACACAGTCCAGATCCTAATTTTTCATTCATATTCATTATTAAATTACCAGGTGAAGGTGGCACATAATTACAAACAAAGCATAGAATTATTATAATGCACCATGCAAGTTTTTCAATTTTTGAGATTATATATATGATACAGTGTCTCTTTTTCCCTCCTGTTTTTTTTTTCTCTTGAAAGACAAAAGAGTTAAGTGACACACTTCTGAACCTGCAGCAAGATGATCAGAAAGGCACCAGAGGTAACCATTGACCTTAGCAAAATGAATTGTTTAAGCAGTAAAGCAGCAGCTCTGTTAAAATAGAAAACAGGCCTGTTCCTTTCTTAGTTTGCACAGCTGTCCTTTAAATAATTGAAAAACAACCCTTAAATTTGTATAATGATGGATTGCATGTGAATAAGATCTACTGTGCTGGGAATTAATAGAAAATGTCATTCAGTTGAGCATCTTATGCAATAGAAGTTCTAACAAGCCATAAATTCTTGTAGTTTGGCATATAAATTTGGGCAATAAGGAGAGATTTGAAGTCATAATATGACATACCTGACATAAGATATGACATCAAAGATGACAATAATTAGTGTTTCTTATGTGCCAGTTTTGATTCAGAGCATCTGATTAAGGCCACCAAAATATGCAAGTGGAATCTTTGCAACTAAATCTCTGGAAAAAAAAATCCAGCTTTACAGTAGTGCATCATTAAGGAAGTACTGTAATTCAGTTACATGGGTGTTTTGGAACAGCAACCAGCACCTAGGCACCTAGGATAATAAAAGTATTAAACATCTAGCTTTCTTCAGTTCAACTACTTTCAGCTACAGGTTACAGAAAGTTTGTAAGTCTCAAGAGAGTTTTAATGCACTAACTATATTCTGAACCTACCTTAAATACATCTACATAAAAAAAAAATTAATCAGGTATGGTTATTTTCTTTAATGGTTCTGCCTTAGGAAACACAATAGACTATCTGGACTAGCTGGATAAATGAGGGAAGAACAGAGGGCGTTGACTACCACGACTTCAGTAAGGCTTCTGACATTACCTTACATAACATCCTCATAGGCAAGCTGATGAAGTACAGGCTAGATGAAAGGTGGCTGAAAGGCAGAACTCAGAGATTTCAGTGGCACAAAGTGTAATTGGAAGCCTGTAGCCTCTATTTGGAGGCCTGTAGCCTAATTGGAGGCCTCTAGCTATGTATTAGTTCCAATACTGGCACTAATCCTATTCAACTTATTCATCAACACCTGGATGATGGGACAGAGAGCACCCTTATCAAGTTTGCTGATCATACAAAACTGAGAGGAGTGATTGATTCACTAGAGATCTGTGCTGCCATTCAGAGGAACATGGACAGGCTGGAAATGGGCAGAGAGGAACCTCATGAAGCTCAAAAAAGGGAAGTGCAGTGTTCTACACCTAGAGAGGAATAACATCAGACACCAGTAGAGGTTGAGTACCTGCTGGAAAGCAGCTCTTCAGAGAAAGACCTTGGAGTCCTGGTGGATAACAAGGCGACTATGAGCCAGCAATGTGCCCTTGTGGTCAAGAAGGCCAACGTATTAGGAAGAACATTGCTAGCATGTACAGGGAGGTGATTCTCACCCTGGTGAGCCACAACTGGAGTACTGTCTCAAATTCTGAGTTCTCCAGTGCAGGAGAGACATGGAGCTACTGGAGAGAGTCCAGTAAATGACTATGCAGATAATTAAAAGACTGGAGCTTCTCTCTTATGAGAAAAGGCTGAGAGCTGGGCCTGTTCAGCCAGAAGAGAAGGCACAGAGGGGATCTTATCGGTGTGTACAAACAACTTAAGGGAGGGTGTCAAGAGGCTGGGGACAATTTATTTTCAATGATGGCCAGTGAAAGGACAAGAAACAAACTGAAACTCGGGAAGTTCCATCTGGATATGAGGAAAACTTTTGTCTGTGAGGGTGACAGTTTGGAAGAGTTTGTCCAGAGATGCTGTGGAGTCTCTATCTCTGGTGACATTCAAAACTCATCTACATGGGATCCTAGAGCAACGTGCTCTAAGTGCCTGAGCAAAGGATTGGACTGGATGGTCTCCCCTAACCCTTCTATGAATCTGTGTGATCTTATTCTGCTTATTGCCTCTAACTATTGTATATTTAAGTATTCACTGTACCAGATGAAATTCAATAGCTGTTGTCCCTCTTATTTTTTGCCTTCCAGTTATGTTATGGAAAAGGCATTTATTTGGCAAAAACGGCAGCTAGCTTCAGAACTCAGACTCACAGACAGTTAACATCTCCCAACAGCTAACTTGTCAATCTATTGATTGATCAATGATCAACCACTCTTCCAACATACAACAATCTATCCTTCAACTGATCTCATAATTGAGATATCTAATGTAAGTATCCTGTATCACTCAACGATAAGCACAAATATTTTAGGAAAACCTAAAATTTGTACTCCTATTGCTGCAGTGACAGCAACAGATCCATTTCAGAAACACAGTCATAACCAAGTAGAGAAACAAAATTGCATGGATACAGGTGGCCGTAAAATTTCAGCACAGGATCAAGACAGTATCAAAAGGGGAATTAGTATTTAAGGGCTAAGCAAAGAATTGTCAGATAAAGCAGTGACAGGTACTTTAAAAGACTTGTGTTTAGGTGAATTCTGATTATTTAGCATTTGAAAAACTCTGAAACTTTCGTGGCAGAGTGAATAGAAGAAAAAAACACATAGAGGGATGAGATTACAAAGAAATACTAAAGAGAGATCATAGTGTGGAGGAAACATGCTAAGAAGTAGTGACCCATAGACAAACTCGGACACACACAAACACAGAGTGTATATGTTCCCGATCCCTGTGAAGAGTTAACATTACATCAAAAAAAATAATATCATACATATTGTGTGGAGGAATTCCAGGGCTCAACTTTCAAGCACAGTTGCCTAAATATAAGTTCCTAACTTCACTTAAATATCAATCAGCCATATGTGTCTTTCATAAGTAAACATGGACTAGCTAAAATATGTACTTGGAAAACTGAAAAAAAAAGGTTGGAGAAGAAAAGTCTGAAACATATGTAAAAATCATAGGCATTTGATTTTCATGCAACATGAATTAAATATGACCTGTATTTAGATTAATTGGTACTTAAAAGAAAATATAGCTAATTATTGTTTGCATTAGAAGGTATCTATAAAAGAATTGACTAAGAACTTCTCACCCCTCATCATTCTTTCTAAGCTTATCCTAAGCTTATTAAAAAAAGTAAAGAAGGAAATGAAAATGAAGCATCACTATAAACTGCAGTAATTAATAGAATATCTCATCCAACAAATAACTGTAAATGGGTCTTCTTCAGTTATAATTTTATAATGATGGTTTATGTAAAAGAAAACCTAGGCCAGAGTCAATCACGTCAAATAGCACTATGCCTTTTAAGGACATCAGAATGTTGCTCTATATCTGATATGTCTTTTTCAAGGGCAAAATAAGCAAGAAACTTCTGTATTTTCTCACCTGAAATACTGAGGAACTTCACTTAACACAGAAAATTGCTATTCCAATGCAGAGGTTTCATCTTTGAGTTTTCAGCAGAAAGCTTTAGAATTTATCTAATGTATGATCAATAAGACAGGAAATAAAAGATGCTACCACTGCAAAACAGAATTGAGTTCACACAACTGCATTAAAAATTGTTTGAATTCTCCTCTGAAAGTGTTGCAAAGGTATCCTTTTACAGCATACCCAATGCTCTAAATATGCACTGTAATTAAATGCATTAATGCTATTGAAGCATGATTGTAAACTCTTAGAAATCTGTGTCAGCAAAAGACTCATGCTCAGTGTGCTTGGCACAACAGTAATGGCCACTGTCTGTGCTGTTTGAATTACAGCAGCATCAAATATACTTGTAAGTCTTGACATGGAGAACATACAACCTCTCAACCAGTCCACCTGGACCTGATCAGGATCACAGTGGGTATAGACCACACCAGCTGCCCACCATCAGGGGCCTTTGCTCCATTTCAGCTCAGCCCAGAAACCCTTGCGCATCTGTGCCCACTGGTGATGGCACAGCCTGTGCTGGGGTCACCTCAGCTCTTGGTTCCCCTTCTTTAGGGAGCAGCCACCCCTATAGCCCCACTCACTGCTAAATATGCATACCTTATTTGTAGTCTGAATTCCTCCTGCTTCATATTTTTACACTTTTTTTGCTATATTATAGTCATTTGTGCTATCTTTTATTTTATGAGGAACTACAGATCATGACCAAGTTACTGGTCTTTAGTTTAGTTCTTTAGAAATAACTTCTTTCAGACAAAATATCATCAGATTTTATGGAACCGAATTACTTTTCTAGCAGTTTCCTGAAGACTATTCGTCATTCTGTCTTCATTTTATAGGTATACTGAAAAGTAAAATGATATCCAATGTCTTTATTTGTGCTTTTTGATTAGAGATGAATCCAAATCTTTGCATTTTTAAAATACTAGGCTGTTTAAAGGCAGCTAAAATCCTGTTCCAGATGGGTTCGGAATTCGGCAATAATCACGCCAGAATGAGGTGACTACATCCAGCATTTATTCAGGTAAAAGCACATAAAAGAAGAAAAGTATGGATAACTACTCACGAGGAGGCAGCCTGGGGGGTGGACAAACTCCGCCTCTAGTTGCCCAACTCTCCCCCCGAGGTGCGCAGGCGCGCACACCAGTCGGGGGTCCCAACCCTCAATTCAGGGGTCCTGCCTTCCTCCTCTTCCTCCTCATTTCCGGATGTTTGACCTCTAAAGCTAGTTTGGTGGACATCTGCAGTTAAGTTGGCTACAAGCCCAGCCAAGCGACCGGCTTCAACAGGTTTCCGGGGGGGGGGGCGCTACCTGTGAACCGGGCTGAGCAGCTGCATCCCTGCTCCTTATCGCTCAGCCTGGGCAGGCAAACATCTTCTTTCTCAAGGTCTGGCCTCTGCTTCTCACAGTAGATTTTTATGAAATTTCCATCTCCAATACATTCCACCCTGCGATCTGTAGAGGTCAATCTATCGTAGTCAAGCACCCGAACAGATAACATTTTCATAGCAGTCTCAACCATGCCTCGCGTCAGCATCATTATGTAGAGGATACAGCATTTGATAATATTACAAAGAGAAATAATAGCACTAATAACAGTTTCTGTAGCGACGGCCAACCCCACATCCATCGTCCGAATGGAGTCCAATCACCATCTACTCTCAATGGATGAGTTAGATCCTGTAACGTCCGGACCTGGGCATGCATAGATGTGGCGTGGTCGCTTAGAGTCAGGCAGCACATGCCCCCTGCCTCCTCACACCTGTGGCCTTCCATAAGCAGAAGCATAGCCATTGCAGCAAGGTTGCGTGCTGAGCCGAGTCTACATCTACTGACAATGATGGCAAAGCTGTCGTTGTAGCACTTTGCTAGCCAGCATCCCAGTCTGCATAGCGTGGTCAATGCTTATGCGCAAGCGATCCCTGGAGCCAGTGCCTTCGAGCAATGACATTCTTGCATCTCTCTCTCTCTTTTTTTTTTTTTTTTTTTTTCCGATTCTGGTCTGTAAGATGGTAAACCGTCCAACCGTGCAGGGTGGTGTAAGCAGTCCAGTAGGCCTACATGTGAGTTAGCAGAGTTAGCATAAGCAATTTTCAGGCAAGTTCTGTGTACTTAGTCACAAGTTAATTACGCTAGTAGTCACTCATGCCAGCAGCAGGCCGCTTGGCCTACATCGCCTTCTAGATGGCCCTCAGAGAGAGAGGTGGCCACCACTCACATCAAGGTCTGGCATGGCATGTGTCCGCACCGCTCAACACCTAATGGTTGCAGGCAACAGCGGAGCTTGAGGTTCTTGGTGGCAAACACAGAGGCCAACCCAGTCTTGCCCTTGACTGGGCAAGCTGGGCAAGTCTAAAGAGGCCCTGAGACTTTTCAGCTGGTCATCAAGGTAGTGTCTCACTTGCCTCATGCAGTAGCAGGGCGCTATTATGGCTACACACACACACATTCTCATTAAACATGGATAGCATACACAAAATAACAGCCTCTAATAATAACTACATTGTGAGCACATGTATTAAGAGTCATTGGACACAGTCTGATTGCAGCTTTCATTACTTAGCACGTATTTACATGTTGTTCTAGAACACACACATCCTTTCTCTACATAAGCTAATACGGTTTCATTATTACTCTGTGGATCAATCCCAAAATGGCATACGCCCTCTTTGGTATCAAAAGGAAACATTGCTCGCCTTAAGGGCATCATCTTCGAAGGTGGGAGGTGGGTAGAGCACAGATAAACCTTCTCAATGGTGACATTCGCCATGGTCAGTACATAGGTGATGACTGTGCGGAGACCTTGATCATGGGTGAAGTTCACAGGTCTCCATCATGCTTGAAGCTGTCACTCTTTCTCTGTGGTCACGTCCCACATGATTTTTTCAGCTTTCAGCAGGGAGGACTGTGTTGTCTCCGTGTCTCAATATACCTGCAACGACACTCTGCACCCACATCTGGGTCTGGATGCAACTAAGAACAAAGGACACACTATTTTGTTCAATTCCCAGTGCTTGCAGCACACCTAATGATCTCTACATGGGGTCGCTGGACCTTCTGTGCCCCTCATGCTGGAGCTTGGCTGTCACTTCGTTCTTGTATTCCACACTGGAAGTTATATCCCTAGTCTCTCTGCAAGGATACAAGTCAGAGTACAGCTGTCAATCCTCCTCCTCCCCCAGAACATCTGGTCCACTTGTGGGGGAAGGTGGTGAGGGGAAAGCAGGGGGCGGGTTTGCCTTAATTTTCAAGAAATCCTCCCCTGGGATCCCATTCTAGTATTCCTCTATGGTTTAATACCAACCCTTCCCTAGCAGGGAAGATGCTAGAGTTCGCTCCAGATTCATACGCTACAGTTGAGGTGGCTATCGCACAATTCACATCGGGTATCCATTCTTTGGTCAACCCTCTGTTGTTGAGCACTCTGATTGATTGGATCACTTGGACCTTCCCTGGTCGCAGAACCCCAGCAGCTTCAAAAGCCTGGTGTATGGCTTGATGGCACTCAGTCACAAGTTTTCCTTTGACAGGTTGGTCACTCAAACCCGAAACAGGGATTACTTTCCCCTTGTGCTTTTCTAGGTTCCCGTGCACTGTTGTGACTTCCGCTCCTGGGTCCACCAAGGCGTTTGTCTATTTTGTTCCGAACAATAAATGGCACGTGTAACAAACAGATGATCGTCTCGGCGAGCGATGTTACATTGAAACCCTTCGGACACTGGACCTTGGCCACCCCCCTATTCTTGTTCCGTATATTCTGGCTCCTCCGGGATTTGTTTTTAAGCAATAAGGCAGAGAGCAGTAACTGCAGATTTTCTGTCTTGTGAGTCTATTTGCAATGAACAAGTGTGCCATTCTACAAGTATTGTTCTACGATCTGTTTCAAAGTGTTAAGGATGCTCTTAACGATTGAATTTTGCTTGTGGCTATACAAAATATCTGAAAACAGTAACAGTTCTCTTTTTTTCAGTGACATTGGATGAGCCTTTAGTTTTATCCAGTTGGGCCATTACCCTGATTTGAACAAGATTTGTGTTTATGAAATACAGTTCTTTCAATGAAGAAGCACTTTTAAAAACTGTTGCTTCTGCTGCCACTGCCAACTCAAGGAGCTGGTGATGCATTAACTATTCCTAATCCTTTGCGTTTATGCTGACCAAAAGCACAGCACACAGTCTACAATCTTGCTAAAAGCTTCATCTCTCAGATGAGACATAAAACAATCATAGAATCATAGAATCATAGAATGCTTAGGGTTGGAAGGGACCTCTAGAGATCATCTAGTCCAACCCCCCTGCATACGCAGGGACACCTAGAGCACGTGGCACAGGACTGCATCCAAGCGGGTTTTGAAGATCTCCAGAGAAGGAGACTCCACAACCTCTCTGGGCAGCCTGTTCCAGTGCTCTGTCACCCTCACTGTTAAGAAATTTTTCCTTAAGTTCCTATGGAATTTTTGGTGCTTCAGTTTGTGGCCATTACCTCTAGTTCTGTCGGTGGCCACCACTGAAAAGAGGCCAGCACCATCCTCTTCACTCCCTCCCTTGAGGTACTTATAGACACTGATTAGATCCCCTCTCAGCCTTCTCTTCTCCAGGCTGAACAGGCCCAGCTCCCTCAGTCTCTCCTCATAGGGCAGATGTTCCAGGCCCCTGATCATCCTTGTGGCCCTGCGCTGGACTCTCTCCAGAAGCTCCACATCCCTCTTGTACTGTGGAGCCCAGAACTGGACACAATACTCCAGATGCGGCCTCACCAGGGCTGAGTAGAGGGGCAGGATCACCTCCCTCGACCTGCTGGAGATGCTCTTCTTAATGCACCCCAGGATTCCATTGGCCTTCTTGGCCACGAGGGCACACTGCTGCCTCATGGTCAACTTGTCGTCCACTATGACACCCAGGTCTTTCTCCGCAGAGCTGCTCTCCAGAAGGTCGGTCCCCAGCCTGTACTGGTGTCTGGGGTTATTCCTCCCCAGGTGCAGAACCTTGCACTTGGCCTTGTTGAATTGCATGAGGTTTTTCACCTCCTAGTTGTCCAGTCTGTCCAGGTCCCTCTGGATGGCAGCGCAGCCCTCTGGGGTATCGGCTACTCCTCCCAGTTTTGTGTCATCAGCAAACTTGCTGAGGGAGCACTCTGTGCCTTCATCAAGGTCATTGATGAATAAATAGAACAGGATTGGACCAAGGACTGACCCCTGGGGGACACCGCTAGCTACAGGCCTCCAACTAGACTCTGCACCACTGATCACCACTCTCTGGGCCCTGCCATCCAGCCAGTTCCTAATCCATCTCACTGTCCATTCATCTATCCCACACTTCCGGAGCTTGCCCAGGAGGATGTTGTGAGGGACGGTGTCAAAAGCCTTGGTGAAGTCGAGATAGACGACATCCACCGCTCTCCCCTCGTCTATCCAGCCGGTCATTTCATCATAGAAGGCTATCAGGTTAGTCAGGCAAGATTTCCCCTTGGTGAATCCATGCTGACTACTCTTGAGCACCTTCTTGTCCTCCATGCGCTTGGAGACAACGGCCAGCATGAGCCGTTCCATCACTTTTCCGGGGATGGAGGTGAGGCTCACTGGCCTGTAGTTGCCTGGGTCCTCCTTCTTGCCTTTTTTGAAGACTGGCGTGACATTGGCCTTCTTCCAGTCTTCCGGCACCTCCCCCGTTCTCCAGGATCTTTCAAAGATGATGGAGAGCGGCTTAGCTATGGCATCTGCCAGGTCACGCAGTACTCTGGGGTGCATCCCATCAGGGCCCATGGATCTGTGGGTATCGAGGTTCCTTAGGTGCTCTCTGACCCAATCTTCCTCTACCCAGGGCAAGTCTTCCTCTCCACCCGCTTCTTCTCTTGTCTCTAGGGCCTGGGGCTCTAAAGGGCTGCCCTTGGTAAACACCGAAGCAAAGAAGGCATTGAGCAACTCTGCTTTTTCTGTGTTATTTGTAACCAGGGTGCCCATCCCGTCCACCAGCGGACCCATGTTTTCCCTGATCTTCCTTTTGCTGTTAATGTATTTGAAGAATTTTTTTTTGTTATTTTTAACGTCCCTTGCCAGCTTGCCCTCCAGACGTACCTTAGCTTTCCTTGTCGCATCTCTGCATTCCCTGACTACGTTCCTGTATTTCTCCCATGGGATCTGTCCTTTTTTCCACATTCTGTATACCGCTGCCTTCTGCTTGAGCATTGCCACAAGCTCCCTGCTCATCCACGCAGGTCGCCAGCCCCCTCTGCCTGCCTTCCTACACACAGGGATGCACTGCTGCTGGGCGTGGAGGAAGTGCTGCTTGAAAACTAACCAGCTCTCTTGGGCCCCCCTGCCTTCTAGAGCACTAGCCCATGGGATTCTACCGAGGAGCTCCCTGAAGAGGCTAAAGTTGGCCCTCCTGAAGTCCATCGTCGCAAGGCTACTTACAGCCCTGCCTCCTCCTCGTTGAATCCTGAACTCCACCAACTCATGGTCACTGCAGCCGAGGCTACCCCCCACCTTCACATCTCCTACTAGGCCCTCCCTATTTGATAGCACGAGGTCCAGTAGCCCACCTCTCCTCGTCGGCTTCTCCACAACCTGCATCAAAAAGTTATCGTCGATGCTCTGCAGGAACCTCCAGGACTGCTTATGCCTGGCTGTGTTGTCCTCCCAGTTGATGTCAGGGTAGTTGAAGTCCCCCATGAGAAGCAGGGCCTGTGACCGTGAGGCAATATCCAGCTGCCTATAGAAGGCCTCATCAACCTCCTCGTCTTGGTCAGGTGGCCTGTAGCAGACACCCACCACAGTGTCTCCCACATTAGCCTGCCCTCTAATCCTTACCCACAAGCTCTCAACTCGCTCATCCTCCACTCCCAGATTGAGCTCCATGCATTCCAGTTGCTCTGTCACATAAAGAGCAACTCCACCACCTCGCCTTCCCAGCCTGTCCTTCCTAAAGAGCACATAGCCTTCCATGGCAGCACTCCAGTCGTGCGAGCTATCCCACCACGTCTCTGTGATTCCGATGAGATCATGACGCTGGGACCGCACACAGATCTCCAGTTCATCCTGCTTATTCCCCATGCTTCGCGCATTGGTATACAGGCATTTCAGGGAAGCAACAGAGGCCACAAGTTTCCCAGGAGGGGTGAAAGAGGACCCTCCGTGATCATTTCCTATCCTCACTTCCCCACTAGCATACTCCCACTGGACGCCATCTGACCTGGGCTGTGCGGTACTGCTTGCCGTATCAGTGTGCCACTCCCCTTCCCCCTTCTTGCCTAGTTTAAAGCCCTCCTAACCAGGTTGGCCAGCCTTTTGGCAAAGAGACGTGTGCCCCTCTTGCTAAGATGGGTCCCATCATTCCCCACTAGCTGGTGGTCATCAAACAGAGTCCCATGGTCATAGAAGCCAAAACCCTGTTGCCAAGCCCAGCGGCGCAGCCAGTTGTTAAGCTGCCATATAATTCTAAGAATCTCAAGTTTATGTTAACATAAAGAGTGTTTCAAAAACCTTTCTGAAAAAAATAACTTTTTATACTAAAATATTTATTTCCATCTATTTCTGGCTTTCTGGCATCTTGGAATGTTCCGATGACATCATTATTAATTGGTTTCAATCTTTAATTAAGTTAACAAATAAATATCATGCCTCGGAAATCTCTCTCTCATGTTGATCATTTCATAATAACTGGAAAACATGTTTACTTCAGAGACAAGGAATCTCTTACAGTCGAATAGTACAGGTGCAAATGTTGTGCTGAAAATTTATACCAAGGGTTTTCTCTGCAGCATATCCATAATGGTGTTCTTCCCACTCATGAGAAACTCATGAGAGCCCTTGAAAAGGTCCTGTGTTGCAATAACATGACACACATTACAAATATTCTCTGGTGAATAACAGTAAAATTTGTCTCTCACATGAAGAACGGGTGAAAGTCTCTACAGACCAAGGTTTGGACTTGGCAGTGGAGCTTTTGCAATACAGGTGGAGAGCCAGATTTTTTCTGTTGAAAATGCACTTGTGACAAATTTAAAGGGGGGAAGGGCATGTTAGAAACAGGATGGAGCTTAGATGGAGCACATAAGTGACAGGTTAAGGGGAAAAATGGTAATGAGTTTGGTATGAAATTAAAAAATGGAAAAGCAGGGAAAAAATCAGGATGCTTCAGCTCTATCAGTAACTAAGATATCTCATATGGATGTTTATTATGATCTTAATCATCAGCACCGAAAATAAAAAAGAAAGGGAAGAGGTGATCTGATAGCAGCAAGATAATAACCGCACTCTAACAAATCCTCTGTTCGCTACTCTGTGATGCTAGTTATCTTTATGAACCTGACCTTTCTGATTATTTAAACTATATTGTCAATTTAATGAAAAGAGTTTGTGAAATAATTTATTTTTTATGACATAACTGATAAAAAATTAAGCACGTGCAGTAAGGACAGATGAAAACATGACAGTATCTAACTACTAAAGGCGGGACTAGAATTGATTCCATTCTAATCAGAGGCATTAATCTGATCCATACTAAGTACAGTCAATACAAAAAGTCTTATTAATTTTAATAGGAATTGGATAAAATCTATGAACTCTCAGCATCTATAAACTACAAGATAACAACTTGAACTTATGCAGGATGTTATCTGGCATATTATCCCTGAAAACATCGGGTTTATGAAGAAGCTGTGAAGCAAGTCCTTCTTGGTATATTTCCCAAAATATAAGTCATAGTTCAGCTGAAAGATAGTGTTAAGCTGTTATTTTTTCCTTTGAAAAATTCCTCAGAAACTAATAGGCGTACCACAAATGTATCCATTTCTTCCCTCTCTAATATCCCCCTTTACTTTATAAGCACCAATCAGATTATGTCTTTTTTCTTATTTCTTCTTTTTTTCTTTTTATTTTTTCTTTTTTTTCTGATTTTCCTTTATGCTTTCTTATTTCTAACTGTCCAATTAAATTGTATAGTTTATATCCATAGACCTTCATGGTTTTCACAAAAGAATATAAAATTATAACATAGGTGACATAACTACCTTTTTCAGGTCAAATAAAACACAGCGTATATGCATTAGTCATTACTAATGACTACCCTGCTGACCAAATTGTTATCCATTTTTGCCTGTGCTTTTGTTCTCCATGTTTTTATAGTGTATATATTTAAAATAAAAATAATTACAGAGAAAGACTTTTTTTTTCTTATGGTATATTTTCACTTTGTTAATTATATTCATGGAAAAGGAAAGTATTTGAAGTAGAGAAAAGCTAATCATCAAATTGTATTAAAAACATATCTCTGAGAAATTCATTCCACATCCACTTTTTTTTTTAATAATTATTCAATTCTTGATTTAGCTTTCATATTGTGAATATTATGTACTCCTTCTAGATAGTGCAACAATAAGTGAGAACTATCTACGTATATAAATGTGACCTTTTAGTTTATTTTTGACTGTCAAAATTTGGCTGTATTTAAAATAGAGAAAAAGGAAATATGAATACTATGGGAATTTATGTAAATCTTCAGGAAGACAAAATTTAAAAGACTGAAAAGATTAAAACAAAGCTTCACATGTCACAAAAGGAATAAGGAAAAATTTCAGAAGTATATATTTAGCCAAAAATTTGTAAAACAATATCACCACTAGTACTGGAGGTATAATTTCCATTAAACACAGTGTGAAGGATTTGATTTCAAAGATAAAATACAATGTTATTGAGAATATCATCCTCTACAGACCTTATGAGTAAGTAGATCAGGTTTAGGAGAAAGACTAGGAGGCCAGCTAATACCATTCCGATATATTGTATCGTATCAGTTCTTTGACAGTGAAGATTCATACATAAAGACCTCTATTTATGGGGAATATTTATGTAAAGTGAAATTAGAATACATGTGTTATATATTTTAAAGTGAAAAATAAACCTTTGATCCTGATCCTGGTACTCATTCTCTCATTCTACTCTTATTTGCAGTTTTTCATTATGCAATTTCTTTTCTCTCCTTCCTTAAAAAAGCACCTTTACTTTTAATAGGGGTGTTTCACTATCACCCGACTTGCCACTGAGTATTTGTTATATAAACACTGTCTATTCCAATGAAAAATCAAAGAATCATAGAATCATAGAATCCTTAATGTTGGGCGGGACCTCCAGACAAGGTTAACGTTGCTGAGAATCAGACAGATCCTTCAGAGGTCAATGTTATGAACCTCAGAAGTCACAATTTGCATCTTGAGATTTAGCTTTGGTTTTAAGAGTGTTGACATTTCTGACATCTTGTGACATTAAGCACATCTGTACTGAATTATAGCAGAACTTGATCCATCACTGAAACTGAGAGGATATGCCAATCATTTATTGCCTTTTTACCAGTCCATCTTCACACAGACTTCAGCACTAAAAGCAGCAGAGTTAGTTGAATTTTGCCAATGACACATGTAACATTTAAAGAAAAGGTTATTTGTGAGAATAAAACTTGGCAGTGACAATTGAATAGCCTCAAAAAAGGCAGTTTGTTTTAGGCCATTTTTATATGGTGTATAGTATTTGATTATGCTTTGATGAAGGAGAAAGAAACACACTTTTCCACATCGTGGTTTTTTTTTTTTTAGTAGTATTATACAGTTCAAAAAAATAATTTTATATGAGAAAAACTCAAATTTATGTGAATAGTATGCAAAATTAAGAACTTAAGAACTTGCCCTCTTACAGCTTTTGTTTTCAATGATGGCAGATTTTCCAGCACTGTACAGATGTAATGAAAAAAATTCCTTGTTTCAAGAGGTTCTACCATTTTCTGAAATGGTTAATATGAAATAATAATAGATGTCAAGCAGGAAAGGTGTCAATGCAAGAGAATGATGGTGAATAAAAATTAGCAACTAATGAGTTTGCTGAAGAGGTTGGGAACAAATTTCCATAACTCCAAGTCTGTTCCTAAATTTTTATGACAGAGGCTTTTGTTAGAACTTGCTCCTATGGTTAATAGTTGTACAGGTTTCTTATATAAAGCTTCAAGACAGAAAGGAGGCAGCACAAGTTTATTAACAGCAACTTTAGCATCACTGATCCCTTTCTCTTCCCTCCCAGAGAGTGTGCTATGAACCTGGAAGGATTCTGGCAAGGGTCAGAGAGACTCTTCCCTTCTATTGAATGCCTTGTTTGATCCAAACATATAAATCTATGATGGAGGAGAAATGGAATCCAGATGGAGTCTACCCTTCCCAGGTGAGTGTCTTAGTCTCCCCTTAAAGCTGAGTTAGGAGAGTCATTCTCACACATTTTTTGCTATAGACTGTTTGTGTATGTTTTATGTAGAGACTCATTATCATTTGTACAAAAGTGGCAAATAAAACAATGTAAAATCTTGGCTATTGCTTGCAATTGTTATAAACTAACAAACAAACAAGCAAACAAAAACTGAAAAAGAACCATCAATGTAAGCTAAGTTTTAGTGATAAGCCTAGTTGTTCAGACTTTTGATTCTTACTATCCTCCACTGTCTTCCACATTCACCTGAAGGAGAGAAGACTAAAATATTGTCCATTAGCAGGCAAAATGCTCCTGAGAAAGAGAAAATATGAGTCAGGAACTCATCTAGTAATCTTAATCCTCGAGTTTTCTATCAAGGACAGTTGTTTCAGGGTTTTCCACAGTGACAGAAGTTAGATAGCTAAGAATCCAATACTACAAAGATAAATTTAAGATTTTTTTAAGTGTGAAACATAAGACAAAAGAACAAAAAGAACAAGAAGAACAAAAGAAAAGGTCCCCAGGCTGTAAGATATATTTACTAGTCCCACATGTGGATCACAAAATGTCTTCAGTCTCACAATTTGTTTTAAGTTGATAGAATTTAAGATTGATTAATTTGATTCCCAAGGAAAATGTTTATAGAAGTGCTTTACAAGGTCAGTCTAAAGGAATCTCTTGGTCCCATTTGTCGTACTCCAATGAGATATTCTTGAACATAGCACTCAAGAATCTATTAATTTGTTCTAATTGTATTAATCTGGAAAGACTAAGTTACACTAACTACTACACTAAGTAAACTTTATAATTTACTAGAAGGGAACCTGTTAACAAGCATGTCAAACTGGAAGTATTAGCAATGAATAACTCCATATATATATATATATATATGTGTATGTATGTATGTATGTATGTATATGTATATTAGGGTTTGTAATTTTGCATCACAGGGGCTCTTTCTTGACAATTTTTTCCTAATTTATCTCTGCCAAAATTGAAATAGCATGAATAACTTTGATTAAATTGAGAAAATCAGCAAAAAAAAATGTTTATGAATCCTTTAGATTGCTAGTAATTAGTTTAGGATTTCCAAGATGCTGCACTCCAAAAGAAGTGTTTTGTATGCTATCAATAACAACATTTCAAACAGAATTTATACAAGAGAATTAAATCTTTAATGAAAAAATGTATTGAACATTGGAGGCAGAAGAGATTAACAGCTACAGCAACTACTTTTAATCCAGAAAGGTAATTAGTAAGGCAAGTAATATTTTTCTCAGCTTTGAGCATATTATGCCAAAAACATAAAGGCAGAATTAGTCCGTATCTTTTAAAAGATTTTTCTCTGTAATTATACTGAATTGGCATCAGAGAAATCAGTTCATTTTGTGTATTGTCTCTCTCTGGATGCTACTGTTTTTCTCTCTCTCTTTTAATCTTTTCATTTTTTTATCAGTTCAAAATTACTTGCTCTGAATTTGGTATTTATTGCAAAGTCCTTGTGCAACACATGCTCTTTGAGAGTTGTGATGGTGAATGTCCTGAAGGTGAAACCCAACTTTGTGCCAGCTTTGCTTCATTGAACAACACTAACTGTTCTTCAGACTACTTCAGATACAGTGATTGAGGCCAGCTGAATTTTTGTCTTACCAGAAAATGATTTAAAAAAAAAAAATGGAAAGTTATATCTTACTCCTGATAGACTTCTCTTTTGAAATGATCTTAAATTTCATGGAGCTGGAATAAGCAGTGTTATATACACTAGAATTTAATATAAAGTTCTTCAAAGTGGTTGTATTTGGGACTTCATACTAGTGTTTCTTTTTTTCTGGGATGATTTATTGTTCTTGCTTTAGTATTTTTATCTGTTTCTTTTCATGCTGCATGGGATTTATGTGTATAAATTTTGAGTAAACAAGCCTTAAAATAACCTTTCTCAATACAAAACTAATCAATGCTATTTCATTTATCCAACATAACATTCATCTTTCTTTAAAGTGTGCTAATAATTTACACTATGTTTTGGAAGATACAAATGAATTCAGTTGTTAGTACTAACCGTGGAAAAATATCGAACATCAGAGGAAAAAAAATCAATCCAAATCCAAACTCAGAATTAACTTCTGAGTTTCTCATTTTCAACATTATGTGAATGCTTATTTTGAGCAATGCTGAGTGAATATTCACTGTTTTACAAGGTAGAAGACTGTAATAGAGCAATCCTTGAAACTACGTAATTCAGATGTTTCAGTATGTAATGGTTAGTCTTTATTCAGGACCAGATATAATACCATTGATAGAAGCCAGATCATCTGTGACTCAAAATACTTGAATGACATTTATCTTATATTCTGTATTTGTTAGTTTCTGACAGACAGTATAAAGGTCCAGTGGGTATAAGTTATGATGTTCAGGCTCTTTGCAAAGCAGATGTCTACATTATTTTTCACTTGAGAGAAAAGACTACCAACAGAAGTAATGCTACAAAATGTACCATAGCCATGTTTATTCATGCACAAGAACTCAGAAGAGACTTTATGTATGTCCAAATCATCAGGGCTTAACAAGATCTGCTTGGGCTCCTATCAGATGTATTTCAGAAAAGAGCTAAAGATCCTGTGCAGCAATACAGCTCTATTTTTTAAATAAAAGAATAAATGAAATAATTCCTTGTGTTTTAGGCTGTATGGCCCCCTGCTGCTTTTTTTCTTGACAGGAAGGTGACAGAGAAGCATTTAAAATTGTGCGAAAGGTATTCAGAACTGACTACCAAGCCCTATACACAGAAATTATAAACACAGCTTTATTAAAGGCTCCACAAAGTTACATCTGCAGAGACAGCTTGTACATCGTTACTTGCATATTAAATTTTAGCCTGGAGGAATGCTGAATGGCCAAGATTTGGGAACTGGTTGGATTGCAGAGCTCAGAGGGTGGTGATCAGCGGTGCCAAATCTAGTTGGAGGCCTGTAGCTAGCAGGGTCCCCCAGGGGTCACTCCTTGGTCCAGTCCTGTTCAATTTATTCATCAATGACCTGGATGAAGGCACAGAGTGCTCCCTCAGCAAGTTTCCTGATGATACCAAACTGGGAGGAGTAGCTGATACCCCAGAGGGCTGCGCTGCCATCCAGAGGGATCTGGACAGACTGGACAAGTGGGAGGTGAAAAACCTCATGAAAGTCAACAAGGCCAAGTGCAAGGTCCTGCACCTGGGGAGGAATAACCTCAGACACCAGTACAGGCTGGGGACTGACCTTCTGGAGAGCAGCTCTGCAGAGAAAGACCTGGGTGTCATGATGGACGACAAGTTGACCATGAGGCAGCAGTATGCCCTCGTGGCCAAGAAGGCCAATGGGATCCTGGGATGCATTAAGAAGAGTGTCTCCAGCAGGTTGAGGGAGGTGATCCTGCCCCTCTACTCAGCCCTGGTGAGGCCACATCTGGAGTATTGCGTCCAGTTCTGGGCTCCACAGTACAAGAGGGATGTGGAACTGCTGGAGAGAGTCCAGCGCAGGGCCACAAGGATCATCAGGGGCCTGGAACATCTGCCCTATGAGGAGAGGCTGAGAGAGCTGGGCCTGTTCAGCCTGGAGAAGAGAAGGCTGAGAGGGGATCTAATCAGTGTCTATAAGTACCTCAAGGGAGGGAGTGAAGAGGATGGTGCTGGCCTCTTTTCAGTGGTGGCCACCAACAGGACTAGAGGAAGTGGCCACAAACTGAAGCACCAAAAGTTCCACATGAACTTAAGGAAAAATTTCTTAACAGTGAGGGTGACAGAGCACTGGAACAGGCTGCCCAGAGAGGTTGTGGAGTCTCCTTCTCTGGAGATCTTCAAAACCTGCTTGGACGCAGTCCTGTGCCACGTGGTCTAGGTGACCCTGCGTGTGCAGGGGGGTTGGACTAGATGACCTCTAGAGGTCCCTTCCAACCTTAAGCATTCTATGATTCTATGATTCTATGATATCAAAACCCAAAGAAATAGCCTATAATGGAAATTCAGAAAAAAAATTACAAGGCACTAATGATCCTCCTGGAATAAATCAATTACAAATATTATCCGTTATTTACCAAGATATGTTAGAAAGTTCTGAGTGTCTTCATAACTTGTCAGAATTTCTTTAAAGTAAAATATAATGGTCTACAACTCTCCATCTTTTAACTCATTACAATACAAATATCCAAACTAAATATTACTAAAAATCTTTGTAAAGGCTGAATAGATGAAGAAGTGTTGAATAATATCTATAAGCAATCCAGAGGCATGGAATAAACATTGTGTTCAACAGCCGAACATAAAAACTATATTTTACAGAACAGACCTGAATAACCTCCCTTTTACATTTGGTAAGCCTCACTGCTATTGTTTCATTCCTTTCAGTGGAATGAAAGGAATCTTGATCTCATTTCTAATTAATAAAATAATCTGAAGAGTGATACAGTTTTATAAACAACATGCCATAGGAAAAGCCATAGTAAATCTTAAATATATCATTTACTTCATAATACCTACAGATGTTTGTCTGTTAGTTTATAGAGAACAGAGAATTGTGTACTCCTAAATGGAGGTTGCTAGTATGAGTTTACAAATAATAATGCATATATATGATGTATGTGTAAGTTTTACATTTTTGTGTGTACACGTGTGTTTATGTATTTATTGATTAAGTTCAGTACACATACCCAGTACACATTCAGCACACAGAGTATTCTTTTAATTTAATGCTGTTGTTTTTAAAGCGTTCTATGGTATTGTATCATCTAAGAAAAGTGTATGGAAATAAAAGCAAAATAATTTGCATCCAGAAGGACACTGAGTTTATATTTTGTAATGAAAATTCTCAATCAAACCTGACTTGCCCAAGTCATGCAGCAAACCAATGGATAGCTTTCCCCTTTATTTACCTGTCAAGTGTTTTCATCTATGGTTCATTACTTTTATATTCAAACTAGATTGAATTAATTAATTTAAATGTGTTTTTAACAGACATTATTTTTGTTGTTATGTTTTTATATTTATGATGATTCTCTATTTGTTTTTGAATGAGACACTGTTCCAGCTCTTTCAGTTCAATCAGCTGTGTAGGTAATGTATCAAAAAAACCTCATCTTCTTCATTCCCAAAGCTAGCTCAAAATAATTATTTTATTTATAAATTTTATTTATGTCCTATTTTTCCATTCATGCTCTGCACATTATTTGTCAATTGCAAAATAATAACAAAAGTGTTATTGTGTTAGTACAGAGATTTGTGTAGAAGTACTGAACTTACTATTGCACAGGTTTGTGTCTTCAGTTCTACCACAAAACAAAAATCAGAAGTCAGATTTGTATGGCTGATGATGTCAAACCCAGTTACTGATATCCTCTCATAAAGATTGCTCTTCATAGACATTACATGTCTAGCTAAACTATCATGAATAATATGCTTAATCTCAATTCAAAGGAAGGATTCTTGGCCTCAGCTTTGCCCAAATTACATTATGTTGCATTCTTTTTTTATATAGCACTTTTCATATAAAGTGCCGAGAATCTGTTTAATTCTCAAAGATCGCCCTTTCAATATCAAACTACATTACTTCCTAGAAGATCATTCTACCTTGCCGATGGCTAAGACCTACTTGATTGTGATACTTTCTATCATCTCAGCTATGACCTTTTCTCTTCAATTATTCATATGCTATTGTGAACCCTATTCTACGATCACAGATATAAAAGACTTCCATATACACCTATTTGTGAGTATTCTAATATAATGTAATTTTAATATAAATATATCTAAAATTATGAAGTAGAGTTTTGTTAATAAGAAGTGGTTATATACATGGACAGTCTTGGAAATAGGCCAGTTGAACTGAAAAGAATTAAAGGTATGATAGTCATCAGCTCTAACTTAGCTTTGTTGTTTACCTTAGTAATGTATAGCATTTCTTTTTTCTGTCTGATTAGTTCAGACTCCAAGATATTTAGGACAGGGACTTTTTAAATATTATTATGCTGGTAAGCAGATTAATATGCTGATTAGCAGGATGGCACTTCATTACTTTGCTGTAGTCCAAATAAATGCTAAAGAAAACAACAGATTCCTAAAAAACTCAGATCCTCAAACACTAATTATCATGATGAAGATGATTAGTCACTTAAAGAAAAAAAAAATCACTGCATTAGAAATCCTTTCCCTATTAGTAGAAATAGTTCCACTCACCCACTTGGTAACTGAATATAAAGACAATAGCTGAACGAGAAGAGATCATGCAATTGGATGGCATGAGATATCTGAAATGTAGGCTGATTTATGACACAAGGCAGAGGTTCACAGTAGTTTTGGAGTCATGAGTCATGCCCTCAGGAGAGGAGCTATGAGTTACAAAGAAAATATTGAGCAAGAAATTTTATGTGGAATACTCAAGAGAGCAAAGAAAGAGAAATATGGTAAATTGAAAGAAAGAGAAAGGTTAAATAAAATAATAATTAGAGAAAAAGTGATGGAAATCGTGCGTTAGATGTGTACAAGTTGGTCCCAGTCATAGGAAAGTAAACAGGATTATAATATTCCCTTTGCAATATAGCAGTTCTTGCGCTGATTTTAGCTCTCCTAATTTTTCTGCAAAGAGCAAAAGAAATGTAAAATTATTGAGAAAGAAGGATAAGGCGCAGAAGAGGGAAGTAATGGGAAATAATTTGGAGCTTAATGTAAAAGGAGAGTTAACAATGCAAGGAACTATTAAAGCCTTATCAGTAGATCTTCATGTTTGGCTTGTATTCTTACAGTTCATTGTTACATTTATAGACAAGGAAAAAAACTTAGTCTGAGAAAAAAATACTGAGAAAAAAATAGAACATGCTCCCTCTAGGTCTCTGTCAGATGCTGGTGTCCTGAATAATGCCACAGGACTGAGGACCTACTATTATCTATTTTTAGAATTTCATGCTTCATTGTCCAGCTATGTTTATTGTGTTCCACCAGTTTATATTTTTATTATTTTTGTTAATTTTGATTTAGCTTAATGCACTTCCCATTCACAATTTCTTAATTGCAGTTAATTTTTAAAGCTTATCTTTATATATTGTGAAGTACGGTATGAGAAATATAAAAAACTGGTGGCTTCTGAAGTGACAAATATATAGAATAAAGGTTTTTTTTCATGATAACTGCTTTACTTACTTGTATGAATAATTGGTATGAGAAAATGGGATAAAACTTTTATTTTTAAAATATAATGTATGAACTGGACTACAAAGTACTGTGTAAAAGGATATATGACTACCTTGCAAAAGTGAGAAATAGTCTTCTTGGGACTCAGAAGCGCTTATTTATTTATTTCAGTTATGTTGTCTTTAACTATCTGCTAAAAACTCCAGATGAGATTTTCTAGAGTATTAAAATGTTGGAGGCAAGCAGAGCCTTTGACAATTTTTTTTATGAAGTCCTCAAGTAATATGTCACTCACTGTCTCAAAATTCTCCACAAAGCATTACTCTCTTCTTCCTTAAAAAATGATGTAAAAAAAATCATAACAGAATTTCGTTTCTTTGATTGTCAGTGATACTGCCATGTTAACTGAAATCCTAACTTGACTAAAATAGTAATACCTTTATCATAATTTGGGGGACAGAAATGATAATATGTAAATATTTTATCTATACAATTTTAAAGATGGAACTGTGAAATCAGACAGACTTATCAAAGAGGCTTATCAGAAGGACTCATCCTAGCCTGAGGATTAAGATACTGTCAAGTCACTTTAAAAACTTAGTTTAATTGCTGCTATCCCTGTTATTTATGTCTAGGACTAGTAAGACAGCTAAGAACAGGATTCATAGCGAGCGGTATGTTAAGTAAAAGCCACATAAACTAGCAGACACATCTTCAATATTCAGATACTCAAGAATATAGCAACAAATATAGTTCCTTACCAATTCGAAATGACTTAAGCACCCCACTCTGTTAGTCTTTTAGCCTTTTCTAATCTTCTTATTCCCTCTATGGTGACTTTGTGCTATGGCAACATGAGTGTGTGAACAGCTTCACAAAATGAACTGGGACAAAGTGTTGACTTGAAAAATAATACAGCAAAATAGAATTAGTCTCCGTAGATTTTTCCTGCTTTTTTGTTTGTGCAATTTACAATCTGTTCCAAGCTATAAGGCCTCAGAAATCCCAAAATACTATATAGCCTGGGCATTAGAGAAGGTTTATGAATGATATAAGCCCATGTTTCCTCAGACAAATAAAGGATTTCAGATTTGGCCTCCATATCCTTTTTTTACTTTCTTTCCACTTTCCTATAGAGTGGATGACAAAGAAAGTTAGAAAGTTAGAACTTGTAGAAAGTCTCAGAAAGTTGCTTCTAAATTGTTTCTTTTGGTATGTTTGCTTTGTTCTACATAATAAAAGACTGATATCTGAATGTAAGTAGATGCTTCTTTAACTCTGAAGAGCAGAGCTTAGTTTAGCCCCAAAATAGCTTCTTTTCCTATTGACAAAATAATAACAGTGACAATGTCATCATTGCATCAATGACCGTGCTGTGTCAAAAACCTTTTTAATTTTCCCAAAAACGCTTTTCTGTTTTTGTTGTGATTTCATTTTGGTGATTAATTGCAATGTATAACATACAGCCATCTCAGAGCAGTCGTATTATTAAAAGCTACTTTTCATCACCACAAAGTCCAGCTCTGGAGGAACCCATAGTGTATGCATGTCCTTCCTCCTGGCAGGAATTGATCCTGTCCAGATAAGTAAGAGCAATAGGGTCGAGTTGCCTGTGCTGTTCATGTCCATGACAGGAGAAGAGAATACATTTTTTTTCACCAGTTCTACTGTAAAATGTTCATGAAACAGACAAATTATTATTTAAATGATAATAGCACATCTTCAGGTTTTGGATGGCCATCTATTTCATTGATATTATCATACAAGTATCATTTGGACTTTTCACTGAAGGGGAATTTGTAACTAGGGTGAACCACAAGTGAAAATGAAGACCCCATAAGATGGCAGAGGAACGTCTTTGAGACACAAATTCTGTCCTGTATTCTCAAAGGAAAGAGTGGAGTAAGCACTCTCTAGGACAATTCAACTCATACTAAACTGTAACATAGTGAAGTTTTTCTTCTTCAGTGACAGATGAAGGCATAAATGCTAATACCAACTTGTCATCCTACTAACCTCCATGATATAGCTTCAGGAACCCCACAGTGAATTCATTCCCAGAGAGACCAAAAGAGCAGGTTCTTTGATCTTTTGGCATCTCTTTTCTCTTCTATACAAAAATGTACTTGAAAGAGGCATTTTCAATCAAATATTTATTTTAAATATGTTCTGATATGTCTGAACTGTGAATTCCTTAAGTGTGCTAGGACTATTGAGGTATATGATTAATGTCATGAATTTAATGACATTTTAGACTGTATTTCCTGAAGCCTTGGTCCTACTGGTAGTCTCAGATCTTTTTAATGTGCAACACCTCAACCTACGTAGGATAGCCAAGTCAAAATTTTAATGCAATGTCTTCAAGTTTCATTAATTAGTTTTGCATAAGGGTCAATTCAAGTTTCACTGCGTGACAAGAATCTATGCAGAATATTTCAAAATTATAATTTCTTTTCTGAAAGATGCACACAGTTTCTTATAGAGTTCTTTTCTCAAAATCATTTTACTGAGTTATAGAATCATGGAATCACAGAATGCTTAAGGTTGGAAGGGACCTCTAGAGGTGATCCAGTCCAACCCCCCTGCACACGCAGGGTCACCTAGAGCACGTGGCACAGGACTGCATCCAAGTGGGTTTTGAAGATCTCCAGAGAAGGAGACTCCACAGCATCTCTGGCAGTCTCTTCCAGGGCTCTGTCACCCTCACTGTTAAGAAATTTTTCCTTAAGTTCATGTGGAACTTTTGGTGTTTCAATCTGTGGCTATTTCCTCTAGTTCTGTTGGTGGCCACCACTGAAAAGAGGCCAGCACCATCCTCCTCACTGCCTCCCTTGAGGTACTTCTAGACACTGATTAGATCCCCTCTCAGCCTTCTCTTCTCCAGGCTGAACAGGCCCAGCTCCCTCAGTCTCTCCTCATAGGGCAGATGTTCCAGGCCCCTGATGATCCTTGTGGCCCTGCGCTGGACTCTCTCCAGCAGTTCCACATCCCTCTTGTACTGTGGGGCCCAGAACTGGACACAATACTCCAGATGTGGCCTCACCAGGGCTGAGTAGAGGGGCAGGATCACCTCCCTCGACCTGCTGGAGATGCTCTTCTTAATGCACCCCAGGATCCCATTGGCCTTCTTGGCCACAAGAGCACACTGCTGCCTCATGGTTGACTTGGCGTCCACCATGACACCCAGGTCTTTTTCTGCAGAGCTGCTCTCCAGAAGGTCAGTCCCCAGCCTGTACTGGTGCCTGGGGTTATTCCTCCCCAGGTGCAGAACCTTGCACTTGGCCTTGTTGAATTTCATGAGGTTTTTCACCTTCCAGTTGTCCAGTCTGTCCAGGTCCCTCTGGATGGCAGCGCAGCCCTCTAGGGTATCGGCTCATCCTCCCAGTTTGGTATCATCAGGAAACTTGCTGAGGGAGCGCTCTGTGCCTTCATCCAGGTCATTGATGAATAAATTGAACAGGACTGGACCAAGGACTGACCTCTGGGGGACCCCGCTAGCTACAGGCCTCCAACTAGACTCTGCCCCACTTATCACCACCCTCTGAGCTCTGCCGTCCAGCCAGTTCCTAATCCACCTCACTGTCTACTCATCTATCCCACAATTCCAGAGCTTGCCCAGGACGATGTTGTGAGGGACGGTGTCAAAAGCCTTGGTGAAGTCAAGATAGATCACATCCACCGCTTTCCCCTCATCTACCCAGCTGGTCATTCCATCATAGAAGGCTGTCAGGTTAGTCAAGAATGACTTCCCCTTGGTGAATCCATACTGACTACTCTTGAGCACCTTCTTGTCCTCCATGTGCCTAGAGACAATGGCCAGTATGAGCCGTTCCATCACTTTTCCGGGGATGGAGGTGAGGCTCACTAGCCTGTAGTTGCCTGGGTCCTCCTTCTTGCTATTTTTGAAGACTGGCGTGACATTGGCCTTTCTTCCAGTTCTCTGGCACCTCTCCCATTCTCCAGGATCTTTCAAAGATGATGGAGAGCGGCTTAGCTATGACATCTGCCAGCTCCCGCAGCACTCTGGGGTGCATCGCATCAGAGAAAAACTCTGCTTTTTCTGTGTTTTTCATAACCAGGGTGCCCATCCCGTTCACCAGTGGACCCATGTTTTCCCTGATCTTCCTTTTGCTGTTAATATATTTGAAGAAGTTTTTCTTGTAATCTTTAACACCCCTTGGCAGTTTGTGTTCCAAATGCACCTTAGTTTTCCTTGTTGCATCTCTGCATTCCCTGACTACGTTCCTGTATTTCTCCCAGGCAGCCTGTCCTTTTTTCCACATTCTGTATGCCGCCTTCTTCTGCTTGAGCATTGCTACAAGCTCCTTGCTCATCCACACAGGTCTCCTGCCCCCTCTGCCTGACTTCTTACACACAGGGATGCACTGTTGCTGGGTGTGGAGGAAGCACCGCTTGAAAACTAACCAGCTCTCTTGGGCCCCCCTTTCCTCTAGAGCTCTAGCCCATGGGATTCTTCTGAGGAGGTCCCTGAAGAGGCTAAAGTTGGCCCTCCTGAAGCCCATTGTTGCCAGGCTACTTACAGCCCTGCTTCCTCCTCGTTGGATCCTGAACTCCAGCAACTCATGGTCAGTGCAGCCGAGGCTACCCCCCACCTTAACATCTCCTACAAGTCCCTCTCTATTTGTTAGCATGAGTTATTTGCTAAAAATCAATTTCATCAAAATTTTGAGTAAATTACCAACAATGCTCTCAAAAAGGGACTTTGATGAAAATTCCCATAAGTATGTCCCAAAAACAATAACAAAAATATGCGAGACATATAAAATGCTTACAATATCATTCTCGAAGGTCTTGCTGAAGGTCGTGGGGGTTTTGTGGGGACCTGTGGGAAACCCAGGGTTGGTTGCAGCTAATCAGGAAAGGGGAGATAAGCAAGGGCAACTACAGGAGGTCTTAACTTATTCTGGGAGAAACTC
Organism: Tinamus guttatus; assembly: GCF_059628265.1. Taxonomy (NCBI): domain Eukaryota; kingdom Metazoa; phylum Chordata; class Aves; order Tinamiformes; family Tinamidae; genus Tinamus; species Tinamus guttatus. The sequence continues at coordinate 87,971 of NW_028288546.1, forward strand.
TAGCTAGCTGGAGCTACACCTGTTGCCAGGGAGTGTATAGCCTTCTTCTCTGGAGATATTCCAAACACACTTGGACATGATCCTGTGCAATCTGATGGAGATGAAGATGAACTTATTTGAAGAGGGAGATTGGACTAGAGCATCTGCAGAAGTCCCTTCCAATCTCAACCATTTTGTGATTCTGTAAATTTTATGTGAAAAGATGTCTTTTCCAATGAATAAGAATAATTAAAATATACAGATGACAAAAGTAATGAAAAACAATCTATAATACAGAGAAGACTTTTTTAAAAATGTTTATGTTTATTCATTGGTCTATATCGTATATTAAACTACCATGCTAGACTGCTTTGCAATCTTCCTCCTGTTTGGTATCATCCTGATTTTATCTTACTCAAAGAAGAAAAATTGAATAAATACTAAAAATATTGTAGATTCTTGAAAAGATTTTTTTTACAAAATAGAATATAGAAGTGGATGCTCTGATCAGTTTGATTCGGACCATGTTTTGATATAATTGTGAATTAAATATTGTATCAGGTGCTGACAGAGATCACTGAGTGCATTCATGATTAATGAGTCATTGCTTTGAGAAACAGCTTCCCTAGAACTGACAAAAACAACTTAACATTAATGTTTCAGGGAAACATGGGAATCTTTCAGATCATCTCTACAAGCCAACAAGGATTTTATTTGTTGTTAATGAAATTGATTTCATTATGAGAAAATGTTTTCTCATCTTTCTGAAGAACTTTCTGTGAAACTAAAATCAAAAGAGAATTGACTGTTCGTTATCCTGATACACTTATTTTTTCAAGTGTTTTAGTTCAGTAGATTGTTAAGACATGAAGAGATTTAAATTTAAGATGTGGAAAAATTACCAAGCACCCAAAAAGCAAAATTATTTCTTGTACCTTTAGCCAACTATCCTAAGCCTACTTTTATAGGTCACTGAAAAGAGATGGATACCTGCAGAGATTGACTTTAGCTATGTGAAGTTGACTCGGTTGTCTGGAATAGCATTTCACCAGCATCTCAGTGCTCTGTGACCATGTCAAGGTCAGTCCTGGTCACCCCACCTCATAAATGTAAAAATGTAAATGTGAGAATTAGAACAGGAAAGGAACCAGCATATCCCCTGGTGGGACTTGTTAGGGGATCCGGTCTGCAGGGCACAGTGGAGAGTGCCCTGCTCTGGGCTGACTCCGCTTAATATGCCTATTTTAGGAAGCAACAATTCTCTGTGTTCTGTGTCTGTTAGGTTTCAATAATCTAACCGCTAGGTGAGCTGAGTAGCACCCTAAGCTAATCGACTCCAAAATGCTTAATGACAAGCTTTCTTAAGAAACTGAGCTTTGTTCAGACAGATTTTTGATCATGCAGGTTGCTTTCCCAATGCCTGAGTAGTCAGAGATCCTTTGCAGTTCATTGACTCAAGTTTGTGGTCTCCAGAGATCCATCAGTGTTGTGTCATATTAGTGATATTTATTAGATGATTAATAGCTCTGAGGAACAAAATCAAATCAGGTATTACATATGCATAACATCTGACTATTCAACATTAATATATAAAATTATAGAAAACTTGACTATCCAGTAAGAAGTAATAACAACAGATGCATAGAATGAATTCAGTCATTGAACTGCAGAATATGGGAATTTTAATTCAGCCTTAACTGAGAGATCTCAAAAATACTTTAAGGACCTATTAACTATGGATTTAATACTTATGTCTAAATAATACATTTTTTCTATGTAAGTAAGTAGGATATTTTTTCTCTGTAAAGCATAACATGTTATTGATGGAACATTATGGCTTTATTCAACACAAGAAATTTTTATGGTAAAAACATGATTCACAAATTACATATCTATGCATATATATACAATTTATGCATTGAATTATTTCTGTGTAACACAGAAAGGACACAGAGATCTTTTTGACCCAAATTTGACTTTGATTTTTCTGCTTTAGCCATGACCTAATTTAGACCTGTTTCAGGCATGTTTATAAAATACTTAGCATTTAGACCATATGGCACATTTGATACACAGAGCATCATTTGAACCTTCTGTAGATTTAGACTACAAACTGTTCATAATCTTAAAATTGAAAACTTATTTTTGAATTTAGCAAATACCATGGAACATACATGTAATCCTAAAAGCTTCTCACAATGAATCAAGCATTAAAGCTCTAAAGTCTGTAAAAGAAAATTCCATCTCTTTCTGATCCCTATAAATAGCATTGTTCATAGAAATAGTAGTCTGGTGCTTCTTAACTTCTATTTGAATAATTAACTATTTATATAACTAAATAGCTATATATGCCTTTGGTATAGGTATTGCCTGGAAGTATTGAATCATAGATCTAAGTTGTCTTCAACTAACGTGATTAAGTGTGTATACAAGATCATCAGATGTGCACTTTTGCATGTACATACCAGATAATCCTATTCATCGTGAAACTGGTATCAATTTAACTGAATAGGGAAAATATAACCTGGTCATCAAAAAGTGACAACATACTGTCACACAAATTTACATGCAAGAAGGAAGAAAAAGTTGTGAGCCTGAGAAGAATCTCAGGAGATTATCCACTTGCTCCAGACAGGACATTCAATTATATACATATTATGCATATAAGCTGTTATAAGGAGTTGTACATATGTGTGCATTTATAACACATTTATAACACATTTATATACACATTTATAATTTGTGACTTTTTAAAATGTGTTCTTCAAGATCCAATGAGGACATCCTAGTTCATTACTGAGTAGGATTTATTTAGTCCTCTGTTGTAGTTATTGACCCCTGAAAAATCCCATTCATTTTGGCAGTGTATATTAAAGACTTCAAAATAAGCACAGTTTTCATGCCAGATTTACTTCCACTCTTAAGCACTTTCAAATAGACATTTTTTTTCAGCTTTCTTATAGTACTGTCATGAGGCACAGTGTCAAAATACTTTAGGAGTCAAGTTATATGACACTACTTCTATTACATCTAGAAAGCCCATTGCCTTATTTTACGAGTAAATCAGGTGGTTTTGAGGTGATTTCCTCTTGACAAATCCTTTTTGGCTATTAGTTGCCTTTTTATCTCCAGGTGCCTACAAATTGTTGCTACATTATTTGTTCCAGTGATTACTTGGAAACAGAAGTAAAGCTCTCAGTAAAGCTGTCCCTGGCTCTTCCTGTTCCTTTTTTGTTTGTTTGTTTGTTTTTCTGTTTCGGATTACATTTGCCCTTTTTATCTTTTGCTTTTGGGGCTGACATTTCATCAACTAGTTCTTTAAATGCATAGAATCAAAACCATCAGCCTAACAATGTGAAAACATCTAAATTAGGTAAGTACTCTCTAAATTATTATTGTCTTATTCAAGCCTGAAATCTCCTTTTATTGTGAGTTCTAGTTATAATTACTTCTCGATTGAGGTTGACATTTTAGCAAAGAATTATACTCCCCCCCAAAAAAAGAAAAAAAAAGAACATTTTGACATTCTTTGCATAATCTTCCAAAAGATTCATATTCCAATGAACTATTCTAATGACTACTCTAATGAATAATCTCCTTAGACTACTCTTTTTTTTCCACTTCTTATATTTTGAGCTCTATTAATGCTAGCACAATGATTATTGTTTGATTGTATTGATTATTTATTGTATTTGAGAAGGAATTCCTTTGACCACATGTCCTTAATATTTAGAATTCTTCAATAGCCAATGTAGTGAAACAGATATTCCTAGAATGAAATTCAGCTCCTCTAAAACTAGAAAATGAGTATCTATTTTCTTCCACTGTGAGAGACTGAGCTTAGAATTACCATTTCACATGCAAGGATCTACACTGTCTATATTATGTGAGGTTGCTCAGAAAAAAAAAAAACTTTATTCATATGAGTCTATTGTTTCCTCCCTTAAATCATTATCCTTTCAGAAAGGTCTGTATATTGTCTCAATGTCAGAATTTGTTCTTTATATTAAAAAGTATGTCAGCAAAACAATGAAATTTGTATTAGTTATCGATGTTCATTCCGAATTGCATGGGGAACTACCAATCGAGAAAATATGATGCCTTTCAGGACTACAAAACATGGCTAGTCTACCACGACCAGACTCAAAACATCCAACCATCTCAATACTCACCCTGTGATCATACTCAGTGATCACCCCGTGATCACTTTCTCCAGGAAACTTTTCAAGGAATAAAAACTTCCACCTTGATGGCTCTTCAAGAGTAGTTCAATATTGGAGAAAAGGAATCACAGAATACCAAATCATGGAACAATATATACATTACTTAAAGGCATATTACTTGCATGATGGTATGCAGGTAAGAGTCTGGAAGCAATAATTCTATAAATAAATTTTAACATTTTTTAAAATGTTAATTGTAATTTATTGGTCAGTGTATCAATTTAATATATTTTTAATAATTTGCATTTTGCTATAAACTAATTGGAAAGCTTAATTATTTTATGTTTCTTCTATGCAAATTAGTATGTAAAAAGGTAACAAAAAATTTCTACATGCCCTGCTCTGAGCACTATTCTCTATTTCTGTTATTCCAACTCTCTCTGTGTGGTGTCAACAGGTCATATGAAAGCTATCTCATCCTTCTGACAGTTTTTCTTGTCTTCATCTAGGCTGTATTTTACCATACTATCCCTGAAAAAAAAAAAAAGAGAAATAAAAGATGCTCTTCTATTTAGTCATCACAGCAACTTTCCTTTCTTGTATTGGAAGAACAAAACCAAGGCAACTTACTCAAAATGGGACACAGATTCAACTAACTAGGACAAACTTGAATCCAAATAACTCCTTGTTTGGCATGTTTGCCTACTCCTATTTGCTTCTAGTATTGGCAAAACAGAATATTAGCTTTGTTATTCCTTGTTCTAATATGGTTTGGGATCTCTGATCCACAAATTGCTAAATTTGCCATTTTAAACAAGATATAATGTACCAGTGATATTTCCTTTAAAATCCAGCTCTGCAATAATGTTGTTAAAGAATTTCAATATGTACTTAAATTAAAAGTCTTGATTGTTGCAGAAAAGAGCTTGGGATGATGAAATCTGTATTTGTATAAGAAGAAAATAGAAAGAACTTCATTTCATGATTGGTGTGTGAATGTCATAACTATTCCAGTTCTACAATATTGAGACTTGACAATAATTCAGCTCTAATCTATAGTCCTCCTATCATAGTCCTAAAAAAAGGTACATGAAACAAAAGGGAAATTATGTTCAGGGAAGTTCTAAATAAATAAATAAAAGCGATTAAAGGGATTATTTCCACACAATTTCTTTCTATCAAATTCTAGCAGAACAAATGCAAGTAAAAAGTAAAAGAAATCACCACAAATAGAATGTCGTTTTGGAGATGCAATGCTGGCCTTCATGTGTAAACAGTTTCTACAAATATAAATCACAACTGAATCTAAGGATCTCAGGCTGAATTGGTGGGGACTTTTTGATATGAGGAGACTCTTTCATTTCAGAGTGATTATTCTTGAAAGTAAGTTCTTTGCCAACATATGAGAGCTGCACAAAAAACCCTACAGTTAGTGTTTGAATGTTCTTTTCAAATATTTAAGATTATGATCACAACCAGAAAGTAAAAGCTTCATCCTCTTGTACTGTATTGCTTTTTAACACTTTTCACAGGTGTCACTTGCAGCAAGAAGAGTCAGAATAGTCAAAAATATCGGTATTTTCCTCTTATAATAACTTATAATAACTTAATAAACCTCACCAGCTTCAGATACAAATCCAGCACATTGGGAAAGTAAATATTTTCTTGGTATAAACTTAAAAGGAATTATAGTAGAGATACAGAAAAGGAAAGAAAACTTTTCTAAGGGAAAAAAAAAAAAAAAACTTGCTCTCTCCAAAAAAAAGCAATAGCGATGACGTTAATTCAATTATATATTTTTTAGAAATAGTAAGTAAATGCTCTGCAACCTATTGTTTTTTTTTTCTCAGGTTTTCCATTGATTAAATAAATAATTTATAAACAAATATATTTTTTTGCATCTTATTTTGCTGACTGATAGGCAAATACTTCTTATTCATGGTTTACTGACTAGGTAGTATCAAAACCTATATACTTAGCTGTCAGAGAAATGAGGAACACATTTTGGCAGACTGATTCCCAGGCTTTACAGAAAACTGAAGTAATAAAGAAAAAAGCCTTACTGTGTTACTTCTTACAGTCCAGTATTTTTAATGATTTTCAGTGTCTGAACAGAATCTTTCCAGTTTTAGTCCTAAAGCTGCTTGGAAAGAGACTTGCATTTGAATTTACTCAGATCTACTTCTGTTGCTTGTTGCTTTGGCATAAAGCTTCTGTAATGCCTAATTTAAACAACTTTGTTCCTGTCTTTCCTGAAAAGGAAAAAAAAAAAAAAAAAAAAGCCCTGAGAAAAGTCTTGGTTCAAATTAGTGTGTGGTCCCCACACACTGTATGCTTCCTTTTTCATGTGTTCAGGTAGCAAAGGATCTATGACTGAAGTTTTTTGGTTATAATAAATCCATTCTTCATGATATATTAAGTACCACATTTTACTTTGCTCATATTACACATATAATTTTATAGTGCTCTATACTTAAAACATTCATTAATTCTAATATAAATAGCATGTTTGCACTGGCACAAGCATGATAACCATAGATCTTTTATTTTTTTCCTGTCAACCCAAGTCCGCACAAAGAGCTTCCTTTTTTCAAAATCACAGTACAGTTAAATAAAGGAAATAATATTCAAGTTAAAAGTAATAATAGATTGTAATGATATGAGAGTGGAAAATAGATAGATGGAGTACAAATTTTGTGAAATAACATAAAATTCCAACTGATTTTGGTTTTATCCTGAGCGCTATTTAAAATGTCACTTCAAAACCCATTCGTAGGCATTGTTTTTCCTTTTGAAATGATCTGTTACTAACAACTTCCAGTAAATACAATATCTTGATTGTATGTATTGCTTCAATCTATACCTACTTCTGTGTCACATATGTGTATACTTCTTTTTTTCTGCATAGTGCTTGGTATACAATATTGGATTTCTACAGGGAAATAAAAATTTCATTATTTACTTCTGAATATCTTTAATAAACTGTTTCAGACATCTGCTAGTAATGTAACCCTAATAGGCCTCAAGAGACTACTGCTGAAACGTTTCTCACGTTTTAACCTAAAGATCATTAGGCACACAGTTAGGATGTTTATGCAAGAACCTAACATGTTTTGACTTTAAAGTTCATAAAACTGTTAACTTAGCCAGTTAAACACAAGCAACAAAACCTTAGAACAAATACTAAGTTCATAATAAGTTTGCCTTAATGATAATAAGGCAGTGTGGATAATGTAGGTACCAGTACAGTATGGGAAACAAGAATGATCAGTCTGCCTGTGAGTTACTGAACTGGTGCTAGTGCACTTAACTATTTTCTTGTTATGGTCTTATATACAATTTATAGGTATCTCTACGTATCCTGACGTTAATGGATACCTTCACTAGGGTGTTTACACAACTTTCTGTCAGTAGTCAGTCATTCACTTAAACATCTTTACTATTTCTGGTATCATTCTGCTCCTGAACTTCGACAGTTCTGCTCTCTAACACTGCTATTGACCTGTGACATTTTGGTTACACACATTGTAATTCCCAGGTTTTTTATAATTCTTCCTGTGCAACAATGGGATTTAAACATTTGTGTGTGTATATTAAAAAAATGGCAATTTTGTAGCTATGTTTTATTGATATCATGTGAATTATGAAGATAATGTGAAGATAATTATGAAGTCAGTTTTTGATATCTACATTTGTTTTCTGCATGATATTATTTTTCTTCCAGTGTATTATTTAGAGGCATCATCTTTAAAAATCAAAGTAAATTTCATGCTAGAAAAAAGAGGAAATTTTGTCTAGTTTAAATATGCATGCAGTTCTTCCCTGTTTATTTAAATTACCACCTACACCTGCTAACAATTTGGAAGTATGTCAGCCATTGCACATTTTCTGTGCAAACCTTTAGATGACCTACTCATAATCCATAAAATTGTAATGACTCTTAGGAATGAGAACTCCTTTTTCCTCCTCCCCCCATTAGACAATTACTTCTCAGTACCAAAAACATATTTTCAACACTTCAGTAAATGGCCAGGTTTCTGGGCATCTGTAGTTGCTACTGAAGTCAAGGTTAGTTACCTTTTAGATCATCTTATTCCTTCCTCCAATACATTTACATCACAAAGCTAAAACTTTATGATCATTAATAACAGTTACAACTATGCAAGCTAAGATAATTATAATAAAATCTTATGCTTCAAGGCATAAATTGATAATCTGTGGGAGTCAGGAAAGAGTTTTTCTCCTCTGATTATGACATCAAACAATGTTCAGGTGCTTTATAGCAGGTTTTGCTTTCAGTTAAAATATCAAGTAGAGGCAGCTGATGATGGAAGCAGAATGCCAGAGTAGGTAGAATAATGGACATAGTCCAATACTCTCTTTCATATTCTCATAAAATCTCACCAATTATATCCCTTACTATGACAAATATTATCATAGAGGTATTTTTTTTAAAATTCTTCCTATGCTAGAAAAGTATACCTTAGCATTTCCAGCAGGTACAGTCATTTGGCAATATCTTTCTATTTTTATAAATACATATCCTCTGGTTATGTCCTCTGATTCTGGAAAGAAATCTTAAAACGGAAAGTTAAATGTGCTGGGAAGTAATGAAAGAAAAGTATAAGCTAACTGCATATGATTTAAAACCCATCCCAAAAGATATGCTTCAAAGCAAATGCCATATGTTGCTATATTCCATTTCACTTATTAGAGAGAAAGGAAAGGAAGAGAAAGGAATGGAAGAAAATAATCCAATAAAAATAATGTAAAATGGACTACAAAAACCATGACAAAATGATAAAGCAATACAATAAATACTCTAAGGTCTTAGGTTTTTCAGTTCTTTGGATGATCTTTTTCCAGTGAGGTTTGTGTATTAATTTCTTCCAATAAAAATATAAATCCTAAACAAATATTGGACATATTGGACATAAAAAGGAAGCTCAAGGCACATTTCTCAATTTTTAATTTAGAAATTAATTGATCGCTATTATTCCTGAATTAACTCTCTTTCACTATTAGTTAACATTTTTGCCAGATGGTCAGTGAAATTAAGGACTAAATTCAAAGAGATGGATTTTCCATTAAAACTAACATCACTGGCTCAAATCCCCAGCCAGAATTTTTGGAATCACTAACTATGCTCTTGTGGTGCCCTTAATAGTTAATCCTCTCCACCTCTCACCCTCAGGATAAATTCTTAATTCTCTCCATCAATTACAGAGGGATCAGAAGCAGATTAGCATCGCTAAACTACAGCTAGCCCTTGGGAATATTCCTTTAGAGTCTTAACTGTTATCTTAAAGTGAGACAAGATAAATTCTGATTTTGTATATGAAAAATACAAATGTATATGTTCCCTTGAACAAAAAACCCTCATTAATAGTAAATAGTATTGTACTATTAAGATACTATTAAGTATCTATTGTATCTTAATTCCAAATAAATAAAATAGTGATAGTATTGTGGCAGAAAACTGTCCAGCTGTCCAGGAAACTGGTCTCCCAGCAGTCAGCATGAGGCCTAGCAGGTAAACAGTCCAGCAGAACACCATTTACCTCTCTCCCATCCAGAAAATTGTTCTGATCTCACATCAGGTCAGTGTTCAGGGCAGGAGAGAGGTGTGCTCATTCATTCATTCTCTCGGGTCACCTGGCAATATTACCTAGTGCCATCCTCATTCCCTATTATCAAGTTGTGCTAATTTCAATTTTATATAATGCCTAAAGAAAAGACTATTTCACTTAATTTTACTCTCATAAACAAGGACAGAGGGGATTCTTCCTCTCTGAAGTTCTGACCGTTTTCCTTGCTAAATAAATTGGGCAAATAAAACTGTCTATGGCAGTGTTCACAGAACGGAATACAGTCCTTCTTCTTGTTTAAGAATTGATAAATTTTGTTAGAAGAAACACAAAATTGTACATTCAAATATCTGTTCCAGCAGCAAGGAAATCAAGAAACAGCTCAAAATAGAAAACTAGGAGACTTATGGAAGAAAGGACAAAGATTCTCTTTTGCTTTTTATTTAATTACTCTCTCTTCTAACTAGAACATTTCCATATCCCCTTCAGGATCTGATCTGCTATGCAAGGGCTACTGATGTACTTCTCTAAAGCATGACTAAAGAAATGTTTTCTGAATTCGGAAAATCTAAGATGGAAATCATAGACCACTGGAAACTCTAGAGATTTAAAAAGGAATTTAATTGGTATAGAGTTATTGCTGCCTGCTTTACATTTTAATTTATTATTATTTTTAAAACCAAAACCTGGCATGCACCAACACAAATCATCTCTGAGAAGACTGCACAACTACTTCATCTTTCAGGATCATAAATATGCTTACAGATTTGTCATTACACCCATACATTTTATTACACCATTCATTTCTATTTTCAGTTCCATTGAACACTAATAGTACCTTTTGTCTGGAATTCTGACAAATGCACAAAGGTCAAAAAGTTCCTGAGAAGGATTCCCCCATTGCAAAGAAAAATGAGGGAAGGAAGAATGCTACAATCAGCTGGTATATTCAGGCAGTCTCCTTTTGGAATTTGAAAACATTTATATGCCGAAAACAGTAAAATCTAGAAACCTCTTATTTTTATAGAAATGAAGATATATATTTGGGGTTTGGATACAAAAACCCCAAGAGCTGAAATGTATTCAAATTCTTGGGATAGCAACAACAACAACAACAAAAATAGTAGGAAGTTTCTAACATAAAGTCTGTTGAAATTCAAGGACAGAACATAAATAAATTTTGGCAAAACTAGTACTGTCGCATACAACTTGGAAAAGTGCTAATGAATGCATATAATAAATAAAAACTGTTCAAAAGAATGGTTCCATCCAGCTGAAGTCTTTGTCTTTACTTGGGGTTTGTGGACAAAGAAGTTGGTATAAAAATGAAGTGTTAAATCCAACGCAATCCATAGAACATACCTTTAGAAAACCTTCTAAGGAACAATACTTAAAATTCAGCACAGTTTCTCATTTGTATATTGCAGTCTATTGCTTATTGAAATAACCCTGCAGAGTTTGGCTAGGAGCTGATCAAGGGAATTTACATGCTATTGATAATATAATCAACCAAGGAAATGCAACCTTCTGGGCTTAGCCAAACAGACTGAATAGTCTCTTGTGTCTCATTCCCAGCTACTAATCCAGAAAGGTAGGTATATGTTAGTAGGTTAACAGCTAAATTTGGATTACATGAATCCCATTTTATCTGTCCATTTTAATGTCTTCTTTCTTAAATTCTAAATATTGCATCTCCCAAACACGGGCTTCAAAATTCTTAGTAGAGTGCGCACTGGTGATAAGACTTACAGCAAGCCGGAGGAGCATATGAAGTGAGTAATTTAGTACATGAAAAAAAAAAAAAAAAAAAAAGGATCTTATTATTTCTAAGGGTGGTCTTTTTATTAATATGTTATACAGACACTCAAGGTGTGTATCCTTGCATATCATAATGTAGGATAAAGTAGAGAATCTTGCAGTGTAGAGAAGCATAGGTGCAAGATGAGAGCAGAAACCTTGAAAGCATTGGCATAGAATGAAAACGGGGAGTCCAGCCTATAAACATCTCAAAAATGGTACATCTTGTTCATTAAAGGAGTGAATGGGAGCCGAAAAAACTGTTATACACAATAAATAACTATTCAACACATGTAAAGCATACCATATATATTAAATTCAGAGGTAGAGTGGATTTGAAGATGAAGGAAGAAAGAACAACTTGTGGCGCCTGGTAGCAAATGTATGAAAAATAACCCAGGTAGACCTTGGAGAGAGCAGGAAGAAACATCCATTTATATACATATATATATATATATATGTATGTATGTATATATATATACATATATATATACACACATTCTTAGTAAAAAGGTTCAGTCAACTTGATGACTCATCTAAACTCTTCCATCTCTTTTTCTTGAGGAGTATTAACAACGGCAACATTTGGATTTCAGAGGCAGTGCAATCATAAGCTTAAAAATACAGAAAAAATGTAAATTCTAAAAAATATATAAATTCTAAAAAGCGTTAAAAATATGCAATATTTTAAGCACATTATCCCTGAAAATTTTTCTCTTTTCTTCAATAATTAGATATTTTATACTATAAATGTTAGTATCATTGAATTGGAATTAATAATAACTCTTTGATTAGACTGTTAAGACTTTAATCTAATAATAAATTTAGCTTTGCATATTATGCGTGTTTCTTAGCCCATACTAACTGCATAAAGTGTAGTACAATTTCATATAAAACTTTCTCTTGAAACTGATGGATTTTTAATTTTTCATTTAAAATATTATAAATATTTTAGAAGAAAAATCAGTTCTTTGGGTATGGGCGATGGAAAACTTTGAATCTAGCAATCCATAGAGAAATGTTGGGAAAAATATATATATATCTCCTTTACACTTCTACCTCAATACATAGGGACTAGAGGCATTCATAGAAATCCCACTCAGCATCTGCATAAACCTGCAGGAGCCAAAAGCTTAAAATGATATTGAAATTGTCTAGGAGTCTATAGTTCTTTTCTTGGCTAGTTGCAGAAGTGCCTATTGTAGAAACTTGGATTATAAATGGATGGATACAAATAAATGCATCCTTAGAAGGACAGACCAGAGAAGGAAGAATTGCTCTTACTAGAAGAAAGTCACTGTAGAGCATTGAGCTCTTGTGTCAGATGATGAGCCAGTTGAAATCTCATGGGTCAGAATTAGAGAGCTGACCTCTCTAGAGCAGGATGTAGATCCTGCTACAGACTGACTGATCAGGAAGTAGATCTGCTTGCTTTGGTCCCTGTGAGGAACTTTAACTATTCCAATATTCACCAAAGGGAAAACACAACAAGGCACAAGCAGTCTTCTGGGTGTATTGATGGCAACTTCCTACCAGGTGAGTGGGGACTCACCAAAGGGATGCACTTTGCTGGACCTCACACTTAGAAATAAAGACAAAATGGAATCCTTGTCTGCAGCCTTTTACTGAGATCATCGATCCAAGACAGATCAGATTCCATTCCAAATCAAATCCGTTCCGTTCAAAACACTTACATTTTGCTACCTCAATCTAAATGTCTTGCTACCAGTTGAAAGTCTAAGTGCCTGTGACATTTGATACAGAGCTATCAACAGAGAAGAAAGACAGATTCAGAGCACCTTAGAGTAGACACCTATATTTGCTCAACCAAATTGCTCTCTAAGGTCTGTTGACTGTACTGATTAGATATCCATTGACATAAAGCAGCCCAGATATCTATGTTTTCACATGTGAATACCTAATTTCAGTGAGTGCAGTCAAACCTAGGGATAAATTACTCACTTGATGTGTAAGTACAAAGCAGGTTTTTCATTACGTCACTACAGCCTTTCTGAATTTTTAGTGCTTTTGGTGCTTTAGATTCTGGCCATTTTCCATTGTTCTATCAGTGGCCACCACTGAAAAGAGGCCAGCACCATCCTCCTCACTGGCTCTCTTAAGGCACTTATAGACACTGATTAGATCCCCTCTCAGCCTTCTCTTCTCCAGGCTGAACAGGCCCAGCTCCCTCAGCCTCTTCTCGTAGGGCAGATGTTCCAGTCCCCTGATCATCCTTGTAGCCCTGCGCTGGACTCTTTCCAGCAGCTCCACATCCCTCTTGTACTGTGGGGCCCAGAACTGAACACAATACTCCAGATGTGGCCTCACCAGGGCTAAGTAGAGGGGCAGGATCACCTCCCTCGACCTGCTGGAGATGCTCTTCTTAATGCAGCCCAGGATCCCATTGGCCTTCTTGGCCACGAGGGCACACTGCTGCCTCATGGTCAACTTGTCGTCCACCATGACACCCAGGTCTTTTTCTGCAGAGCTGCTCTCCAGAAGGTCAGTCCCCAGCCTGTACTGGTGTCTGAGGTTATTCCTCCCCAGGTGCAGAACCTTGCACTTGGCCTTGTTGACTTTCATGAGGTTTTTCACCTCCCAGTTGTCCAGTCTGTCCAGATCCCTCTGGATGGCAGCGCAGCCCTCTGGGGTATCAGCTACTCCTCCCAGTTTGGTATCATCAGGAAACTTGCTGAGGGAGCACTCCGTGCCTTCATCCAGGTCATTGATGAATAAATTGAACAGGACTGGACCAAGGACTGACCTCTGGGGGACCCCGCTAGCTACAGGCCTCCAACTAGACTCTGCACCACTGATCACCACTCTCTGGGCCCTGCCATCCAGTCAGTTCCTAATCCACCTCACTGTCTACTCATATATCCCACACTTCCGGAGCTTGCCCAGGAGGATGTTGTGAGGGACGGTGTCAAAAGCCTTGGTGAAATCGAGATAGATCACATCCACCGCTCTCCCCTCATCTATCCGGCCGGTCATTCCATCGTAGAAGGCTATCAGGTTAGTCAAGCAAGACTTCCCCTTGGTGAACCCATGCTGACTACTCCTGACACCTTCTTGTCCTCCATGTGCCTAGAGACAATGGCCAGTATGAGCCGTTCCATCACTTTTCCGGGGATGGAGGTGAGGCTCACTGGCCTGTAGTTGCCTGGGTCCTCCTTCTTGCCTTTTTTGAAGACTGGCGTGACATTGGCCTTCTTCCAGTCTTCCGGCACCTCCCCCGTTCTCCAGGATCTTTCAAAGATGATGGAGAGCGGCTTAGCTATGACATCTGCGAGCTCCCGCAGCACTCTGGGGTGCATCCCATCAGGGCCCATGGATCTGTGGGTATCGAGTTTCCTTAGGTGCTCTCTGACCCAATCTTCCTCTACCCAGGGCAATCTTCCTCTCCCCAGGGTACTTCTCCTGTCTTTAGGGCCTGGGACTCTAATGGGCTGCCCTTGGTAAACACCGAAGCAAAGAAGGCATTGAGCAACTCTGCTTTTTCTGTGTTTTTCGTAACCAGGGTACCCATCCTGTTCACCAGCGGACCCGCGTTTTCCTTGATCTTCCTTTTGGTGTTAATATATTTGAATAAGTTTTTCTTGTTATTTTTAAAGTCCCTTGTCAGATTGCCTTCCAGACGTGCCTTAGCTTTCCTTGTTGCATCTCTGCATTCCCTGACTACGTTCCTGTATTTCTCCCGGGGGCCTGTCCTTTTTTCCACATTCTGTATACTGCCGCCTTCTGCTTAAGCACTGCCACAAGCTGCTTGCTCATCCACGCAGGTCTCCTGCCCCCTCTGCCTGACTTCTTATGCACAGGGATGCTCTAAATTCTTTTTTCAGTCCTTTTAGTTTTTATTGTACTTTCATTACAGGTGATTTTCACTATCACTTCTGTGCAAAATACATGTTTCTACTCTCTCTACCTCTTGCATGGAAGTAGAAGCAAAGGAGTAATTTAATTTCCAGTTTGAGGCTAAGGTTAGTTAGTGGGAAGTTCTGCACAATGTTGAAAACAGGAGTGGTAAATAGGTATTGACATTAAAAGGCTTCAGCAAACAACTACTATATTCATAAGGCTTGCTCAAAAGATTAAGGAACAGCCTCTAGGTTGAGTCAAAATCCTATTTACGTAGTATCTGATCTTGCATCTGTACATGGTTACTTATAAAATTTTAAGATCTTTCTATCCTCCCATTAGGCACTTCATAACCCATATATTTTAGATTTATTGTTAAGCTACACCTCTTCCATGCTTATGCATTTTGTGAATACCTCTATACCAAATGATCCGTTTATGAGGGGCAAACAGGGTGATGGGAGCATTTTATTTTCCAGCTGACTACAAATCTAAAGCAATCTGCCTCCTGACATTTAATAGACTAGCACTCAGATGAAGGACTCATTGTTTATTGCATAAAACATCATCTAATTTCTCTCCAATTACATTTTGGATATTTTAACATTTTTAATATAACTTCAAAACTTTTAGCACATTGTGAAAGCTAATTTAAATCATGTTACAATATAGATGTGGCTCTGCTCTAGATCACAAAGCTCCTCTTTCATTAAGCTGGCTACTCTTTCTGTTGGTTTGAAGTGTAGTTTAACATCTTTTATTTTGTAAAACAACCTGACCGGTCAAAGGTTTACAATAAATATGGAATTCTGTGATTTTAGTTTCTAAAGAGGAATGGCACCAAAATTAATTGATAATATTTTGATAAAATCTCCTAAATGTCGAATTTATATTTGTATTACTAATTGTATTACAGATTACTAATCACATTCATTCTCTAACTACAATCAGAGGTTGTAGATCCAAAATTTCCTATATGATACCAAATCTCATCCATTTTAGGTTTACACTGTAAAGGAGCAAAAACATGCAAAATTTGGAAAGAGGACTAAAGCAACAGGCTATAAGCCTAATTCTGATTTTCCAAAATGTCATGTTCCTAAATTTATATTTAAGGCCAATGAAATTAATAGGGGCTGTCAAATGTTTTATTTTCAGGAGGTCTTACACCTAAATAGGTGTACATACAGATCATACAGATCATTTTATATATAATTGACTTAATATGGATTTTCAGAATTTATTTTTAGTTTGGTTAAGAAGTGCAAAAGTAACATGTTTGAAAAGAGTACATATTGATTCTTGCTCTGATATTTCAAGGAGATAAGAGACTTTTATGTTCAAGGTGTTTCACATTCCAAATCTAGTTGTTTAATCTAAGTAACTGAGAAGTTTATGACTTTTTCTATGATAAATGTTCTTCCTACTTCCTTTCTCTAGATTATCACTAAAGATTTCCTTCGGCCATAGCAGTAGTAATTCTCCAACATCCCATTTAGTCTTCTCTTTATAGCAACAGCTCTTTGGGGGCCCCAGAAAAGCCAGATGAAGGAACTAGTCTAGGAAGAAAATAATTCAGGTTAAGATGGACAGCAGGAGAGTGGATGGAAACAAAAATTGTTTTAAAATTCAATCAGTTCCCTAAACTAATTCCCCAAGAACAGCTGTAGTAGTGCAAATAAATGGGGTGGGAAGTGTCAGAGCAACAGTGAAGACAGAACTGCACTGGTGACAGAAATCCATGTCAGACCCTACTCTACCTGTAAGAGGTTCAACCCTTCATGGCAGCCCATTGATTGTTTTCTTCCCTTGGTATTTCTGCCTTCCAGCAGAGGACTCGATACAACAACCTTTGCTCAGGCTAAGCAGCAGTTATTAACTCCAGCTTTTGTGCTGAAGTGCCATGAAATTGGTGGGAATACTTATGTCAGGAGGTGTCACACTGGCATGTTAAGGATAATGGTTTGTTCTCAAGCTGCGTGGGCAGCTGGTACTTCTGACTCACAGAGGCCTCCGGATCTCAGGGATCACTTTTAATTTACCAAACACATTTGAGCAGATACATCTCAGAGGCAAACAAAATTAGAAGAAAGGGTGAAGAAATTCAGTAAGTCCTTCACCTTCACAGTGAGCAGCACAAGAAGTAATAAGTAGCAGCATTAAAAGGCAAGAGCTGTAGTAGCATATTATCTTGATTTAAACATTCTTAGAGGTATATTCCTACTCTTGGTATAATCTGAGCTGTGCTTCATGAACTGCTGATTTGTTATCAGTTAGATTCATGTAATCCTGGAAAATAAATTTGATGTGCCTCCTAACCACAAGGAAAGAAGGGGACAGGAGAGAAATTTTGGCAAGCAACAAAGACAAAGAAAGAAGATTAAAGCTATAAACACATTGGAGATAAACACTAGAAATAGAAGTCCAGTGTTAGTGGAAGAAAAATACTAGAAACTGGGTATCAAATAAATCAATATATGTTAATAAATGTATTTATTGCAAAAATTAGTCTTGAAGTTAAAGGGGTATTACAGCAGTTAAGATATATTAATAGCATTTCATTGATGATGATTTGGGCAGTGATGTAAGCCGGAGGAAAGGAAGTAGAAGGAGGATGCAAAAATTGCTTTCATGATAAACTTAAATTTGCTTGTGAAATGGCTGGTATAAATGTTTTATCACAGCAGATGACTGAAAGAGCAGGAAGTCATTGCAAGCTAAATGTTCTGATGTAATGAGTACAGAAAAAGAAAAAGAATATAAACAAATTCTGTATAAAAAAAAGGAAGTCCTATGACTAGTTCTAAAACATAATTATTTGTGTATTTTCTGCAAGCAACCTCATTGCATTAGATCTTCTATTGCTGTACAGACATAAAAATATTATTGAACAGATAGATGAAAGAGTACATGGTAGCTTCTCTTCTTACTTTAGTGCAAATTAAATGGCCAAAAAAAAAAAAAAAAACTAAATTACACTTCAAGCAGCATTTGAAGAGACTATATGCCTTTGAATACATTGTAAATAATTATGTAAATAATTATGTAATAATTACAGCACATTTCAAAAAGAATGGAAGGAAAATTAGTACTGGATTTCATAAGCTTTTTATGAGATTTGGAAAAAATATTTGATCTTCATTTTTTGACACATTTGGAGTAAGCTTTTATCATTTCGGGTTTTTTTTCATCATCACAGGATGCACGATATTCCTGTAATGCTTTTAATCTGTGGATTTTTGGACTACGTTCAATGCCCATACAGTTACGAGTTTAAATGCACTTGCCATTTAAAGTCTCAATTCATGAGTTTTCTGACAAAGATATAACTGTTATTCATATTTGT
The DNA here is from genome assembly GCF_059628265.1 of Tinamus guttatus. Classification (NCBI taxonomy): domain Eukaryota; kingdom Metazoa; phylum Chordata; class Aves; order Tinamiformes; family Tinamidae; genus Tinamus; species Tinamus guttatus. The sequence goes on from NW_028288546.1 coordinate 106,702, forward strand.
CAGCAAGCCCTATGGCACATTTCCATACAGCCCTTACTTCCATTTCAAATTAGAACCAGTTTGCGTTGGGAATTAAATGGAAACTTTGATTCAGTTTCAAACTAATTTTAAAGCAATTTAAACTTCAGATTAATCAGAATAATAAATACAGAATGAATTATTTGTTTATTAAGTCTAGTGCACAGAAAGTTGTATCCTCTTTTTGTCCAAGGGAAATATTTTGTAAAGCTTTGAAACACAAACACACACAATTAAAAAGAATGACTGCTTAAGTCTTAATTATGGAATGTTTCTAAATTGCTCCATCGGAGTTGTAGATTTTGAGTCCCAAATGCCTGGTTTCCTCCCTGGGCTGTGTTCCATATTTCAACTAAATTTTCTGTTATGTATTAGGGTCAGGGCCTTCAACTGACACAGGTTTTCCACAGCCGGCTCTGGAAGTGCTTGATGAATACTTTTTATTGTTATTATTTTAAGTAGAAAGTCCTTAGTTTAAATTTTTCCCTCCAAAGTGTTTTTTTTTTTTTTTTTTTTTTTTTTTTTGTGAGAAAAGTCTCTGAGACTTTCCAGTGTGCACATAGGTTGCATGTTTCTCATAAAAATATTAACTGAATTGATTCAGTGGCTGCATTCAGTCCATTAGGAAGCTAATAGACTCTCTCTTGCTTTCTTTGCTTGAGCACCAGGTGCCAGGAAAGGTTGAGTTTCTTAACAGGACACTTAGAGTTTCCATTTGCCAGCAGCATAACTAGCAGCTCCAGCCCCTGCTGTGGACAGCAAAGTCACTGTTGCAGGATACAGAGGGAAATGAGCTAAGCCACAGAGACGAAAAACAGGTACGAGGGAGGCAGAAAAACAGAGCAAAGATAGATCACAGCTGCTTTAGTAATAAAGCAAGTGCTGAGATTTTGCTGCCCCTCTGCTCTTCTGTGACCAGCTGCTCACAGGCCCTCCCACATGCACAGCATTGCTGACAAAACCTTGGGAAGCCCTCCATAATTCTCCACCAACAGGGGGTCTCTGCCAGTTCTTGATCACAGGATGCAAGGAAGGAGAGAAATCCATAATTCACCTGTTTCCTTTTCTCTCCTGCATTTTCCCCATTCCTCAGGGAGCCTGTTATGCTGCTGAGGAGACCAATTACTTCAAATTCAGTGGAGGTCCCATCAGTCTGATGCCAGGTGAACACTAACAGAAACTGAGATATGTGCCAGATTAAAACTCGCTGTGCTCAGAAAGAAAGTTAGAATTTGGCCCACTTTTAACTCTTTAAAAGTTAATCCATGGCTGAACTGAAAAGTGCCATGAACTCAAAAAAATAATAAAGATCAATATGAGAGGCTTTTCTATCTCTAAAGTACCATAAGGAAAGCTTTATACCTGAAATTAAATAAGCTCTTATCAGTGATCACCAGGGAAATCAATACAAGAAAACAATATATTTCTAACAAACATGAATAAATGTCCTTGAGAAAGGATTAAAATGGAGAATCTGAGGGACTTCAAGAGGTATTGGGTTGTTTTTGGAAGGAAGCAATAAAGCTGGGAAATATCATTACCTTATAACTGAAAAAGGCAAAATGCGGTGAGCCAGATAGCCTTTCTGATCTTTAACATATTCTCTGTTTGAATATACTGAGGTAGAATTATGGGCTAATGAAATAAATCAGTTTACTCAAATGACTCAAAGCTTTTGCTTTTTTTTTCCTTTGCTTTTTAAGACTGAAGATTTGTGAGAATGTATTATTAATTTTAATGTGATATATATTTCATTGCAAAGACAATATGAATTGATTATTAAATGACATTTTTGAGATACAATTGCATTGTACTTAACATCAGCAAGTCATGCCAGTGCTGGGAATAAAAGAGATGAAATTTTTGATGATCTACCACACAATCATTGATTGTACTTCTGTAAAATGAATGATTCACCTACAGTGCTAAAGCTATTGAGCTATTTACTTAATATCTTTTTTTTGATCAAAACTGCTTGTCATTACTGTTGCCAATACATGTCTGTTGCTTAATTCTGAAAATCTAAATGCTTCATTTCTGATCTGAGGAATTCTATTACCTTTGCAAGCTTCTCTATATTAAATTGATGTTTGTGTCTCTTTGTGAGTTTTTCTTCACATTAATGAAGGTTCAGTTCTGAGTGAAGACATTCAAAGACTCAAAATTAGTTCCAACTGAGTAAATAAGGCATTTTTTTCTTTAGTGCTAATTTTGATCTTCTCTCTCATACACCTACCAGAAATGTACAACAGTGCAAAGTTAAGGATTTTTAATTGCTGATTGCTATAATACAAATAATTACAAATGTCCAGCAGTAGGATTTGATCCCTAGAATTCTAAGATGATTGTGTATCATGACAGTGTTGAGTTCTAGAAAATGTAGACTTGAAAATAGAAATAATGTCTTTCAAGATGCACAAAGAGAAAGAGCTATCAGATAAACTAACCAAAATTTTTTTATATTTAAAAATCCAGTCAAATTCTAGTGTATTTTTTTCATCTCCAAGTACATAATTCTACATTCTTTATTTCCTTAGGTGGGACTCACTTACATATTATTTCACCTTTCACAATCTTCCATGTGCCATCAGAGCAGTAGTGTATGGTGGTTCAGTTCCAGATAAAGAATTAAAATAATGGAGACAAATGATGTATATATATGTCTATGGAAATATTGAAATTTAGTCTCCAAGCTGCTAGACTTCTGTTAAGTAAGCATTTTTTATAAACTGGAAGCAAAATTTTCATCCTGCTGTTTAATGATGGTAATATTTTTTAATTTCAACAGTTCAGAAACATGGAAATTCTACCATATCTTAATTTGCTTGGTAATCTGTAAGCAAAATGCATAAGGGTTAATATTTTAAATATTTACCTTTCTCATTCTCTTTTTCTAATAATAATTAAAATATTGTGAGTGCTATTATGGATTGAAGAGTTTTGACAGATTACTTGAGGAATTTGCCTATAAAGATGCCTCAAACCTTTTTAAAGTACAAGAAAGCAATGCTTGGATAGCAATGCTGCATGGAATAAAGTGAAGAGAAGATAGACTGCTTGAATTACAAAACAGGCGACATACATAACACCTTTCAAAAAGAAGAAACCACATCAGCAGAGATAGAGCTGGGAATGTGGATGCTTTGGAAGAAATTCACTTTCTGGAATTTGCCATAATGAAAATCAGTATGGGACACAAACTGAGGATCATTTGCTTTCACTTAGCGTTGAATAGCCATTGAGAAGAGTATGTGAAAGTACAATCTGAAAACCATGACATCTGCTAAAGATCAAATGGCTTACCCTGCTACCATCATAGAGATCTATAACAGCTCTGGAGATAAAAAGAAAAGAAACATAAAGGCATTAGTCTATAGAAATGAGAGATAAGGCAGGCTGGAGAGTTTGATAACGATCAAATGCTGCAGAGCCAGACCACATCAGGGTAAAGAGCCAAAGAGAGAAAGGAGTATTTCTACAATGAGACAGGGAAATTTTGTATGCTTCCTATAGTAACACATTAACTTACTCTACACACAGACAACATTGCTTATAAATGACAACATCAACAGTAACTTTAGGTATTCTTATCAACAAAATTTAGTCAAGTTCCACTTTTGAACCTCACTTCTTTTTTCTATTTTTTTTCCCTCTAAGGTTCAGAATTATTCAGATCCAAGTTTTGAGTGTCTTTTTTAAATTTAATTTTCCATTCTTTATTTCCTTTCCTTTCCTTTATTTGTGTAAAGGGTAATTATACAGAAGATGAGAGAGAATTATGGTAAATATAAATAAATGTAATAGATTTTTCAATTTCTTGGTGTTGTGAACAAAAGTTTTTACTAGTATTCCTTTGTGGTCATGATACTTGTGTATCATCAGCCTTGCAGACCCCCTTGATATAATAATTTGTTTCTTTATCACTGAAAATACAAATTAAAAAATATTTTATTTTGGACTTCCCCCAACTGATTTACTGATTACATTTCTCCATATAAAGACAATTGTCTTAAGAAGATGCCATTTATGCCTTTCACCATATGCAATACAATACAAATAAATGTAGTTACAAATTTAGTTTTAGTTACAAAATTAGTTATAAAAAGCCAGAGCAAGAATGCAGAACTGAACGTCAGAGTTTGGTTCAGTCCTCTAGATGTTTGAATACAAAATATCAAAACTGAGGTCTCAATAGCTAATAAATGTTATTTTCTTAATTAGAGAGTAAATTAAAGGCAATTCTTGCTTATTATTGTAGAGTTTAGAGTGACAGTGAAAAAGATCTCCTGCATTGAAAACAGTATAGTCACTGAAAAGTTCAAGTCAAATAATTGAGCAGTACTTTATTGTCTTGGATAAAAAAGTACTTATTAAGTGTTATACTCAAAATCTTCTTATAGACCATAAGTAACACACTTCATGTGCAAAGCCAAGAATTTATTCTTAGTTCAATTAAAAACTAAAAATTAAAACCACAGGTTTGTACTGGCTTTGCAAAGCTTCGGGAGTGAGGCTTGTCAGGCTTAGCACTTTTTTCAGCCTTTTCCCAAACTTATATTGTAGCAGTATCTTTTCTAATGACAAAGGGTTATGCCATTTTTTTTTTTGCTTTTGCTTATCCTTGTGCACCTTTGTGCACTAACTGAACTTTTTATATAGCCAGAATTAATCCATGGGATAGTAAGAGACTGGTCATGAGGTAACTATAGTTAGCATCTCAGAGAAATGCAGATGTGACAGCTGAAAAAAAAAATGGGTTTAGACTTTATCCCCAAAGAGAGCAAAGAGCAAGTGGCCAATATACTTAAAATGCACCAGATATATTGTATAATTGCAGACCAAAGAAGAAAGACCAAACCACAAAGTGTATTAAAAAACATAAAAATAGTTCCAAGTAGCTCCTAGAGAGAGGAAGAGGAAGAAACCATAATGATCAACTTCATACTACTCAAGGTAAAGGACCTGGGATACTTACCATATTACTCCAGACTTACCATATTACCTCCAGAGTGAGGCTGTTTTCCTCAAGACTCAGCAATGTAAAAATGAACATAATTCCAAGTAAAGGGGAGGGTACTAAGAAGTGTGTATAACAACCTAAACTGTGTTATAATTGAAATTTCTTCAATAACAGCAGTACACTTTATTTCTCGTAATAATTAATTCTAGGCTAAAAATATTTTTTTATTATGCTGTTAAGATTTCAAAAGTATTAATAATAAATTATTAACATTATATACAAGGTCACATAAGGTCCATAACAAGATTTTGATACCAGGAAATAGCCTCTGGTATCATTCTGTGTCCACTCATCCATACCACCTCTAATTCAGAGACAATTCAATCTGCACAGAATAGCTACTTATTATCACTGTAAACTAAAACAAAATTAAAGCAAGTTATATTATTGTTATATAGTTATATTGTAGCTGCTAACACAGCTAAAACAAGAAGAAATAACTCAGACCAAGAAAGAGTGAAGAGCTTTGGCAGGAGGTACAACACAAGGAAAAGATGTTTTTTATGCTGCAATAAGTCCACTATCACCTCAAAATATTATTATCAAAATCTACATAGAAGAGAGTACCATTTTTCATTGTGATATTTCATGTTTCAAGTGAGTGTCACCAAGCTTCTATCTTCATAGCTGCCGTGTTTGCCATTTAAGGGGAACTTCAGTTTCTAGACTGCTTATCACTGTTTAAATGAAAAGCTGATTTGTTGAAATATGAGCTATTCACATTTAAAATGAGCTTGGAATTTTAATTCTTCTATTCACAGAAAATATCTTGGATAAAGGTTTTGGCTCAGATAGATTCCTTCACATTTCTCCAAAGAAGAAATTTAAAGTAAGCAAGTTAAAATAACTAAGTGACAAATTGACAGATTAAAGTTTAGCCATACTAAACACACTGATCCTTCAAATGCTATGTTAAATATGCAGGTTTATTTCAACTGACTTTGCTTCATGATGAAATCTACCTACGTGCATATTAACATTGAGGGTCTTTTCAAGTGTAGCTCAAGATGTAATAGGGTGCATAGCTGATGCTGGAGGTTGAGCATTTTTCTACTGAAGAGACATGTAGTTCTTTGTATGATAAATCATTTCATATCTACTCGGAAGAACTTCAAAACCTTTTCTAACTTAATTTAAAAAATCAATATAAAAAGCCAAATGTAGGCCCAAATATTTAAATTGATCTGTCATCCAAAGAGAAAGTTAATCAAACCAAGATACGACTAAAAGCATTTAAGGTGTTACCGCTGAATGTTAAAGGCTCAGGCTTTGCTTCATCTAGATTTATGTCAGCTTTGTATTAGTTGAGATTCTGATCGTGAACTATAAGTTAACACAGGGCCAGCTTCAGCTTACTTATATCATCTTAGATAGAAAAACACAGAAAAGTAGCCTGCTCCAGCAGGATGAAGATGCTCTCCTAAGTTAGGCAGCTACAGCCATACAACAACTGCTCAGCAGTCATTCTGCATGTCTAAAAGATGAATGTATTAATTCATCAAAGTATTTTATCCGAATAAATGCCTGGATCTAAAATCCACTTGGAATTCAAAATGCCATGTACTTTTCTGACAAAATAGGGCTGGTGGGGGGAATGGAAAATTCTTTCACACAGGAATGTTAAAGTCCTTCCTCATGAAATAAGAATATTTTGTCTTTCTTGAGAACATTTCAACTCTGAAGTCTACCTTCTGAGAAAGTATCAGAATAGCCTGGGCAGAGCTATTCTTTAGCCTTTTTGATAAAAAGGGTTATTTTTAGTAATCAAGTGCAATATTTGGAAAGTCGTACAAAGAATAAGGCCTTGTCATGTCTCCTTGCTACATGACAAGGCCTCTGCTGAGAGTCAAGAACCTTTTTTGGTTACTGAAGAACCTTCCCAGATGGAGGTTAGACACACAGTCCCTCTGTCCTCCAATTAAATGTAACCTTGCAGCAAATTATGTCATCCATTTTGGGAAGTGCACAATCAAGTTTTTGGGTCTTATTCAGATATACAAACAATTATATTTAAACATTAAATCCTGAGTTTAATAATCATGCAGAGTAGAATAGCATAATTAAGAGCGGATTAAGGGCAACCCACTCCAGGATTTTTCACGTTGGCACTGTTCTTTGGATTTTTCTCAAATTCCAAAATTGTTGGGCCTGAACATTGAAGGACATATAGATTGTTCCTTATTCCTTTCTTTTACTGAAATTAAAATAATCATCTTGGGGTTGTTTCTGTGATTTTTTTTTATTTGAATGTCCTTGTATATAACTAATTTAATTTTGCTTTTAATTAATAAGATTGGGAACAAAATAGATTAAGAGTGCCAGTAATGGTTCATTAGAAAGACTATTTTCTTCCCCTTTTCATCATCAGTTCATATTCAAAACTGCAATGGCAATGAACTACAGGATCTCTCCTGAAGTGGTTTCTTCAGAAAAACAACAGGACAGGTCAGCCAAGAGCATGTGGGAGGTTTAATTGTGGTTGCTTACACTGTGACTTAATACTGGACTTCAGTCTTTCCACCCCATAATATATGATCTTTTATCAGCCTTTAAAAGCTTGAATATTCCTGAACAAAAGGCTCAGTAGGGAAATAGAGATGAGCACATATTTCAAAGATTTGTTTTTATCCAAGTACTTAGCAAAAACAGGAACATCCTCGGGCTTTGTAATTATGTCATCACATCTCTGGTTTGCCTGATTAGAATAAAGCAACCTTGAAACTCATTCTCTCCAGTGAGGTGGGAAATGGCAGGCATAATTTCAAACTCTTACTCTGCCCAGTTCAAATCAATAACACGTACACAGATCCCAGTGAGCTCTGAGTCTCTCACTTTCACCTTCCGATTACTTTTTATACAAAAGGAAAATGTAGAAGGAACTACTGAGAGAAGAAAGACAAGCCAGTATACAGCTGTTTAATAAAATGATCTTTAAGACTTTATTAATGTGAGAAGGTGAAAGAGAGGAAAGACTTGATGTGCATGTTTTCATATATTCCAAGGTTTTCTTCAGCTTCACTGTTTCACTTGAATTTTCAGATTTTTTTTCTGATGGCCTTTTATTGAAAGCGTATCTGCCTCTCTGAAAAACTTTATTTTAGACAAACATTTACTAATAGAACATATGTTATTGAGACATCATCTATTGACTCTAATGTTAATTGTGTACCTACAAACTTCATCTTGAAAGATCATCTTCATCAGGAGGATTTTGTTTATTAGCGAGCAGTTTCTCAGAGGAACTGACTTAAAAGTAATGTCCTTCATTTGGGAGTTAAAATGCCAATAAAGAAATTGTAATGTGAAGTATTAAGTCAGTACGAGACTTTTAGAGCAAAAAAAATCAGGTCTAAGCTGAATCTAAAATACTGTTTTACATACATTTTAATAAAGTTAATAATGCTCTTGGAATGGCGTAGTACTATTCAGCACCTCAAAACAATGTTATTAGACTAAATAATATGTGCAGACTAAACTCTAACATGAATTCCACATTCCAATGAAGTTACTTTTAACACTTTTTAAAAAATCTGAAGTTCATTTCTGCAATGACTCCGACAGCAAAAGTTATTCGCATTTCAGTAAAAGTTCTATGGATTGAATATTTTAGGATTATGTCCTAAAAGCCAGATTAAATATGCAATAAATTATACTTACTCTAGCAGCTTTTTTTCAGGCTAACATCTTTATCAACCTATATTTAATACTGAGCAGCTCTTTTTATGGTGGTCTGTAAAACAGATTGTTTCCTCTTCTAATTAGATTTTCATTTACATGAAAAGAGTATCTTTGATTAGAAGCATTTACAGCTTTTTTAAAAGCCTTCTCTGAAATCATGTTCATTTTCATAGCAATAATTTTTGATATCACAAACAAAAAAATATTAATTCAAGTAGAGATGATGAGCTTTTAAGATCCTGTTTTCATGCTAGCTTCTTGGCCATATGGAAAGTAAGAAGAGGGGTTATATAATACTTCCCAATACCAGTAGGTGCTGCATTAAGAGCACTGAAGGCTGATTTTTATCTGCAGAGCAGATGTCATTACTTTTAGCTTCTCATACACACATTTACTAGGGAGTGTTTCAGCCTTATTTTGGAAGAAGCACATCTCAGAGAAAGATGTTCATTTTCTTTGTTCACCAAGGTAATATGGCTTTGAGACCCGTCATTGTAGAAGAATGATATAGCTTCTTTTGAAAAACAGCTGGTATATCACGGCTTTAAAAAAAAAAAAAAAGACAATATAATTTATTGGGAGAGATATACCAAATATTTTTATTTAGAACATCTGAAACGCTACCATACAGATGTTTTTAGAACTCTTGAGAGAATGCTTTGTTTATTATACAATATAAACATTTTATTTAATCTGTTTAAAAAAAAAAACTTTTATTCTTCCTTCATACATTATTATCAACCACCTTAAATGGAAATGGGTTCTTTACTCCTTAACAGCACATCTGTTCAGCTTGAATTCTTTATCATCTGTCTGTGGTAACAAAAATTGTAGCTATAGCCTGTAGCTTTGAACTAACATGCATTTTACACTATTTAAAGGTATTTTCACTGTAGAACCTGGGCTCTGTAGCTTTGAAGCTATTTGGGTCAAACATGTCCGATTCTGTTGACCCTTAAGGTTATCTTTTAAGACTTGCCATAAATTTTAAAGGTGTAGAAGATCAGATATAAATGAATCATGCTAGGAGATGTCTAAAAGTCTGACATATTTTTCGTAGTGTCTTATATCATTATTGTAATATCCATGAATTGCTTGCAGTGTCTAACAACATCATTATTTTATCTTTTATGAATTGTACGATGATTTTTCACAAAAACAAATGCTGGCAACTGATGAAGTAAGTGCCTACACTCTACTGCTCGTTCATTTACACCTTGGTTTAAAGCAGTACTAATCCCTATCACAATCACAGATTCACCACATACCAGAAAAAAGTGTTACTACCCCTGTGGGGCCAAACCATAAAAGACATAAACATCAAATGTTTCCTGTTCGCAGGAGCAAATGGGCACACACAAAAGCAATCAGCTTACGGCAGCTTTACAAGTTACTGCTCGTCAGAAGAGTTACAACAGCTCATATGTGCACACTTAGCTCACCCTAACTTGTAGAGTAAAAAGTATTAGTTTAAACTCATCTCACATGAGTATAAATTTTACCTTACCTTTTAGCAAGGATAAGGTGATATGCAGTTCATTGCAGTGGTTCAGCAACTGCCTTATGTCTTGTTGGAAGACTGTAATTCAGCCCAGATTGATCCAGAGGAAAAGCTCTTAATCTATAGGCCCAGACTTTTGTATAAGGCAGGTAACTTTTATTGATCTCAGAGACTTAGTATGATGAATTATGTCTTTCAAATAATATCCAGTCTTTAATCAAGGACTCAAGTAGAGATAGCTTTACTATTTTCTGCTTATTTTATTGATGCAATTACATAGGCTCATTATTAAATATGTGTGTATAATTTCTAATTTGAGTTGACTTTATAATTTGAAGTCATAATTCTCATTAAATCTTTATCAGATTAAAAAGCCCATTATGGTAATTTCTGACTGTTAGGATACCTTATGTTGTTTTTAGTGTCATTAAAGATTAACTTAAAATATATTTAATTTCTACAATAATTTCAGTCCTAAGTGATGGTAAGTGAAGGAAAACTTTATCTAAAATGTTTTTGAATTTATGCCCCAATCTCAATGCCTCAAATCTTCATTTGAGATACAAATCTTCAGCTATGTTTGTCATTATTAAGTACTTTATATTTGTTATTGAGCATCAGCTGTGAACATCATGTTCAGCCATGAACATCAACCTACAAGATCATTCTGAATGAAGCTGCACACAGCACAGTGTTGAAGACAGGAAATATTTATCTATGAATGTTTTTTCCAGTGTATTTGCAATCTGCAAGCTTTTCAGCAAAATGCCTAGCATGACTGTCCAGTTTCTTATTCATCCTGTCTTCTTTACTCTGCTTTCCTTCTTTTGGCTTTAACATGATATTTTTACACATGATAAATATAGCTTTGAGTGAAATTGGTGAATGTATAGATCTATATCTTCCATTACCCTTATTGTAGTAAATTTTGTACATCTGATATGAGCTTTCAAATTCCATAGAAATAGAAATAAGAGCATCTAATAATCTGTCTAACATCAATTTCACCCTATTAACATCCTCTTCATTACATACTGTAGTAGTTTTCTTTTAAGTCCTAATTTCTAGCCAGGGTATTATAGTTAATTGAAATAAGAAGAAATTTATTCCTAAATTACTTAAAAAAAAAAAAAAAAAAAAAAAAAAAAGGAATCAAAACTTGCCCATCCACACTATACTGGTATCATTCCTGGATGAGATATCATGAGTTGCCTTCCAACTTGAACAAGAACATCTTCTAAGTGATATTTCATTGCCCAAAATACTGACAATTTCTACAGTTAAACTGAAGCTGATAAGAATTCACATAGAAATTTGGTCATCCTAATAACCAAATTGTTTGAGGTCAGGAAACTACCTGCCTGAGGACTGTAGCGAAAGGACAAGTGCTATTCTTCCCAACAACTTGTTATTCCAGGCAGTTAAACATATTGTTAATTCATGCTTAATCTCCTGTGTTTATTACAACAACCACGCCTCCTCTCAGGAAGCTAGCAGTGGACTGAGTGAGTATACTAATGCAAATTTCTTTTCTTCCATCATATATATTCTACCACTATTGTGGTAGAATTCAATTACTGTGGCTCCCTTCAATGAATGCCTACATACTTAATAAAAGTCCCACTCACATACCTAAGGAAAAGCATGCTCTGAAACTTGAGGTCTTAGAAGTAAAAAAAATCCAAATATGCAGCATTCAATGAGTAAATATTTCTTGTTTTGTTGAAATATGATTAAGCCTAGAATCAATTTCTTCAATATAAATCAGAAAATTCAAAAATTAGTTCAATAATTATGATGCATTAATTGCACTGTACATTGAACAATGACCAATAAATAAAGCTGTAGCAGCAGAAAACTGTTTTATTGATGTATGAGCTTTCAGACCTCTACAATGTATTGAAAATGTAGATTTTAAATCTTTTGATACTTGATGTATTCATGAATTGGTTCATGACAAAATAAATTATTTAGCACAGTATTTAGAGTTTTGAAAACAAATTGCCATTTTTGAAAACAGCCTTGTCTTCCAGTGTCAAGAGACTTACATAAGGATAAGTGTCACTAGAGAAAGTCTTGTAAGCAGCCGTTTTGTTAATTTTAATGCTTTTTTGGCATCACAATGAATAAATGAACCAAAAAATCAATATTAGCTCTCTCCCTTAACAAATCCTACAGTGCTGTCAATAACTGTGAGAAAATACATAATTGTGTGTATTTAATTGTGAGCACTCGGAATACATTGGATGACATTCATATTTAAATTAAAAACTAGGGTAGCAGAGCTCTAAAGGTTCGACAGAGACTGATAATGTACAAGGAGGTAGGAGCCAGAAACTGAAAGTTATTCTCAGAAATTGAGAGCTATGGCTAATAATTATTTCTGGAAATGAACTTGGAAAGTAGTGAATCATCTGTTTCATAATGCATACATCAAATGGCATTCATGATACTCATTATCTTCAGCTGAAAGCTGTGTACGTACTTAAGTGTCCTATTGAGTAGAACAGTGCTAACCAGCATAACACAGAATATATGTAGTATATCACAAGGTTCATCTTTTTGTAATATGGAGGAGGATGATTATAATATTTGAATATCAGAAGTCATGTTAACTGAAAAAAAAATCTGTAGTCAAATACTCTTAGGAATGGATTATGGAAGTTGCATAACAGATCTTGCTTTAGGCTTTTACAAACCACATATGCCTCAGAAAAAAAGAGGTGTAAACTAGATGGACTCATTAGTAAAACAAGCATGCAAAAGATTCAATTTTAGTTTTAGTAAATGACTAAGAAATTAAAAATAAAATGGAACATCAAAATATTTTTAATCAAAAATATAAAATCTTTGTAATTATATTTATTTTTAAAGTTCCCCAAACATTTTATATATTTCTGCTTGTTTAGAGATCCTGACCTTTTTAGTAATCTGTTTTTAGTAGTTGAGCAGGTCTTGATAAACTAAAAACAATTTGCTAATATTAATGGCCATAAGAACATGGAATTTAGTTCTGTTGCATTGAAACTGTATACTCAGTGGTATTACTTGTATGAATTAATACCTTTCTTAAAAGCTTCAGTTACCCATTCACACAGTGCTTACTCTAACACCTATAGCAAACTGGTCAGCAAATCTTCCCAAAAATTAAGTAAGGCAATGAGCAAAGCAAATAAACAAATTGGTACTTCGTATATCTAAGCTGTTTAGTGAAGATAAGAAAGGAAAAAGATATTCAATGGCATCAGACTCTTTAAGCAAACAACCCACAAACGCAAATTCTGTAGGAGGTTTTTTTTGTGTGAGTTTGTAATTAATAATTCATCCTGACTTACCAGAATTTTTCTTAACAAACTATTAACCTTAGAAAAGCAGAAACAATAGTCATATGAATAGATCTTTGTACAGGGGCTGTATATTGATTTAAGAGCAAAAAACATGCTGCTAGCAAACAGATATTCCAGAGGTGGCTGGTTCTACACTTAATTTTTAATGTTCTCAGAGCTACTGGAGTTTATCAGCTGTGACCTTTGATTACAGTGCTTCTGCCTGGATTTCTGAAAAAGCATTTAGTTATTTAAAAAGTTGCCCTTACAATGACGCTGTCTCACAACAGACTTATTAGCTGTATGGAGCACTTCCTTGTGCGGTAGAAGGCCTCCTTTTAATTTAAAATGTATTGGCTAGTCTGGTTGCTGTATTTGCAATATACATTTAAATTCTGTGGTATCAGGAGCACAGATGAATAAAATAGACAAGCTGATTTTGCTGCAGCAGATCTGTCTCATGCCCTCGTGTACATAATTTCAATAATAAAATGAGTTACATTTGCATATTATGCCATCTCTCTTTAATCCTGAAGAACCAGGACTACAAAGATTTTAAGTTCTACAGCTAAATAATATCATTGTCATCTCCATGTAAGCTATTGCCTGCCATAAAAAAGCGGGGAGAGAGGGAAAGAGAGAAGGGAGGGATCGTGGCTCCTCAATTTACAAACAACTATTTATGGATTTTTTTTTAATGTAAACTAGTCTGCTGAAACCTTACCAAGTAGGTATACAATGAAGGAGGTATAGGTCTTTCCACAGAGCCTTTAAAAGAACTGTTGAAGTAAATGTGTTTCAGCAGTAAAGAAGTAGATAATACAATGGTTGAGCAGAGATCACCATTCAAGGAGTTTCTTGGTTTTCAAGAACAAAACTTTAAATTTTCTCTTGATTTTTTTACCATTTCTTTTTATTGGAGTGCATGTATGCATATACTTTATCTGATGTCGAACCACACTTGACCTATATGAGCTACAGATGCAAGAAGAAAAATAAGCAATCAGTTGATTTATTTTCTGCAAGGAAATCAGACATTTCCCTGTGCCATCTAAAGACATAAAATATTTATTTCAGTGAAATTTTCATCCTGTCTACTAAAATTTGAAAAACTCAAGGTATTTAAGGTAAACTTTGTTGGTTAATCAAACTCTAATAATAATATTTTTTTAAAAAAAGTCCATTTGATAGAAAGTTGTTATAATAGTAGTTCTATGATTTATATCTGGTAATATCAAAGAAGGTAAGTTATGCTTTTCTGGCAGTTATTTTGTTATGGTTAGCTGACAGCATTTTGAGCCCACAGTATAACTCCATTATGTATCCACCTAGAATTATTTCCATATAAAGCATATTGATCCTTTGAAGATGTACTCCTGGAAAACACGCAGTTGACTGAGCTGGCCGTACTCAGTATGCTACTTAAGATTTCTTTTCCTCTGACTTTGTGAATCTTTTGGCTTGTAGTCTCCAGATAAAGGAAACTGGGAGGAGGAAAAAAAAAAAAATGTCAGTTAGTATTCAATCTGAGTCAGTGATGGGCAAGTAAAGTATTAATGATGACCCTGCTGATTTGTACTCTGACAGTGTGGCAAAAACCTGATAATGGAAATAATGGGTACTGACCCATCAGAAAGATAGGGAAGTGGCAAATCCTGTGGAGATAGGGTGGTCTCGTTTCTCTAAAAGCTGCAACAATACCAAAGTGGGAAAGCTTGCAAACACTGATAAGGGACCAAGACCTACTATGAAGATCACGCTGACCATGCAAAAGAAGCAGATATTCTTATCGATCTCACCTGAAGATTTTGGGAAAAAGTGTGACCATAGCACATTCACATACACCTTCCCTAAGGGTATATAAAAGACAGAGTCTTACATTGTTAAGTTGAGCAGAGTTTAGGAACGACACCTGAACAACTCCTCCAGCTGGACTGTGATGTGAGTATCTCTTCACTCCCCTTAACCTGGGATGCTGAGCTAAGGTGGCTCCTCACAAGGTTGAGTGTCTCCTGTACTTTCAGGATGTAGAAATGCTAGCATATATTTTTCACTCCTTGCAAGGCTGAGAGTCCTCTGTATACTCAGGGAGTAGTAACACTATAGCGACCCTTTCTTATTTTATTTTAGCTTTTTTTTTTTTTTTTTTTTTTTCTTGGAACAAGCAGTATACTCCATTTAATTGTGATAATTGCTAATTCCTGCTTACTAACTGATCAGCCGAATCCTATAACAATAATCGCACCACTTAATGGTAGATGTCATAATTGAAAAGATCTTGTGCTGGTGAATAAAAGCAATAAACTAAAGCCCCTCTGTTTGTTGCCCCTCTGGATTTTTTTACTGTCTCCTTTAACGACAGTGCGACAACCAGAAAAATAAATCAAGTGGATGACAGAAATGTTCAAAAGACATCGTCAAGCTATTCAAAAGGACCATTTAATATTCCAGGTTTCTGATGAGTGATTCATATTTTTCAGCTGAGCAGCAAAAATCCATCATCTTTACAATAGGAAGTCTTTGAGCTCTGAGCTCTAAATTTCTTATAGAGGAAACATACTACAGCTAAAGAAGCTGGGTATATTCGATGTTAGTCTTTTCTACCTGCTTTACAAAGAAAGTTAGTAAGGGCTTTGCTACCACCTACTTATGTGGAAACATTTTATTATGAGAAATTCGTCAAATCAAAGAAAATTGTTGGCTGGCAGACAAAAATCTTCAATGTCTCTTGTGTCTGACAAACAACAGGATGTTATCGAATATACAAATAATCTTGTACAGGAAATACACAATTTTTGAGTCTTCAGATAAAATCTGAAGGCCTTTGAATATAATTCAACATATTATTGCTTTTCAGTGCACAATTGACAATGTACTTACAAACGTATGGGATTGAAATTAGTTCACTTCATGTGTATCACATAAGATAAGACCACTTTAAAAAGGGAAGTGAATGTGGAGCAAGTGGTTGCCTACAAGGAATCTTTCAATTCCTTCCATTTTCTGACTTTTTCTGTGGTCTTTCTAAGTTTTCATTTTCCAGTTTTATTCTTCACTTTTCCCTTACTTTTGGTCTTATTAGCTCACTGTGTATCGTTTTACGACATCCTTGACTCCTTGTTGTATTTGAAGAAAATAAAACCAAGTATGTATTTATCAGCCTGCAACTTTATTATTTCTTACATTTTCGGTACCATTTCTTCAGCTTATCTTCTTCAATTCCACGCTACATTTTGAAAAAAAAAAAAAAAAAAGAAGAAGATGAAACAATATTTTTACAATTTCAGTATGTGATGATAATAAAACATTTGGATTATTGTGATGGGCCCTTTAGGTAAAAGCATAAGGTAAATAGTATAAGTCATCATAACACTACACATTATTAATACCACCTCAAATCCTCTTTATGCATTTTCCTTTCCTTTCACTTTATGACTTTCCTATATTATGTCAGGCAAAATTTACACTGTATTCTGCAAGACAAAGATTATTCATTTACTTACGTGAGTGTGGTGCTGCCACAATAGACTGCCTGAGTCACAAGAACAGTTGAGTAAAACAGAAACACTCTGAATTTTAGATGGGGTGTTTAAAAAAACACAGCACAGTGTGTTTAAAAAAATGAATAAATAGCCTGCATCTGATTGTTATTGTGCTAAAATGGAGCAAATAGCAAACAAACAAACAACAACAAAAACTTAAAATTAATAACATAAATAGTAATTGATCTTTTTTGATGAAAGTGATGAACAGATATGTAAAGCTAGATACTTACATGAATACATAGAATAGAAACCTTAATACATGAACCTACCCCAATACACTTGCTTGTGGTAGTAGCCTTCTTCTGATTCCAGTTTATAAGACTCTGCTAGCATATTTCAGTGAATTTAGGGAAGTAACTATTAAATCTTAGGGGTAAACACACACTGATATCCTAGAGGCTTCAGAACAGAATTTCCACTCCTGTCTAGTAACAACATTGGTTTGTTTATTGTGTTATCACTTTAGGACAGAAAAAGAGTCTCTTCATTTTGAATAAACCTCAGGGAATCTATTGATGAAAGAGCTCTAAGACACTTGGTCGTTATCACTTTAGTATCAGCAGGTAGGAGCCATACAACACAGAAGGAACAAAACATATTAATTCATGTGGTTCACAGGGGTGCACTAAGGGAATTTTTCAATCTTACTCCTTTTCTACATAGAAATGAACACCTTTTACATCTGTAGTTCTGTGATTCTTTCATTAGATCATTGCTATAACAGCAATTCCACTAAAAGTCTCAGCTACTACAGAAGACAATAATTCAAACAACAGATACCTCCATTCTGGCTTTAGCTCAGTATCCTTCTGTATTATCTCTTATCTGGTCCACAATTAGGTCTCAGAAACCAACATATCTTTATTCCTCTAATACTCCACTATAGTTTAATTTTATAAAGATAATTATATTATCCTTATGCTCAGTGGATTTGAGTACCTTCTGTATTTTAGGTATTGTTTCTACAGATACACTAAACTGACACTCATTCACTGAAAAAATACATTTATTTTAATTACAATGCAACAGAACATAGCATTTTTTCTGAATTCTCCATCATTACATTAAATGAAAAAGTATCAGACTTCTGTTACTAGGCAAGAATCATACTAAGATCTATAAGACATGCCATGAACTGCACACTTGAAGAAAATATTTCCAAACTCAATTTACTTTGTGCCACAGACACATGCCTTTAAAACACAGTAGTTTGTGCTAGATTCAACAACATGATGCTTTCCACATCTATGATTCTTGTATAAGATGTCATCTGAATCATGAACTTCTCAGTGCAGTGTCTTGAGTAAATCCAGCCAGACTGTGTTACAGCATTTTAATATGGAGGATGGAAAGGAATAGATAAAATGTTACCAAACAAACAAACAAACAAACAAAAACACCTAGCCTGCAGCAAAACCTCAACATTCTTGAACCAAATATAGAAATGGAAAACTTCTGTAGCCAAACCTGTAATATGAAAATTTAGGAGCACCTTAAAGATTTAAAACATGCCTGATTGAAAACCTTGATGAGAAATGAAAAGCAACAATATCTTCCTGAAAGCGTTACTTTTCAATATTATTTTCATATTGCACAGAAAGTTTTCAGAACACTCTATCACATCTATTTCTATTTCTATTAGTGTTAAAATACTTATGGTAAGAACCTTACTTGGAAGAAAAAATGTATTTCTACTTGTGTCTTCATCAATTTTTCAATGTTTTGTCAAGCCATTATGAATCATGCCGAGATTCTGTTGTCTGTGGCAGTCTCTGAGGACAAAACTAGTAGGAAACAGACCTATCATCAAGCCAGCAAAGAAACAGGTGAAAACATATTTTTGACCATTTTATTTGAATTTTAGAAATTGTGTTGTGGAACAAAAAAATGCACATTCGCTATGCTCTCTTGAGCTAAGTAAATAGAAAACTTAATGATTCAGCAACGTTTTCTCATCTGTGGCACATGCTGTCATACTGAATAAAGGTGTTAGGGATGAGATTAAAAAAAAAAAAAAAAACACTCCACAGTGGAACAAAACCTTCAGCATTCAAAATTGGCAATGGCAAAGAGAAACTGCAGTGTGAAATGAGCTCAGTGGCACCCAATAGTTCAGAGATTAAGAAGCGGGTGGGAGACAGAAAACTGCAAAACTCGTGTTGCCAATCCTGCATGAAACACAGCAAAGACCCAAACATCACATCTTCTCTGAGAAAGTTAATATACAGATATGCATATATACATAAGTACATATATACATACACACTGAACATTTTTTCTCTGATTTTCATTTAAACTTCCTTTTTTTATTTTTTTATTACTGTTTACTGTTTTGTATTATTTTATGTTGAAAATCTGTCTCATCTTTTCTCCTTTGATACTGAAAGGGAAGTGAATGATATTTCGTTACAGGAAAGGTGTCTGATATCCAGTAGATGTGTACAGCTCTTAATTTCTTCAGCATGTATTTCTACAAAATTGTTACAGAAAACAATTTTAAAAAAAATCAATTGTCATGAGGAAACTCAGTCTATGGAATACAATAGATGAAGGAATTTTAATGAATAGTTCATGCTAATGATGCTCTAGGTACAACATCTGAAAGAACTTAAAATCATTTTAGACTATCTGGTAAAAGCAGTTTATGGCTGATGTTTTCTTTGATAAACAGAGTCAGAGAACCACAGAATGGTTAAGGTTGGAAAGGAGCTCTAGAGATCATCTAGTCCAACCCCCCTGCTCAAGCAGGGACACCTAGAGGCACAGGATCACATCCAGGCAGGTTTTGAAGATCTCCGGAGAAGGAGACTCAACAACCTCTCTGGGCAGCCTGTTCCAGGGCTCTGTCACCCTCACAGGAAAAAAAGTTCTTCCTCATATAGAGATGGAGCTTCCTGTGTTTCAATTTGTACCCATTACCCCTTGTCCTGTCACTGGCCACCACTGAGAAGAGTTAGGCCCCATCCTCCCTACATTCACCCCTCAGGTGCTTATACATGTTGATCAGATCTCTCAGTCTTCTCTTCTCCAGACTAAACAGGCCCAGCTCACTTAGCCTTTCCTCATATGATAGATGCTCCAGTCCCTTACTCATTTTTGTTGCTCTACGCTGGACCCTCTCTAGAAGCTCAACATGCCTCTTGTCCCGGGGAGCCCAGAACTGCACACAGTACTCCAGGTGCGGCCTCACCAGAGCTGAGTAGGGGGGGAGGATCACCTCCCTTGAGCTGGCAACACTCATCCTCACGCAGGCCAGGATCCCACTGGCCTTCTTGGCCACGAGGGCACATTGTGACTCATAGTTAACTTGTCAACCAGCACTCCCAAGTCCCTTTCCATGGAACTGCTTTCCAGCAGGTCAACCCCTAATCTCTACTGATGTTATTGCTCCCCAGGTGCAGAACCCTGCTCTTGTCTTTTTTGAACCTCATGAAGTTCCTCTTTGCCCAACTCTAGAATACTCCAGGATAATGTATTAAAAGTTTCATTGAGTTTATAAACACTATTCCGATTAAAATCACAGCAGTAAAGTCGGCAAAGTCCTTGTGCTTTTTCCATTAGATATTCATTTAGCTATAACAGTACAATGTCTGTTCATGTTAAAGGCAATAATTAGGCCTCCAACTAGCATTATACTTTAGTGTCAAAATATAATGGCACATTCTTGGCTGCTGCTTTATGCAAGAATGTATCTACCTAGAACAGGAGAAAATCACTTTGCACTTGGACATCAAAATTCTTTAATTTATACATTTGCAATTTATTGCCTTGTACTTTATTACATGAGTAGTATTCTCAGTTTTAATGACATATATTAATTATTTTGAAAATACTTTTAAAATGTTACCTAAAGAAAACACTGTTTCAACTTTTCTTGACAGTTATTTGTAATACTGTAACTCTGTAACTTCATTGACTTTGGTGGTACCATATTGACTTGTATTGGCTAGCTAAGTTAACCAGTTAAAGTTTGGATACTTAACTAGTTTTAATCAATATTAAGGAGATAGATACAATTCTTTGCATCTTTTGAAATTTTGTGGTAACGATTTTTACACACTCAATATGAGGATGCTGCAGAACTTACTTCTGCTGGAAAATCATGTACTCATGGTAAAAGGAATCTTTTAATTGTATGCTCAGATGGCAAGGTCTGTCAGCTAGGACAGAGGCAGGATTAAAAAAAAAAAAAGGTAATAACATTTTTATTAGTTATTGAAGAATAACACTGTATTGAATAAGTGAACTGTGAAATCATACTTACATATAGTAAGCGGATCATTTATATGAAAATGCTTATCCATGTAGTACATATTGAGTCTGTTGTAGCAAAAAAAGTTTAAGCATAACTAGCTACTCCCCAGGAAGCATTTTTTTAGTTGGTGCTTGCCATTCTGCCCTCTTGAATTTTTGTGTAATACATTATCATTTTGACAGTCCCGCTTAAAAATGCTCATTTTTCTCTCTTTTTTAAACAGAACTGAGCTAAGGTATATGGAATTTTGAGCTATATTGCAGAGCCCTTGAAGATATGACATGTTCCAGAAATGCCAGCTGAGTTATGAGTCTGTAATATATGTGAGTGAACACCATAGGAATAATTGTTTATGTTGCTTTTATTTCATACACATATGCTCTGGTAGATTATTCAATAATAACTATACCTTATTAAAATCTACACTTAGCAATTGCAAGTACCAGATAATATGATTTTTATTACATATAATTTTTTAGACTCTTTTGCTATTTTATAAAGCTTTTCCTAATGAGCATCATCCTCATACTTGGGAAAAGAGATACAATGCTCTAAGCTTTACAATGTTGCCTTCAGGCAGTTAAAGCAGAAGACTTTTCCTTAAATCCCTTGTGGAAGCTCTTTTCCTTTTTTTCCTCTTTTTCTTTGAAGTGAAAGAAGTGAAGTGAATTTAGCAGAAGCAAAAGGATGCACTCTAATACTCTTGGAGAGTGAGCTGCTTCTTATGCTCAGAGCAAGTGCCCAAAGGCACTAAAAATAATGTAAATTTTAAAGCACCGAATATATCCAATGACCTCATATGCATTAGTGTTTAACCACTTAAAGGCTGCTCATTTTAAATTTCCCCTTTTTCCTTGCTTATGTTTTACAAGTTTGGAAATAAAATGATGACTGGTTATCTGAACTCCATAAATCTTACCATTTATGCATCTAGTGATATTTACTTCACATCCACTGAAGAAATGATAGTGCCTTCAATTTGGCATTATCTTTCTAATTTTCTGGTACCCAGCCATCATATTTGTTATATTCACACCAGAAGAACTGAATAGAATACTAATAATATGCAACCAAATATCCAGAACTTAATTTGTATATATATATATGTATATACATATACACATATATATTTGTTTCTGCTTTCATAGTATAAACCACATGAGCATATTCTTGATTTTGCTTGCAGAGGTCTATCTAATTCTAACTCAGCCTCACAATCAGACAAAAAGGGTTTTATATGGAATTATTAAGGGGCAAAAAGATATTCTTATTCTAAGTAAGAAGGCAAGAGGGTGTAGTGGAAATGTACAATGTAAGAAAGGAGAAATAATCATTCCTCATTCTACGAAATCGTAATAAAGTCAGTCAATTATTTGTGGCCCTAAAGCCGAAATAGAGGATGACAAATACACCCCGAACTGCATCCCTGACTTTGCCTCTTCAACACTGGAAAAGTGTTTTTCATGGAAAAGTCAATTAATTTTACTCAAAAGTAAAGGAGGATCAAACCAAAAGGAAGAAAACTTTAACATACCAAACCATTTTGGTTAAAAACCTGTCTGTCTTTGACTTTGGTGGCAAAGAGCTGAGATGCCAAAATCTTTTTTTTTTTTTTCCCCCAGATATTTTGATATATGTCTAGCCCTGTGTATTTGCTCTTCAAAGTCATATTACACAGAGTGCATACCTGAAATGCCCCTAGGCCTTAAGCACACATCCACATACCGAATCAAATACACATTGAATATTTTTCAACTGATACTGCCATCTCAGTTATTGTTATTCTCTACTATTAATGTGTTCAGTGCCAGGGTATGACATGTATTGCTGTAAATTATTTGAGATGCATTGTATGATTATAGAGTATTTTGGATTAGAAGAAATATCTGGAGGACATCTAGTCCAATGACCGGCTCATAGCAAAGATAGATAACTTAAAAATCAGACCCAGCTGACAAGACCCTGCCTAGTTGAGTTTTGAATGTTTCCATGGATGGAGTTTCCCTGGGTAACCTGTTCCAGTGTCTGACCACTGCCATGGATTTGGTTTTCCTCTTATGTGCTCACAGTTTCTCTCCATGCCATTTCTATCTGTCCCCTTTGATATGCATCTGTGGGGAGAATATGGCTTCATCTCCTGTGTAATCCCTCATAAAATGGGTGAAGGTGGGAGTTCTTCCCTGCCGTCTCAGCCTTCCTCTCTCCAGGTGAACAAACCCTGCTCCCTCAGCTTCTCTCCATACAGTGCAAACTCGTCAACTTCAGCCTTTTCTAGAAAACAGATGGCCAGAAGCACATACAACTGTTCAGTGAGGACTGCAACAAGTTATTCTAATTTTTGCATGATTCAGATCCCATATTTTCATTCCATCAACTTATTGAAGTAGGCAATCATCTTTGCCTTATTTGCCTGAAGAAAAGAAAATTCGGCCCCTTTTAGCAGTTATTCTCGCATTCTCCAGTGAACATTCAGGTTCTGTGTTTCAACTCTATCCAGCCACCTTCTTTCACCATCAAGCTTGCTTGTGATACCATATCCCATCCCATCAATAAATGCTTTCCAGTAACGTAATCTTCAAGACCTAAAGATAAGTATTAATAAATAAACATAGGACAGATTATTCATAAATGTCATGGTATAGATTCTTAGATGTTTTCTGTAAGGATGTGTAGAGTATGGCGACATCTGATAAATTATCTGGCCATTTGGGAAACACCCTTGGCCTGGGTATTGGTTGAACATGTAAGGAGAATCAGTACTAGTCACATCCACTGGACTGGGACTGAAACAAAGAGACCTCCAAGGCCTGCAGGCACATGCAAGCCCACTGGGTTGGGCTTCAGTAGCCGCAGAGGAGGAATACCCAGGTCCCAGAGTCTGCTGGATCTGTTGATCAGCCATAACATCTTCAGCATTTTCACTTTTACTGCTTCTGAATCAGGTATGTTTTATTTTCTCCTCATCTCATAGCACTTTTATGATAAATTGCTATGAATCGCTTTAGTACATATCCATTAAAACTACAAAACGTCTTTATTTTCAGCTATTTGACTCATCTTTTTCACAGGAACACAGCAATCAGCATACAAGATCAGATATTCATTTCATCTAATTTTCAAACACACTGCATAATCCTAGGTGTTTCAGTGAGATATAGTACACAGGACAGCACAGTGAATGGTTCTGTTAAAGCAGTCCTCATTGCGGAAATTATTTAGTTATGGATCTAGGACTCTTGCGGTGGATTCGCTGAGGACTGGTAAGAAGAGAGGTCTCAGCATTACGCATGGGACAAGAATGCCCTTCTGAGTAAGTAAGTATGCACAAAGTGAACCCATGGGAGCAGAAGCTCCCATGAATGTTGCCAGCAAGAGAGGTTCCAGGCCCTTGTTGACAGTAAGAGGAAGAGGTGACACCTGAAATGAGGAGGTCACTAGTTCAGAAGAAAAGGTAATAGAGGAGGACATCCTCAGACCTGAAAGGATTCAACAACTGAAGCAGTATCTGTGGCTAAAAGACCAAAACATGGTGCTTCTTCTCAAATGGTCAAGGCATTAACAACCAGTTTTTAAGTTGTTGCAACTAAGCACAACGTGTCTGTATATTTGGATGTGGATATATGTATAAGGTGCCGTAATGACTGACAAATCAGGCCAGTTTTAAATTTCAAAGATTTTACAATATTTACTCACTAACACTGGTTGCGCTCATAGTTCTTGCATGCTACTGATTGTCATCACTACATATATAGGAACTGTTAGTCAATAACATATGGAGCCGATGTCGACACTGATGGCTATGGTCCTTCGTGGTTCTCAGTTACTGAAGTCAAAGTGATCATACTTGAGAGCTTTGTAATAAGTTAGAACTGAAGCTGGTTTGTTTTCTCTTTTTTCTCCAACTTTCCTCCATGCTTGAGGTCTCTGTGCTATTCAACCCCCTCAAAGGGGGCTGAAGAGCTTTGCTCTAAATACTGCTCATCTTGCCTGTTTTTTTTTTTTTTATTTGTCCTGCAAGTCTTCCTTTTGATGTGTTCTGCAAGTTTCCCTGCATTGAACATCGAATGACACACATTCGTTTGTCCCTTCAGTGGTTGTATTGCCCAAATAGTTTGTAAAATGCTTATGCAGTGGATATAACCCTGTCACCACAGTATCACAAAATACATAGATACTGATGTTGGTTACATGATTTTAGTGAACTTATACTGGGCTTCAAGACAAGTTACAGAATCACAGAATGGTTGGGATTAGAAGGGACCTCTAGAGATCATCTAGTTCAACACCCCTGCTCCAGCAGGGACACCTAGAGCACATGGCACAGGGTCGCATGCAGGCAGGTTTTGAAGATCAAAGAAGGATCAAAGAAGGAGACTCCACAACCTCTCTGGGCAGGCTGCTCCAGTGCCTTTATTTTAGCTACAAGGTATATGGCACCTAGAGGAGCAGGCTAAGCCCTAAATTCAATGTCTTAGTTCCATGCAACGTGTATGAAGAGGTTTGTGCACTCGGTGATGGCATGGACAACAGCCAACCCTCTCTGTTCAGTGTTTTCTGAATTAGCAAATAAAAAATGACAAAGAAATGCATCTAGAGTTTATACACCCGATTCTCAGCTAAAAGGGAATGATTTTATTATACCAGATTATACCAACTCAAAATGTTCCTCTGGTCTTAGTTTCTTAGATCATTTCTTTAAAAAGTGCAGCCATATCACTTATTCTAAAGGATTCCTGGCAAGAATGTGCTCAGTAAAGATCTCAGTAGCAGACTTCTCTCCAGGATTTGGGAGAGCCAGCATGTATGCTCAGGAGGTGTGCTAAATGGAGAGTATGGGCATAGGTCAAAGGAGAAAAATAAGAATCATGCTTCATCACCTCAAGAAAGGCTCATGAATAATCATTAAATGATTAATATGTTTGCTTAGGAGAAGCTGTTTCTAGTTCAACTAATAAGTACTACATAAAAACTTTACTAAGCAACCAGTAAAGAAACGAAATTTAGTAAATTCTGACTTCTGTTTGCTGCATTCAACATTGTTTCCTCTTCTCTAACCATTTTTATGCAGTTTACTCTCCGGCTCTGTTTCCACTAACTTCTTCATGTCATGATGCTAGAAGAAACAGGCATAAGGAGCAATATATTCAGGTCATGTAAAATGGCATAATTCTACACAAATCATCTGAGTAAAATCTACACTCAGCAGCTAAGAAAAATTTCAGAAGAAGGTTTATCTACATTTAATGAACTTTTATAGTATTTTGAAAGAAATCTTGAAATACTATTTAATAATAGTAATGTAATACTAATATATTGAAATATTTCTTCACAGAATAAACAATTTGTTTGTAAATGAAAGTTTTATTTAAAAGACAAGCTGAGATGCCTGCAGTCATATGCTCAGTAAGACAACCCACTTATTTTTGTTTTTATAATAATGACAAACTCATATAAATATAGACCCCATACTTGAAACAAGAAAAATACAGTAAATTATTGTTTTAAAAAGGTAGTTACCTTTTTTTTTTCTTTTTTAGGAAACTGATCATCTTAAAACAGTAAAAAAAAAAAAAAAAACAGAGATCCTTGACAATAGAGTTTGCTTATGCATGATAAACCAGCACAGAATGAAAAATTAGTGCAAAAGCATATTAATGCTAGACTTTATATGTATTAAAGTCTTTATACTGAATTTTATTTACTCAGATTGAAGGACTTAAATTAAAAATTTGTATAGTATGTTCATGAAAATGGCTAATATCATACATTTCACATTTTTGTTTAAACCACTAATCAGAGAACAGCTCTGGAATCAAAGGCAGTGAACACAGACTGCCAACATAATCTACTCTTCTGCATTGCTCAAGTGCCTATCAAAACTTCTTAAGAAGCAGCATACCTGAGGCCATCAAACTAAGAAAACTATTGATTCATAGCACTCAGAAACTGAGTCCACTCTCTCATCTTCACTGTCCACTCACAAATAATGAAAGACCAAGACCAAAAGTTTTTGGAGAGATAAAAAAAATAAAAGCAGATGACACCAGCTGTGTGAACCTAATTCTAGCCCCTCAAATGCTTGGTTTTAAAAGCAGAAGAGAATTTTTGGAAATTAGGGACTACCTTGGAACCAGAGTGGAAAACACATGATGGTAGTTTTCGTTTATGAAATAATCTTATTTAAGTAGCAAACTAATATCTTGAGGAAACAATGTTTGTCTTCAGTATACTGGAGAGGAATATTTTTACTGCAGGTGATCTATTGGTACAGTTAGGAGTATTAAAACTGACAGCACTTGCCACCCTGGATTCTCTTACAATCTCTTTCCACATGCCTCACAACCAAGAAATTCTAACACTCTTAACTAAAGAGAAAATGATATGATGTCTTTTTATAATAGACTTGATTCTTTCCTCTCTGTCTCTCACATATGCGATATGGACAGTGTGCAGGTCAGCTCGTAACTCCTATCTTTAAAGGTTTACAAAAACTACAGCATCATCACATCACTCCTGATTACCTTTAGCCCATCATTCTCCAAGTGATAAGGCATGCTTCTGCAGAAAAAAAAGTAAGGGACAGACCAGGTTGTGAAATGATTCTCAAAATCAGAACTGATATACTATAATATTGCACTTGGCTAAACAGGGGAGTGCACTTGGCTAAATATTTGAGAGTGGAGAACAGAGCGAAACAGATAGGAAAAGGGTCTAGCTATGTGCATGCATACCAAATATCCAGCTGAAACAAAATTGCCTGAAACTAGTCCAATAATCTCATCCACCGATTTTCTTTAAACCCTCCAGCCTCTGATCAATGTCTAACATTACATACTATGAACAAAAGTCTGAAAAAAAATCTTACTAGGATGCTCTGAACACTCTGAGACAAATTAGCAATGCAGTCATGAATCAAAATTAAATATCTAAGCTCTGATACACCATATACATGAAAGTTCTATTTTTGACTCTCTTTTCTTCAAGATTAAAAAGTGCAAGCACTTGCTGCCAACCTTCAAACCTATCTGGGCCTTTATAACATCAGCACATGGCATCTAAAAGCCATCACTGAGTATCCAGAGACATCAGCTTACCAAATCTGTCTACTGTTTCATAATTCACAGCCAAACATTAAGGAATACATGACTGGCAAGAGAATGCAACTCTTCTTTCTTAGCATGAATTCATTATAAAAGATACTCCTGACATAATTTGCTATCTGAAATTTGGGCCAACATCTTAGAGGTCTAACTTCCCTTTCATTGTGTGCACAGAGTTCCTGCTGAAGTCAAGGAGAATCTTTCATGCAAACTAAAGGCAAAGCACAGACCCTTTTAGATTTGTTCTTCCATGGGTGCAGGAGGATTTATATATGCAAGTCCTGTAAGTATCATCAAGAATAATTAATTATTAATTTTATATTTACAGAGCTTATCTACCCTAACATTCCATGAACCACACAAAGACATTTAGAACATTAAACATTAAACAATGCAAGAGATAGCACAGATAAAACTCAGTCACATGAATAATTAAAATGAAATCTGAGATGAGTTAAAAACCCTTTTTTCCTATAAAGTGCTCTTTTCACCTCCTGGCTAATAAATAGAAGTTTACTGAAAAAATCCACATCCACCACTAAGGAAGCAGTTTATATTTGTTCAGTGAAGAAGCTTATTACGTATATACAATGAAGATCTCATCTGCTTATCAGTGAATTACAGTTAAATAGCTGATATGTTTGATATACCTTTACTACATCTCAGTCTAATGCAAACTGGACAGTGGAGTTTGCAAGGATTTTTCCATCTCCCCACTATGTCACCCCTACATACACAACCCTCTAAAAACTGCATCTTTTTTCTTATTACTTCAGCACCTCACTACTTTTTCCTGGCTTCTTTTCTTTTACATCCTATAGAAGTACTATTATGGCAGAAGGACAATATTCACTGCAATCCTAGACAGTTCTCCTTTACTTATTACTTCAGTGATAAAGCATATCAATTTCCTATTACATTTTTTTTTTTAGCATTTATCTCTTTTTTGTTCTACTGACACTATATTCAGTCATTCACATGCTGTCACTTTTATGGAATCTCCTCTTTTTATATCCCTGATATCTAGAACTCCATGTGATAATCTGTTTTTTTTAAGTACCCACCAAACATTGCCTTTGATACTATGTATCATGTGAAAACCTTTCCTAAACTTTGGCCATTCAGACATTTATTCATCTAGTGAAGCTAAGTGAATGATGACATCTTGGGTGACTGATCAAAGTTCCTAACTGCCAGGTTTGCTATCATCCAAATGTCTGTTTAAACACTCACCACCCAATTCCTAGAGCAGGGGAAGCAAGATCAAAATCCTGCCCCAGCTGACTCTGTACTTCATTTGAGTAGGTCTGGCTCCACATCCTGCACCTACAATGGAAAAAGTCACTGCACCAGCATGAAGAAGCCAGACAGTTCTGGTTTTCACACACCCTGTGGGACTTCAAGACCAACAAACTCAAACTTGGTGGAACAGAGATGGGAAATCATTACAGTGGTAAGTGCTGTTGCAGAAAATATGTCCTGTCTACATCCCAGACAAGCACAACTAGAAAACAAGATCATCTTGACTGATCACAACTGACACAATAAACAGAAATTTCAGCACTAAGATATGCAAAACCTGATAGCAGTCGACCAAAACTAATTTCTTACATTCCCCTTGAAAACTAAGTGTTTTATAGTACAATGTCTAAATTGGGAAATGTTGCATAAAATAAAATTGCATTATCTCTCATGTCGCCAAACAGATTTCAGATGTGGCCTCAAGCAGAATGTAAGACACATTTAATACAGAGATAACACAATCACAGCTAATTGTGATAATGAAACATATGATCTGAGGCTGCCTGAGAACAGTTTATCTAAGAGAGAAGCTTACCTATTTTTTTTCCAAAGAGGAAGGGGACAGTCTTGAATATTGTTGCTATCCAGTTTTTGTGAATCATAATATTTTGTTCTAGAAACAGCTTAGAACCTGATTAATAAAAACTTAAGTTTAAAACATTATCAAGAGCAGGCAGGTGTTACCACCATCTTTTTCCCACCAGCTTTTTTCATGAGTATATTTGTTTTACTGCATATTTATTGGGCTTTTATTACATCTGATTTTTATAGTATGACTGTTTCTGATACAGCGGATACGTGACTATATTGTCAGCCTGCCACAGTACCCAAACATCCTTGGAACGACAGTACCCAAACATCCTTGAAATAATGCTCAGCTCTTTCCTCCTCAGACAAGCTTCAGCACCTGTTTCACATCAGTAAAACCATCCTACTGTGATGAAACAGAAGCTAAGTGTTAAGTGTCACCAACCTGGAAAAGGCACCCTGGCCTCCTCCACTTTGTGAGCTCCTCTTAAGTATGTCGGAAAGGACAAGTGAAAACACAGAAAAGTTTGGGAATATTCTTCTAATATTGCCCTACTGCTTTCAAGGTAAGAGAAGACATTCAAGGTTTGCATACAGACTGTCAGGAAGTTCAGGATCATGGTTACATCTAATTGAATCATACTCAGGTTTGCAATTGGACAAAAGAGCAGGAAATTAAGAAATTCTACATTTTGTATTAGATCAGGATGCTTGATGAAGTTATGTGAACAAGATTTGTACCCTAAGTCAAATAAACCTTCTAAAACACCACTGCTTATGTGCCTGCATACATGGAGCCATGTGTACGTGCAAGCATTTGTGTATTCTATTCTGCAGTTTGTTCTTCGTCACAGAAGACTGTAATGTACTTTAACAGGCAGAGCAATCAATCTACCTATAACTAAAGTGACGTTACCTGGGGGTGAAAAGTAGGAGTTATTTAACAAAACACAGCTACCTTACACAAAATATACGTGACAAGGGGGTGAAGAATAACAAATACAGGTGAAAATGTAGGAGGAATTTGTAATGTAATTATCAAAACATAAATTTGATCTGCTTTGGTGAAGTGAACAGGGAGTTGTTCACAGGGGGGGAAAATGGGAATATCAGCAGTAGCACATTACTTCATGGACCTATTTTTGTGTACTTATTCCTTAAAGATTATGAGACAAGAGTGCTCCCTTAAAAATATTATAACTAACATGATTTACCTTCTGAAGTATCCAACCACAATAGCACCAAGAAGCACCATCTCTGGCAGGGCTCTGGTCGCACTTCCCCCTAGCCATACCAATATTTGTGTGCCTGACAGGTCAGAAATTTAACTATCTGCCCATTTCTGATTTCAGCACCATTTAAAATTCTTCAGAGTATTTAATCATAGTGATTGACTTAATGGTCCTTGCCAAGTCACTTTCATCCTTGACTGGTACCCAAATGATCAATAAGCTTGACCATGCCAAAAGAAGCAGGGAGGGGGGGGGGGGGGGAGAAAAAGAAAGAGAGGATGAAGGAGAGAAGAAGGAGAGAAGAAAGAAAGGGAAAGAAGGGAGGAAGGAAAGAGGCAGGGAATGAGGGAAAGAAATAATGAGGGAAGGAAAGAGGGAGGAAAGGGAGGGAAGGAAGATACTATGTGAAGATAAAGCATCCAGTATAATGCACATCTTGAAACTCAAATGACTCAAAATCTTATGGGATCCAAATAATTAAAAATAAAATAGCTGAAATAAAAATGTAACATCACAATGTTTGACTTCTCTCCCCCTTTTAAGAAAATGCAGTCATTAACAGTAATATCAGATGTGCCTAATATTTGCCTTAGGAGCTGAAGGCTTATTTTTCAAATGCATCTAAATTACTTATGAACACAGGGATATTTTGACTTTAATAGGAGTTTGGCCACAAAAATCACTTGGGCATCCTATTTTCAATTTTGGGTTTTGTGTTGTTTACATTGCAACATCTACCTGATGAGCCAAAATTTCATTTTCAGAAGTAATGCTGATACCTCAGAGCTTGAATCTTACTGGAAGTCAAACAGATCTGACCTCTAGCAGCATGAAATAAGAAGTAGATTCCTAAATGAGTAAGGTAATGCAATGCTGAACAATGCTGTGAATGCACTAAATAATAACAATAATAACAAAAATAATTTAAGTTTAGGTCTTCAATATCTATTTCTTATTCCTGGTAACTGATAAATTATTTACTCCAAGGAGATTGAGTATTAGAGCTGAAAATGTTTTCAGGAATATATGGGCAGAATTTTATTCTGAGCACACTGAAGAAAAGGCAAATATTGTAACTGAGCTCAGTTGTGCTTTTCTGACAGTACGATTCTTCCGGCAGCTTTGAAACACTCTTGAAAAATGGATTCCAGTTACACACACTCCTACACGCAGAAGCTTATATATGTGTATATAGTAAGGAGTGATTGTATTAGAATTCTCCTGAAGAATAGGAGGAGAAAGACGGATTTCACCCATCCCACACTACCTACCAAAGGGAATGACAGAATTTTTGTCATGACGCTGAACGACCTGTCACCAGGCTGCTATCACCTGTGTAATCCCATCCCTGACGCGCTGCACAGGAAGTTCGGGAGCCCAGGAACCTTTGATTACATTAGTCACTTTGCCTCCCTCTAGTAAACAAACCTGTGCGCTCCTGATGAGGCCGCGTCTTGCCATTCAGCACTCGCAATTACAGTCCCACTGCCAGCCGCACGTGTGCCAGAGCCTCCCCACCACTGCTAGTCCACGCACACGAAGCAGGATCACATACGTTTGGGTGGGTGAAGCATCACTCTGCCACAGGTATTCAGTGCTATTCGCTATGACGTTGTGACACTATAGCATACATGTATACAGCCATACATAAATAGAGGCTCATACAAATCTGTTTCTCTATACAGAAAGCCTCAAATCACATCCACTGGCTTGTAGAGCGCAGTTTATGCCTTTCCACATGCACACACCAAGCACATGTGAAATCTGCACCCACAAGGAGAAACGTAAACTCCTGGTGCAGAAATGTACACAAAACATAAGCGCTTGCAGGCAGTCACTCGTGGCTGTCTGCCAAACCTCCCAGTTGACACACGTGTGTGTGCACGCTCTCCACTTTAGTGTATATCGGTGCACTTGCACACACACAGCCATACCACATACATGCACAAATGAACACACACACACCTATACCCACAGACATAAAAAAGCACAACATGCATAGAGGCACATGCGTAGAGGCACATACAAATATGCATACACAGACGTACACACATGCACCTAAGCACTTGTGCTAAAATATGTGCATGCACTCACACAAAGATGCACTCAAAGCGTTTGCACATGCAGCCAAGGACACACACATGCACACTTATGCACGCATATGCACACAAAATCACATATACAAATACAGGCACACACATGCCCACTCGTACACACACATGCACATATGTACCCACACAATCACATAAACACACATATGCACGCACAAGGGCAGATGCATTCATGAAGGCATCTACACAAGTGCACGGACACAACACACATACCTGAACATGCACAAACACACACTTATGCATAGGTAAACACACAGGTGCACTCCCATACACACATACAAGCAAATCACACACACGCACAAGCAATCACACCCATCTGCGGGCACACACACACAAACATAGGCACATGCACAGGAGCAAACAGCACACACAGGCACCCCAGTGCACACACACCCCCCACGTGCTCACATACCATGTACAAACACGTGGCACACAAGAACAAATCCACACGCGCACGCGCCGGCATGCAGCAAACACGCACATATAGATGCACATTTACGGCTACACGAATGGGCTCACACATGCACAGGCACGCGCGCACACACAAATAGAAATGCACGCACATAAGTGCACGCGCACATGAGTGCACGCGCACAAGTGCCCGCGCACGGAGCTGCGCGCGCACGCGCCCAGCCCCCGCGCAGCCCCGGCACAGCGCTGCGCGGCGGCGCGGCCGCCAGGTGGCGCCGTCGCTCTTCGCGGCCGAGCCCCGGCGCGCCAGGGCGGGGGCGCTGCGCGGCGCGCGGGCACCGCGCGCGGAGGCTGCGCGACGCGGAGCCCCCCCGCCCCGGCGCGGCCAGGCCCGTAAGGGAGGGATGGATTGGGGGCGGGGGGGGGGGGTGCAGACAACGCCGCACCGGCTCCTTGCGCGCCCCACGGAGACGGCAGCCCGTGCGCGGCTTCCAGGGCGCGCAGCGCAGCGCACGGCGCAACACGTGCTGCCGCGCAGTGTGTGTGTGTGTGTGTGCGCGCGCGGGGACGGGAACAGCCCCGAGCCTCGCACGTGAATGCCTTGTAAACCCCCCACCCCCCGCCCCATTGATTTATTATAGCTGTTATCATTATATTAATATTTCCCCCCCTCGTGAACTGCAGCGGAGTGGTAGGGGGCCCGCTGTGGGAGCTCCAAGAGGCTCCGCACATCTCCCCACTGCGTTGTGTGTTGAGACTCTTTCGCAGGCAGAATTGATCCTTCTGGAGGCCAGGGTGGAGGGGAGGAGAAGTAAGAAAAAAAGAGAAATCTCAATTGCAAATGTTGTTTAGAGTTTATTGGCGCGGGTGCCCCGCGCTAAGGTGCTTCCTCGACTCCTTGCTGGAGCAAGGGGGGTGAGGTGGGTTCCTCCTGTGCAGGGAGTTGGGGTAGCGGGGGGTTGGTGCGGGGAGTGGGGAGGAAGGCAAAGACACAGTCGAGAGTAGCTGAGACTTTGTGCCCCCGTTGGAGAGATGGTTGAGTCCTCGTCAAGGTTGCTGTGGTATCCCAGAAACACCATTCACTCCGAGCTGTGACCGCGCACCATCCACAGCAACAACTCCGCTGCGCCTGGCCGAGGAATAGGAATTGGGAGCTCGCAAGAATAATATGAAAGGGATCTGCAAAGGGGAAATCCTTGCGAAGGAAGCGAAATTAGCAGACTTTTGGGAAAGGGAATGTTCTAAATGTGGCCGGCTGGACTTCATCCTGGTGAAGAAAATGGAGATTAAAAGTGGATTTACATTTTGGAACCTCATCTTTTTATTGATGGTTTCGTGTGTGAAAGGTAGGGTAGTATTTGAGGGGTATATTTCTAGGGGGTCCCTTTTCTTTCGGTCAGGGCGTTGCAAGCTCTCACCCTATGCATAGGTATATTCAAAAATATAATTCTCTATGATTTTGTATTTGCACTGTGGGTACTTTGCAGTGGGAAGAAATAAATGATCGTTAAGCGGGGAGGAAAGAAGGAGTTGATTCAGAGCTCTCTTCGGAGATAGGAAATGTATTTGCTTGCCAGGCTTGGTGTTCAATGCAGTGACTGAGCTAGGGCTCAATAAATATTCTTGCAGTATGCTCAAACGGATACGTGAGTTGGTTCATATAGCCTCTAACTAGTGTATATTCAAGCAAATCCCACCGGGTGACTTTTTTAAGGTGATGCTGGTGGTAGTGGAGGGTATTACCTACATTCCTTTTTTTTTTTTTTTTTTTTTTTTTCTTTTGGGCGAGCAAAAGGACTCTGCGGGAATGCCAGTATCGATGTACTTACTAGTTTAACCCGTTCCGCAAGGAAAGTTAGGAGGGCGATGAGCGGGTGCGTGGTCGTCTCGCAGCCCGAAATGCGCTTCCCCGCTCTGCGCTTTGCATGCGGAGCTTCCCGGGCTGGGGAAACGGCATGGACGCAATCCAGCCTGGAAGGCATGCTCTGCCGCGGAGTGCAAAGATCGCCACCTTCTCCTTCCCTCCTCTGGTACCCATCCCCAGTCTTCCTCTCGTGTGCTTTTGTGGTCTTTTTTATTTTTATCTCTCTCTCTCTTTCCCTCTTTAGTGGTGGTGGTGGTGGGAGGAGAGGAGGGGAGACTTTGTTTCCTTTCTGCTCCTTTGCCCGTGAAAGGAGGGCAAAAAGGAAACCTCCAGTTAACGGCACGAATATCTCCCGTAAGTCAGTGCTTGCAGGCAGCTGAGGGGGATGATGCTCACAGAGGGAAGCGGTGCTCGAGCCCGGGCACCGCCGCATGGAGCAGTGCCGATCCCTCCGGGCGTGCTCCCGTGGAGGGGTCTATTCTGCAACTCCAGCGCTCGGCTGGACGAAATAATCTCTCCTTGTTTGCAGCCGCTGATTAGTATCTGATTAATCATCCCTTTAGCCCCCTCCTCATCCTCATCCCTCCTCCCTGCCTCATCCGCACACTCTCGGCATATCGAGCAGACGGTATCGATCCTCTCCGAGTTTTTGGACTCGGTTATCGCGCACGGCGGCCGGGAGGAGGTGTGTGCCGGGGGGGCACTCAAGGCGCGCCCGCTCGAGCGGCCTCTGCCTTGTATGAAACACTTTATTGTGGAGCTCTGCAGCTGCTTGTCCCCCCATTTGCATTCCGTGGAAACGAGAATTTCGTGTAGCACGGGGGCGAGAGTCGGTGGGGGGGAGAGGGTGGGGGGAAGAGGAGAGGATTTACCTCATCCCACGTTATCGTGCCACCGTATTCGAGGCGAAGCGGCTCGCCGGGAATGTTAACACACATTTTAATTACAGGCAGCTTGCCCCTGTTTATGTCTATCGAGGCGAGCTGCTCCGGGAGCTTTGCGCAGGCTGCGACCGAGCCGGGGGCTTGGGCGGGGGGAGGGGGGAAAGGGGCGGGGGGGGGGGGGGGGAGGCAAGAAGGGTGTTATTTTGGAGGAAAAGCGGCATTTCTTGCCCCTTGCTCAGCGCCAGCTCCCTACCGCCGTGTTAGCGTGTGCAAGTCATCATACGGGCGGAGGCGGCTGCGGCGCCGCCGCGGGGCTGCGCGGGGCGCGGAGGCAGCAGCGCCCCCCGCAGCGCTGCGCGGGTTCCCGGCACCTGTTGAGGGGACAGAGCGGGGCTGCAAAACGCATCGGGTGCTGCGGGCAGAGCCCGGGGTGAAGGTCCCGAGGTGGCCCCAGGGACATCCGGCCTTGTCACCCGCCCCTGAGCATCCCCGTCCCAGGAAAAAGCTGCCAAGCACCTTCCTCCCTCTTCAGGGCCTGAGTGTCCTGAGTGCTGAGCCTGGCACTTTCCATAGGCTTCCGTGGATTTAGGGTACTCCCAGCAGGCGACGACCTGGGAGCTTGGATTTTTTTTTTTTTTTTTTTTTTCATCTGGACGTGGATTCCTTTAGGCAGCCAGGTTTGACAGAGCTGGCTTAGGTTCACTGCAGCACTGCATCTATTTTCAGCATTTATATTTAGTTCTCTGCACACTCCCATGAATGAATACATTTTACCTTGATTTACATTCCTATTGTGTCAGCACACGGTGCTCCTGATCCCAGAAACCTTGGCAGATGCAAAGAGTGAATGAACATCCCCCTGTTGTGGGGAGGAAAGCAACTGCGCAGAGGCTGCATCTGCTCTCCCATCACCCATCATGGCCATTCCTTTTTACCCTACTTCCCCAAGCTCTAATGTCCCCCTCACTTGCTTTATCACACCTACTGCATAGTGTGGCACCACTCAATAACACCAAAGCTGTTGCTGGGGTTCCTGTCATCCAAACCACTTCCACAACTCCAGCCCATATCTGCCCCCTAGGCCCTTCTCGCTCCTGTTGTCCTTCTCTTGCCATTCCTCCAGTCTGATCCACAGCTATATCCCCTGTGCTGGCTCACCTATCAGACTATCTCAGGAAGCTTATGCAGCCACGGTCGTATCAGCTTAATTACATGCTCTCTTATAAGTGCATGTGGCTGCATAAACACCAAGTTTCTTAGGATGCTCATCTACAAATTGTAGATATAGATTCAGAATTTCACAGCAGTTCTTGGGAGGGGACAGAAAGGGAGAAGAAAGGAGAGAGAAGATGGTAGGAAAAAGATATGCAGAAGAAGCTGGAGTGACAAGGAAACCTCTTCCATGAAAATCTTTACCTGCTAATACCATTTCCTGTGATGCCATCGATCAGTCTCCAGGGATGATCTGCCTTGGACAGGCACAGACTGAAAAAGCAAAGAAATGGTCCCTTTGGAAAGTGAGAGGAGAAGGCATTAAACAAAAAGATGTAAGCCAGTGCCAAGCAGTGTCATTCCTGCCCAGCTGCGGGAGAAGATGGATGCTGTGCTCTTACATTCTGTAAATGTGCAGGCACCCAGGGAAGCTCCTCTCCTTCCCATCCCAGTTCCCCAGGAAGAAACAAGGAGCCCTCATTTAAATAGAGGAGATAAACTGATTCTGGAGGAGCAGTGAGAGGAAACCTCTATTGCCCAACTCTCTTAAAGAAGGGGGAAGGAGTGGAGATAAAATCCATGGCAGTTCTTTCTATAAATGGAAAAAAAAAATGCAAAAGTCTTTGCCTTCTGGGATTCAGGAGAGAAATACCTGCATTCCTTCAGACTGCTCCAGACCGACACCCCGGTGCCCCAAAGCATGCTTGCGACCAGTTTATGAAAGCAAACCAGGGAGGAAACCAAGAGAAATGAGAAAGGACCCAAAGACTTTTCCATCTCTTGCATTTAGCTGTCGCTTCAAGACAGGGAGCACCAAGGTCTGCTCTTTTGTCTGCCTTTCTAAAAGGCAGCCTTGCCTCTGCCGCTGCTACTCTGCTTCCCATCGCAGCTCTGGCAAGGCAATGGGGGAGCTTTCCAAGCAGCAGTTCCTCCAGGGGAGGAGAAGCAGGGACAAAACAGACAGGATTTAAGTAAGGGATGAGTACCTGGCACGTGGGAATATGTACTGGGGACAAAACGTGCCCTGTGTTTTTGCAGACCCTTTCCCAGCCCAGCTGTGCTCCCTGCGGGCCCAGGCGTCCCCCGGGACTCCTCCCTGCCCACTGGGGCTCGTTAGGGGACCGGTCCGATCTGCGAGGGTGGCAGGACACAGCTCGCTGCTCCCTCATGTCCCTGGCATGGGAGGCGACAGGAGGGTGCCCCCGTGTGTGTGTTAGTGTGACTGTTTGTGCGTGTGAGCGTGCACGGTACGCGGGGAGAGACCAGTAAGAGAAGGCACCGCGTTGTCCTTCCTGCTCAGCTGGCTCCTCCGCACAACCTCCTGCTGCCTTTTTGTTTTGTTTTGTTTTGTTGTTTATTTATTTTTTCTCCCCATCAGCATCACATAAGACTTATCTGCTTGCCAGGCTGCGCGCAATGCCTCAGCGTTGTCTTCAGGCTTCCCAGTTTTGTGGGGCTGCAGATGGAGTTGGGAGCCCCTGTCCTTGCCAACCAGCTCATGCTCAAAGTGAGGAAGCTGCCGTGCTCCTCCTCACACAGTGCAAAGCACCAGCTACCTGGTGCAGCATCGCCTCCCTGGGGCCCGGTGGGACACCTGACCCCCTCCCCTCACTGGAGCCCTCCCTCCCAGCAATGCCGCTTTGCCTTCCTTGCTTTGCCTTCTGTGCTTTTCCTTCCTTCAGTTCAGGCACCACTCCAAGCGTCTGCTTGCTTGCAGTTCTCAGGCAGCTTTTAGTGTTTTTATTTTTTATTTTCCCCTCCCTTCAGACAACCCAGCAGGTTGTAACCTTCAGCCCAGTTCTCAGCATCCCGCCTTGGAAGCACCAGCCCCTCAGGGCTGTGGAAACCTGGGGATGGGATGTACTTTCAGATCCTTCCTGCTCATAAACTCTTATGCAAAAGCTTACAATCTGCCTGAAGAGCGATAAGCCTGGTAGGATCAGTTGCCCTTCTAGCCTAGTGGCCTTTATCTCCAACAGTGACCATTAACAGCAACTTAGGCAAAGATGTAAGAAATGCAGCAGGTGCGGAGTGACAGGCATCTCATCCCAGATTTCATCAGTCAGCAGTTTAGAGTCTTCCTGAGGTAGAGGCTACTTCTGGAGCACCATTTTTAATAGGCATGGACTGGCCTGTGTGCTGTTCATTCTCTCTCCCTCTCCTGCTACCTTTTTTATTTTTTATTTATTTATTTTTCTTTTAATTGTACTTTGGGCTTTCACAAAATTCTGTAACAAACAGCTCCTATCCATCCTTCATCCTCCATCACATGTCCAGGCACACATTCTGTGTCTCTCTGAAAGCACCAAATGATATAATTGCTTGTATTAACAGTGACTATATTAACCATTGAATCTATACTGTGAAAGAGAGAGGAAAGCACACAATTGTTTAGATATATTTTAAAATGGCATTGAAACTTCCTGTTGGGATGATTTGCATGATTATAATATCCTCTCAGAAAAGGTTAAGAATAATGTACCCTTGTAAAAGAAAAGAAAAGA
This sequence comes from Tinamus guttatus, assembly GCF_059628265.1. NCBI lineage: Eukaryota > Metazoa > Chordata > Aves > Tinamiformes > Tinamidae > Tinamus > Tinamus guttatus. The sequence goes on from NW_028288546.1 coordinate 147,193, forward strand.
AAAGAAAAGAAAAGAAAAGAAAAGAAAAGAAAAGAAAGAAAGAAAAGAAAAGAAAAGAAAAGAAAGAAAGGAAAGGAAAGGAAAGGAAAGGAAAGGAAAGGAAAGGAAAGGAAAGGAAAGGAAAGGAAAGGAAAGGAAAGGAAAGGAAAGGAAAGGAAAGGAAAGGAAAGAAAAGAAAAGAAAAGAAAAGAAAAGAAAAGAAAAGAAAAGAAAGAAAAGAAAAGAAAAGAAAAGAAAAGAAAGAAAAGAAAAGAAAAGAAAAGAAAAGAAAAGAAAAGAAAAGAAAAGAAAAGAAAAGAAAAGAAAAGAAAAGAAAAAAAAAGAAAAGAAAAGAAAAGAAAAGAAAAGAAAAAAGAAGAGGTGGCCAAGAAGGAATGTATCTTATTTTCAGAGGTCTTGAGCTCTCTAGCTCCAGCCTGCTTTAGTAAGAGCCTGGGGAACTAGTTAGCACCTCTGAAACACAGCCAAGTCCAATGTTACAATGCTGATAGAGAGAGACAACATAAATCATTGGAAAATGTCTATAAAATGACTTGCAATTATATGTAAAATGTTAAATCTATAAAATCTGATAAGCTGGAATAGAAAAATGCTTTATGATATGCTGCAAAAAATTAGTTTTCCCTTTTCCCGTAATAGAAAACTTTCATTCTAATGCTGCAGGGTTGTAATGTCTCAGACTCAACTTCTTCCTGATGAGTATCATTCAATGTGCATTTCTGGACATAATGGTCGACCCTGACTTGATAGAAGGAAACTTTTTGTTGGAAATTAGTTCACGAGACCGTGCCAAATCAATCTCCCAGGAAAGAATGGTCAGAGAACACATAATTTGGCCCAAGGTGTAGATTTCTCTTAGAGTCCTACAGTTTTAAGGCAGAGCTTATTTCATATTTGAAGAACCAATATTTAAGTAATAAATCAGAGAGGCATGTGAAAAAGTAGTTATTACAAGTCTATAAAATTTACCTCGTCATTATGATTCCATAATTTTCCTGCTAGAGCTTTTTCTGAAAGTTTCAGAGTTGTTACAAGTCTTAAACATGTGACATTTGAACATTAACTTAATGGAAGAAATAACTTTCCTTCTCAGTGGAACTGTACAATTTCCTAAAAAATGTATCTATTGAATCATCAAGAAGGATTGTATTTAGCAATGGTCCTGGATCTAACATACATATAACATGTAAAAAAACTAATACTACTAGGAAATGTTGAATATCTGCTGCCCAGCATCCAGTTTTTCTTTTTAGGAATTGAACAACAACAACAACAAAATCTAAAGACTAAAAAGAGGCATACACGCATATCGTTTTTTTCATAGACATTTACATCTATTCATTTGATGTTTTTCCCTTCCTGTGCACATTTGACCATTTGTCTTGGTCACACAGATCACATAAACTCTGGAGGATCCTTTGGGAGCATAAGAATTATAGATGGCTCTATAATCTCAGTGTCAGAATGTTAGAAGTCCTGAATCCCGGTGTAAATGTTGACAAAGGAAAGGGTGGGAATTTGTGATTTCTTTCCCACTGTCTGAAATGTTAGAGAATATTATAGGTTTATGAATAGACTTTTTTTTTTTTTTTTTTTTCCTGGAGATCCTTCTAGAGGGGAAGATCTTCAGGGTTCGGGGCAATGGTGTTAAAAGGGTCCTTTCCCTGATCTGGTGTCTATTCAAATTACATGGACAAAAAACAAGATGAGATGCACTCAGCATGGACATACAGAGGTAGATGGATCATTTTTGCTTGGATTATCTATAGTGCATCATATAAATCATCTTGTATAGTATTCATGTTATTTCATAGAAATAAAGTGAATCACAGAAATGATGCCCAGCAAGAGAAGAAATTCTCAGGGTACAGCAGGAATTCTCACCCTTTGAAGCTGGCAAATAGCACAGATTATCTTTGCTGTAGGACTAAAGGAGTATGGAAGTTTGAGATAGAAATGACTGAATAATTACTTGGATTAATATATAGATGATGCAGTCACTGCTTCTGATCTTGAATTCAATTTTATCTACATCCCATATCTTCATATCTTATTAATTTTATATCTGTATATATTGTAGAGCTTGTTGCTTGTTTGATTTCCCCATAGTTGTATATATGCATATCTTTTATACATATATAATATGCATATATAACGTGCAAATGTTAACTATACTTTTGCTTATGTTATAGAAAAATTAAACAGTTTGTATTTTTAGCTTGCAAAGGTGGAGCTAACAACTTCAAATGTATGTGCTTACTAAGCAACCCACTGCCTCTTAACTTGTTTTGTGTTTCTAATCTCACAAGAGAGCTGGGCTATTATACATAACTGATTTCACTGACAAAATGAGAGTACAAGTAGTTATATCTAGCAAAAGTTAAGAGAAAAGCTTGATGAAGGTTGATGAAGTTACTAAAAAGGCTAATAAAAAAATTGATCTCACCACACTAGAAATTAATTGACACAATTGTCTAATCCCACTCTTTTAGGAACATTTTACCAAATTTAGTTTCTATAAGACAGTTTTTAATAGAATGAAAACTTCTGATCACCTTTCAACCACAGAAAAGTATTTCAATGCTATTTTCTGCTTTATTTTATAGTGCTGCTATTATCATTTAAAGAGTTTGATGTATCATGTCTCAGAGGTGGCTGTATTTCAGTGGCAGTTAAAATGATCCCTCTGTGATCATTATCTTACTTACAAAACTGTCATCAGCCCCAGTTAGTGGATATTTGCAAGTCTAGTCTGGAATGCTTAACAAGCTACATAAATGCAGACTATGGATATTCTTTTTGTTTTAACATACCACTGAGCTAACACTAGGAGAATTATAAGACCTTTCCTCTCCTAGTTTCTCTGAACCAGAAGGATTGTTATTTCCTTTTGTGTGTGTGTGTGTGTGTGTAGGTGAAGATATAAGCTTGGTTGAAATTAAACCAATCTTTTAAAAGTCTACACTAAAAATTTCATTTTTTTTTTCCTTATGTACATCAACTTTGACCCGAAGGTAAATGGAAGTGATGAATGAATTGCAATATAAAATGAGCTTTCTAATTGAAAGCAACAAGAGAATCTCTACTGTGTTCCATAGGAGCATATTCTCCTCTGGTTCTCCTGGAATCTTGAATTTCATTTTCCTGTGCATATATTTAATTTGATCCTGAAATATAAATCATGGTGAGGACCATGTATTTGGAAATTTTGGAACACATTGGAAATTTTCAGTAGGAGGGCCATTTGTAAAGCTCATATTGCATTACAGACCTCAACAAAAGCAAGTTTCATATGGTTCTGCTTTAGGAAAATAAATTTGTATTTGGACACAGTTAGAATATGCTCTATCTCTGTGTTCAATTGATCAGCATGTCAGCACTTCCAAGGATCAGTCCACTAGATTTAATGTAACACAGACTAACAAAACATCATTTTTTCCCAAAACAACAGAATACTCATCCTATTTTTGTCAGGCTGTATGCTCAGCTACAGCCAATTTATAGTTTTACATTTAGAACCTGTTTTCAATGTTCTTCATTACATTTTTGTTCTCCAGTAAAACAATTTGTGATAGACTGCTAATAGCTGCAGAGGAACTGGAAGGAATTGAGAAAACAGATATCCGTTTAGAATGCTTTCAAATTTAATCATTAATGAAATTAAAATCTATTGGATATTCATATATATTCCAACTATGCATCAGTTAACATCTTAAAGTGCCAAAATACCTAGCAAAACCCAAAACACAAAATTAGGGAGCTGAAATATACTAGAAAAAAAACAGTGTCTAGCTCCTCAACATGGAAGCCAGAGCTGTAAGGGAGAAAAGGAAGGTACTGACTAGATCTTTGGCCACCTCATGTACTCAAATCAATCAGTTCTGTGGGAGAAACTGCCTGTCTTTTTCATGGATCTTTTTCAAGGATTGTAAGGATGTGGGAGGAGAAGGATTGTGTGGGCAAACACGCACACTCCCTGCAAAGAGGCATGCGAAGGCCTTCAAGATCCATCAAGAAAAATCGATGCTTAATCCACGATGGTGCTTGCTTTGTGCATCTCCCCTTATACATGCCTAAGATAACCACCTTGTAATTTTAAATATGCATTAAAATAAAAATCTAGGGACATTGCTTGGATAAATTTGATCCACTTCAGTCTTACGAGTTCAGCAATTCTTGTTGCATGACATAAGAGTTTTAATGACAGCAAGAAAAGGAATACATGCAGATATAAGTATATATTTATGTATGTATGATTCATAATGTTTCACTGAAAGGGCAAGTTCAAGACGATTTCTCCAAAATCTTTATATTCATTCAGCACTTGAAAGAGTGCATATGAGAAAAGAGAATTTTCATCAGCCTAATGTTACATAATACAAACTACATTTTATCAAGTTTTAGCAATATGCATGCAATTGCCCTTTCTCTCTTTCTGCTATTACTAAAATTCTTAGTATTTTTACATCATTCACATTATTAAAAAAAAAAAAGAGAGCTTTATTCAGTTGAGTATATGTCCTGGAACTGAGAAAAAAATCAACACATGCTATTTTTTGTTCTTGAAAAATGTCCTCTTACCATGGGAAGAGGGGTACTGGTTGCTCAGAATAGGTTTCTTGTGGTGATCTTCTTTAATTTTAGAACAAAGAGGGACGTCATTACTTACTCCTTTTCACACCACGATGCAGCGTATCCGCCACTTTCATTCAGATCTCTCCCTTTCAACAGCTGCTCCTTTCCGCCAACTCTTTAAAGGGGGCCCATCGTTCCCTGCATGGAACACACATAGTTGTGAGTTCCAGATACTCTGATAATATCACCTCTTTACCCTTTATTTCAATCTTGGCAACTCCTTCCTGGGAAAATAAAATACCTCTGACATTTGGGAGAATATTTCTTCTGGGGTTTTTATAGATTCCATTTAATGAACTCTCATGCCTCCTAAATTCAACCGTATTCTCCTTATAGCAATTACAGATATCTCATAAGAATGTGAATGTTATTAAACTTCTTCAGTGGCCAAATTTTCTACCTGAGTACTACAGCATTATTGAGAAAGTTTAATTTTCATTCTTTTATGTGGAAAGAAAAATAACATATCCAGTAAACTGGTAATGGTTCCAGCATTTTTCATAGAGGATGCAGTTCTGATAGTTACCTCCCATATCCTCTCATGCAAGGATAACAGGTTTTCCTTGACAAATGGAGGAGATAAATATTATTGGCAGTTTCATTGTCAGCAGTGGAAAGTTGCAGGAACCAACCATACAAGACATAGTGATTTTTGGTAAACATCCTGATGAAGTTATGCTTCTCAAAGCTATTTATCTGAAAGAGCAAAGCTGTTTTCAATCAGCAACTGGGGCTGTGCCTAATACAGAGTGAGTGCAACAGCCTTAGCAACTTTTGGGTATCTATCTACATAACCTTCCTAAGGTTATGCTTCCAAAATTTTTAAATATCCTTACCACTATAATTTTTGAATCTGTGTGAATTTTTATGTTGATTTTAGCTAGTTCTAAATTAAGCTACCCCCACCCCACCCCCCCAAAAAAAGTGTAAATCTTTCTCTAAATCTATTTTTCACTATACCAGCTATCTTCTGTTTTGTGTCTTTTTTTTTTTTTTTCCTCCAGTTTATCCAGCTTCTTCTGTTCTTCTGGACTGCTTCCCAAATCTTCTTCTCACTCCACAAGTACTGTTGGACTTCTGGAGAAGTTCCAAAAAGCGTAAAGCCTACAGCAGAATATAGAAAGTTCTCTTCAGCTTATATAGAAAGTTCTCTTCAGCTTGCATGTCATTCGTAAATCCTTTTGTGGCTCAAAGTAATAAATATATAAGGACAGTCTATTAGGAAATTACGTATCCTCCCAGCCTTACAGTCATAGACTAGGTTTATTAATTTTTCCAGGATGTTCTTTGGATTTTACACCATCTTCAAGAAGGCAAGGCTCAAAGAGCAGAGGTTCAGATAAATTTTTACATTTTCTGGTCATTGGGTCTATATACAAGGCTGTTTTGGTAACTAAAATAGCAATACCTCTCTGTCCCAAACTTGAAGATACTAAAAAAATATGATTAAAAGAGATCAAAACCTTTACTGGTAACCAAATAAACATTATACAATCAACGTCTAGTCTGTTTTGGAAATCTAAGATATATCGTCTCTGTTTTTCAAGCTCCTATACAAGCAGTGAAACTGCTTATGAGAAGTGGTAAGGGGAGATTTTCAGCTTTCATAATGCTACTAATTCTGTTGTTTGGGGATAAACAAACCTCTTTCAGAACTTAAAATTCTAAAGGATATTTTAGATTAATAATAATAATCATAAAGAATTCATAGAGAGTAACATACAGAAAGATTTGTAGGGAATCTGCTACTCACTTGTTCTAAGATTTGTTTTGAACATTTCAGTGAAATCAGATGAGCTTTCTGAGTGTCTACTTTGTGAAAGTTGCCCTTCGAAATTGCTTGCTTTTGGGCTTCTTGTATTGGTTCTTCTTTGAAAACCATTGACCTTGGAGTTAAGGCAGATATCTAATCTAGAGTTTGAGAGTGCCACAGATATCAGCTAAGAAGAGAATCTGTGCAGGAGAACCTCTGCTAATATAAAGACATCTTGAAACGCCTGGTAGGTTCAGAGTACGTTTGAGGTAACTATAAGGAAAATGAATCATTTATTTAAAACTTCAGTATGGGATACAATGAACATTGAGTCTTCATTAACAAATTTGCAGAGAGACTTCTCAAGGTAGAACTGTGCTTTATTGTTATCTGAGATGATTTCTGAAAAACATTTTCTTTGCTGTTACATGATCTGTGTTTTCTTGCTTTATTAAACTAGCATATAGTCTCCGTAGGTTAAAATCCCCTGGCCAAACTGATTTGGATATATTTAATTGGTCATTTTTTTTTGTTTCATCCAAATCCTCCATGCTTCATTTGCACAAAGTCTATTTGCACTGTCTCTTTTATATCATCCTTTCTTGTGCTTTTAATGAATAAACCATGAGAGGCCAGGTTTCTCTTCTTTGTTTGGCACACTTGGATGGCACTGCGTTTTCAAGAAGATGTGCCATTGTTTTTTCTTCATTGCCCATTTCATATCAGTTACTTAAATATGCCCATTATCTACCAAATATCCATATTTTACAAGCTCAGTGTTGTTTTCTTTTCGTTCTGATTAAATCTGTTTTTCTATTAAATGTTGCAAGATGGCCATAATTCCTTTCATTAAGAATGTCTCACTTCTTTGAGTGGAAAGTGGGTTTAAAAGCAAGAGACATCAGATATTCATTTACAACCATATTGGCGTATTTCACATAATCAGTAATTAATTTAGATCTTGTCCCCATGAAGACCAAAAGAAGATTGATCGTTTACTTTTTATCAGAATAGAACAAATTGCTGTAACAAACAAAATTTTTATAATGCCAAAGAGTTTATTTAGGATATAGCACTTCTACAAAACTGTTTATCCCATGCACGGTGCTAGAATGGTGAAAGTGAAAAACTGTAACTGTCGGACCCTAGCAGATAGTTTGGGATTGTTCTCCAAAATTTATGCTAATTATGATATTTAGCCAGTGGATTAAGCAATTGACACTGTTCAGAACCTTATAGGCTTTAGTCCGTTTCTGCTCAGATTCTTACGATGGTAGTAAAGTAGGGCTTAAGAAGCTATTACAGATCTTAAGATTGCTATTGAGTCTTATTATATGGTTTTGAAACTTATCGTAACTCATCGTTCATTTATGAAGATGACAGGAAGGTTGCAAGCTGATTGGAAAATCCAAAAAAATATTTAAAACAACAACAAAAAATATTTAGAGCACAATGAGTCTACTTTTTATTAACCAATTACACTTTCTTTAAACTGTGGTAGGGTCTGGAAGTTGGCAGAAACTCATGAAAAACCCCAAGAGTTTAAAGTTTCTGGTTGATCTCTAAATCAAAAACAGCTGAACAGATTTAAATATTTTGTGTAAACAAATTTGCATCCAGGCTGCTTATCTGCTTGCCAGCTTTCAGTTTGACATTTTCTGAAATGATGGAAAAATGCTAAGTCCTTAATGCTAAATGGAGTTCATAATGGAAATTCTGACAGACCCATAATTACCTGTATTGTGATTCTGCTGAAAGCTTCTCTATCTGTCTAATCTTTCACAATGGAGTTAAATATATAAATTCTTGAAGGAAGGAAAAGAGGAACTTTATGTTGGATATGCAAACTAGCAGTGTTATATTCTTTTCTAGCCATCCATTTAGGAAGGTAGCATTTACAAGAAATTATTTATCAAAAGGTGCAGCCCTTTCTGTGGAACTATAAAAGCAGTAAAAGCAATGCTAAAAGTTTAACTTACCCTCCATTTTTTGAGCTCTTTGAGTCACTCTTATAATAAGCATAGGTAAATATGATACAAACTTACCTTTTTAATGTGGTAGAGTCACATATGGTAGAAGACAATGCCAGAGCAAGACCTTCTACCCAATAACATATCCATCAATTAACTTTTCTGTACCTTAATATTTAGCTCCTGTGATAAAACTACTTGCATTGAGAGGAGAAAGGGAGAAAAAAAGAGGATGGTATGTTTAGAAAGTTTCTCCAGAAAATGAAGTGGAATAATTTTTAAAAAAAATCCAAGAGAGATAATTATCTGGACTCTCTAATTTAAGTTGACATTATCTGTCAGCTTGGAGGAGGCCTGAAGTTTCTCTGAAGTGCTTTTTTCTCGGTGTCTCTTTCATTCCCCCATTAAAGTCTTCCCACACTTGGCCAAGAAACAACCACTTGGAGAAAAAAAAAAAAAAAAAAAGCCAGAGGATGTTTGCTCAGCAGAGGTAGAAAACTGCACATATACAAATCTTGCTGTGGCTACCTGAGCCCTGAACCAGCCTGGCTGCCATTCCCCAGCATCACCGTATCACACACCAGATCAGCCCCTCTGCTAGCCACAATTTTCTCTTCTCTTCTTGGCTCCTGTGGGAGGATGAAGACTTGCTGGGAGGATGACGACTGTTCAGCACTTGCATTGCAAGTGCCAGTCAGGTTAAAATGGAATATCTGGAGAGAAAACAGAGGGATATACCTCCCTGCCACATTTTCTCTGAATGGAGACTTTCCCCACCAAGTGTCCAGGACTTTTTCTTGTCTCTGCTAATAAAAAATCCACTTCAGTTTCTAAGTCAGTTTTTGCTCTTTATCCTCTTTAACAGCTCTGTGCCCTTCTTCAAATGTAAAGGTCAAGACTACAGCCATCCCTCAGGGGACATCAGGGTTTTCCACATTTTTGTCAGGGCAGAGAGGGATAAGTGGACGCTCTGTCTTATTCTCAATACTCTTCTTGAGCATGTCTAACCTGCTTCTAGGAGATTCAATTGCTGCAGATCATCAAGTCTATCATTTCTAAGAACTATCAGTGATGGCTCTGAGATCACAACTTTAAGGTCCAAATTCAGCATCATGCAACTATTGTTTAGATATTTTTTTTTCCTAGGTGTACATTAATTTACCCTGAAACTTTCCTACCTATCTTTGTCCACACATTCATTTTGTGAGGCCCTTATGGAACTTCTTGGTATTTGTACATCCGTGGGATGTTGGGAAGAATTTAGTGTCATCACCATTCTCAGGAATTTCTCTGCAAACTCCTTACTCCATGGGGGATGAAGAACTGGGAAAAAAAAAAAAAAAAAAAAAAAAAAAAAAAAAAAAAAAAAAAAAAAAAGCACCTCATCATTGATTCTGAGGCAGTGATTCTTCTTTATCCAAGCAGTAGTCATTGAGCTCTACTATCTTTCCTATCCTTTAACTGTCTTTACATCCATAAAAGGATCTTTCCACCCATCCTATGGCAATTTATTCTCTTTAATATCCTGATGTGGAATCTTGTCAAAGGCTTCTGATATGTTGACAGCTATTGTATTTAAAATGATGAGTTATTCTGATCACTGTATCTGCACCCAGAACTCCCATTTGCTGGATAGAAGCTTTAACCAATGATATTTTGAACAAATACGGCTCTGTCTGTCTCACATCTACTCCTTTTATAAACTGGAATAAAAAAAATACAGATCCAGATAGAGACACTAGTCAAAAGCTGCAACAAACAGGCAATGTGGAAAAGACAAGCTTAACAACACAAACAGAGTTTGGAAAATTGGGATACAAGCATGAAGACTCCATGAGAACTCAGACTTGTAATCACACCTTCACAGAGGTGCCTATATGGAGTAATAGCCCAAGTCAAGGGACAGGGTTTCCTGCATGCCCCTTTCCAAAGCGCTTCTTGGCGCGCCGAGACGTCAACTGCTGTCAGTGCTCGCGGAGGCGAGTTTCCTCTCAAGTGCAGTATATGGGACATGCACTAACCCAGATTTGCGAATGCTAGTCTTGGATCTGATGCCTTACGCCTTAGCCACTTGAAAGAAGGCTGAGAGGAATAACGATGAGTCCATTTCAGCTCAGCAGCACCTGACTACAGCGGGCAAGTACCTTGCTATATCAAGTCTCCAAGCACTGGAGACGATGACTGTCTGCGCGTGTTACTGTGGCCATTACACAGAGTACCCACAAAGAATTTGAGGGCTGAATAAAAGCACTTTCATGTTACTCCTGAGATAGGATAAGAGAGTTTAGTACTTCAACAAGAGATGTCTAAAAAAACTTTCTGGAGATGCAGGATTCAGTGCTGATTTGGTAGGAAGCACTTTTCTTTCTGCAGTTTGAACTGCTGAGCAGAATTCCAGCAAAAGCATTAAAGAGACATTCAGCTGTTGTGGTTGCCACCTTTCAGATAAGATGTTGCTGAGCTGGCTGGTCCTAAAAGATTTCATGGCATTTTCACAGAATGTTGTTATTGGCCATCATCTGGTTAAATTCCAATTTGGATAATTACACTCTGCTAGCTGAATCTTCTAAGCAGAGTAGGTTAAATAACCTTCTAAGCAGAGTATGTTAAATAACCTTCTTCAATTTCTTTCTTAATCTTCTGAGGGGCATTTCTGTGATCTGTTAAACAGTGGTTCTGCCTAACCTAAAATAAAACCTGATCTAGAACCTGGGGAAAAGTCACTCTGTACACAAGATGTTGACTACTCAGTGCTCAATGATACACAGCTATGTGTGCAATGCTTGTCATGTAGAAAGAGTTTCTCAGTGTTTAACAAAAACACAGGGAACTACCTCCTTATCAAGATGAGTGCAATTTAATTGAGAATTAGTGGAAACATTTTAGATACACAGTATAGCTTGTTCCATGTAAGAAGATGAGAATGAGTTTGGAGAAATCTACACAGATTGTGAAAGGTTTAAATAAACCTTGTGAAGATTTAAATAAAGATTGCTAAGATGAGGCACGTAATGGTACGTATGGGTACGTACCAATAAAGGTACATAAATGCAATAGTAAATGTAAAAGTGTATGAAAACTTTGGATTTGTCTTAGATACAAAAAAAAAAAAAAAAAAAAGGGGGGGGGTGGGGGTGGGGGCAAAACCAGTTTGTCCAGTGATGAAATTTTGCATATTTGGATAAAATGAAAACATTTCAGATATAGTGGAGTACAACATTTTGTCAAGCACACACTGCTTGTTCAGCTCTTTGTTTTATGTGAAAATAATAAAAAATTGGTTCAATAGTAACCATATTGTTTTACAAACTGTTTTTGAACAGTCTTAATTATTGGACTGGTTTAGGGATAATTCTTGAACCTCAGAGCATTACACCCTCAAAACCTGGTGTTTGCTTCTTCCTCTCTGCCACAGAGTAGGTGGTAATATTCTCCATTAAGGTAAGAAAGAAACAGGAAGAAAGGGGACTCAGCATCTACCTCTTCTCCCTCCCCACTGACACTGACGTGTTAAAATAGCAGAGCATAGTGGGGACCTCTGTTGGTCAACATTTCCTTCAGGCATGATATGGACAGGAATGTAGTGAGAATATGTATGAAAAATTGGTGTAGTCTTCCGTAAATCTGGAAAAGAAACGTTTTGCTGTGTAATTCTTTTTAATCTTAACCCCCATGGAATACCCTCTCTTGAGCCAGAATAAGGGTTTTACTCTCTATGAAGAAAGTGTGGCAGAATTGGAAGGTTTCCTTGTGATTGTTCCACCATGTGCTTTGCAGACTGTACAGGTTTTGTTTTCACAGCTCTTTGAAAATCATTTACACCTGATTTAAGTAAACAATGTTAAGTGCAGATGTCTGTTTTGATTGTAATCTTAAAACTTGTGAAGTTTTAATATTTGTTTGATGTGAGAGAAGTGCAGAGACCTTCTGGTTTGCTTATTGTTCTGACTTAGAGTTGCCAAAAACTGCATTAGCTGCTATTTTTTTGTGCTCCTCCACATAGCATTTTCATTAACTTAGTTCATATTTGAATAAAAAATTGAAATGTGTGAGTATAATACAATACACACAGTTCTAAATCAATTAACCACATTCTTGCAGGTAAAGGTCAGGAGTAAAACAGAATATGTTAATTTCTTAATTAATTAAGGAGTTTATTTGTAGGCCTGTAAAATGCCGACTACTTGATTTGCAACTTGCCAACAGGTTTCCAAAATATTTGGGATATACTTATTAGTTTGAAATACACTTTGAAGTCTGTAGTTTCTACAGGATTCAAGGGAATTGTTACTGTCCTTTGTCAAGAAAAACAAAAATAAAATCTTGAAGTTAGTGGGTCAAATATCGTTTGTTTTAATTACTCTAAACAGATACTATTATTCATAAATAATTGTTTATATGCCTTTTATAAAGCTATTGTAATATTTTACAATATTTTACAATATTTTTTATTGTAATATTTTTTCAGCTCCATAAATTGCAAAGTATAAAAAAGTTGAGTCAGATCTGATATCTGGACATTAAGAAACATTGTGGTTTGTATTCTAACTGTTCTGAGAAGCTGTGTGAGTCCAATTTCAGTGCAGTCAGTGCAACAAATTTATAGTTTAAGATCAAATTATATGGAGGGGTTTATTCCTTATCTTCCAAATACTGCTTCATTTTTACTGTTGTGTTTCACTAATACATGCTGTAAGGAAGGCAGTAAAGGCTCTGGGTATTAGATATTTCACTATAAGAAAAAAGTAATTATCATACATTTATTCAGGCTTCTTCAGATAACCTCTCACCATATCAGCAAATGCTTGAGCTCTGCCTACTCTGATGGGCTTTAAACATGCATCATATTGATTTTTCTGTGTCGGGGCAGTGAATCTGCTATTGTGCTATTTGAGAGCTAGACTGGACAATGTAGCCAAAATTGCCAGAATAAGAGTTCTTGCATACTTGGAAAAATTACTTTTTCTGAGAAAAAAAAAAAAAAAAAAAACATTTTCACATGGACAGTATTTCCCTTTTCACATTTATTTAGGATTATTTTTGTGTTCAGTAATGTATCTGTCATCCTAATCCATACATTTCCCTATTGTCTAATGGAGTGAGTAAAACACTTAAACATACCAAAAATTAAACCCGTATCTGAATAACCAGAATAACCATGTATTAATCAACATTGTAATTTAAGCCCATGCAATTCATGGAATATCATAGTATCACCACAACTTCATAGTTGCAATTTCTGAAACAGAGTAAAGCTTTTTGGAACAGATCATCACTGCGCAGATGTGGTTACAGAAACGCTTTTGCTTCCTGAACTCCATTAGCACATCGCAGCTGAGAGGCAGAATGTTCTTGAATTGCTGTCACATAAATACAAATCATGAGCATACTTGAGCATACGTGTTTTCTTCTCTCTTGGGCTGGCTACTTCCAGACACACTAACTCAGTCTTTTGCAATAGCATATTCTCCTTTTTCTAGTATTTCTTAATTTCTAAAAAAAATGTGGAAAAAGAAAAGAAGGATAATCTCTCATGCCCTTCATTCTATGAATTTCAAGGATTCAGATACAAACTTGAGAAAGGAAAAAAAAAAAAAAAAGCTGTGTACTTAAAGAAGGGGAGTGGAAAGTGAATGTAACTTGTTTCCTGCATTTTGAGAAAAAATGTACTGTAAGTTATTAGCTAACTTTGGCTAAATTAATGAACACAGTTTCTTTCTTTACATAAAACTTCTCTTCCTTAATGTAATGTTTGGGGGTAATAGCTGCTTATGCAACCTCACCAAAATTCAAGACCACCACTGGCTTCCCCAGCATGTTAAGCCTCCGTGCAGGGTCAGGGATCCTCATCTCTAAGCAGGTCATTTCCCACCGTGTTATAATGATTTCATACTAAGTTATATTGGGAACCTTAAATGATTGAATGTGCCCTTTGAACATACAAAGATTTCCTAATATGCCAGTTCACTGTTATTCCTTTTTACATTGCCTTGTGGCAAATTAGTGGAGTAGAGTGGAAGAAAAAAAAGAGCATTAGCCCCTTATTCACATACAAACATAATATTATTTTTCAGGTTTTTTTCTATATGCTTCTCATTTTCCTATGATGTTTTCTTAAGTCTGTATAAAGTCTACCCATTCTATCTGTATTTTCCTATTAATGTTTTGTTGCATAACATAAACATTTTTTTCTACTTTTCTACTTTTATTCCCCCACCCCGAATGTAAGGAATAAATTGCACAATGGTAAGAACATGAGAAATCCTTTCCTATTAAGTTTCACCAACTTATGCCAAGATGGTCAACAAAGTTAAGACAGAAGTGATACAAGACAAAAGTGGGTTTTTTTTTTCAGAGCAAAGAAACGAAACTCTTAATTTTCTCACTACACAGGAAAAGTCTGAGAATAGCTTGCTTCAGTATACCATCCTTGACACTTTGCCTAAAATTTATAGCAAACTTCTTAGGCTCATAATGCCTTTGGCAGCAGTGCCTGCATTTTCCCCTCCAATAGAGAAGAACAAGAAACTCCAGTCATGACCAAGGAGAGTTTCCCAGCAGCCTGCTTCCTCATCATAATATGTTCATGGGTCTTTCTGGCTCCTGCTCATTACTTTCTTGTGTTTGCGTTGTTTGAAGGACATTTATAGACGAAGAAATAGGTTTCTATTCTGTCTCAGTTGTCTTATGTTAAACGTGTCCAAAGCAACCTTCTTCAGGCAGTGATATGTTTTGTGATCTACATTGTATGGTATTAAAGTTATACTCTGATCCAGAAAACATGAATGTATTTCAGGTTGCAAGTGGCTTTTCAAAGGAGGAAAGGTTGTAATTATGACACCTCTTAACCTTCATGCATTTACGTATGCAACCCAAAAATTTTTGAAATGCATTTGACATGTCTCTCAACTTGGCCAAGTTTGCATCATCAATCATGGCATTGTAGCCTAGTACTAGTAGAAATCTGGCAAAATTGTTGGTCAATGTTATCACTGTTTATAATCAGAAGTGTTTAAAACCTTACTATTTTAGCAGTGATAATGAAGATACATAAAATTATGCTCAAAGTAGACAGAATTGTCTGTTGTTTCATGTATATTCATGTTAGCCCAGTGTGTGCAAATGCACAGGCCTAAAATACGAAGGAAACAAAAACAAGTAGTTTTTTAATTAATGTATTAGTGGTTTTACTTATTCTATAACAGGTAAGATCTCTAAAGTGAATCATTAAAGAGATCAATATTACAGTAAGTTGTGTTAAGACACCTGCGGATATTTGCTTACCATTTACTCAGAATCGGAAGAAAAAAGAGAGCAGAGAGTAAATAAAAAGTGGCCCAATGGCAAGTTTTATGGCACGGCATCTTATATAGATTACAATGCACAGCAAACTGGTTCTGGATTATATACAGTTCTCTTTGCACTGCCAGAAAAGTATCACACAATCTGAAAGATGTATATTTAACACCACACCAGCTGCAAATTTAGAGCTCCCTGAGCCCAAAGTAGTACCCAAAGGGCTTCAAGTCCTTCACAATTGCTAAAAAGTAAGTAAAAAACACATTTTATATTGAACCATAGGTAAATCCAACACTGCTGGTTCAGAACAATACAATACAGACATATTTCCTTTTTTCATTATTAGAAGATTGCAATGTATAACTGTAAAATCATAGCTCATCATTTAAAATAAGCCACAGTTTTCCTCTGTTTGCCCTGGTGGAGAGGTGTGTTGGTGTGTTGGAGAAGGTGTAATCCAGACAGATGGTATGCTTCGTGCTTTGGCTCTTTTTTTTTTAAATTCTAAAAAACAACTTCTGCCTCCCTCTACTGCTGACCATGAACAGTATTTTCCTCTAGCACATTTAAAGGTGCACACCCCACAGGGTCAGCTCGTCAAAACTGTCACTGGTGTAAGGTGGTGCTGGGTTAGCTGCAAGGAAACAGCATCTTTCACACAACATTGGTTTTCTAATAATCTCTGGCACAGCTAACATAATCTTAAAGCATTTTCATAATGCTGTTTAGATAGAAAATATGAGAGTTCTTTCTAGTTGATGAAGTACTTTGACAAAGCTTTCATATATACAAGGATTTTAGTTGTTCTTGATTTCTCAGTCTTTGTCAATATGTTCTCTCACACATATTTACCCTAATGGAGGAATGTAAAAATATTTTGTAGTAATTAAGAATCAGGCTCAGCTTTCTCAGTTGTTGCTCTTCACCATATTCATTTTTGATGTGTTTTGCTAGAAATGAGCCTTATTTGATAAATTCACACTCTTTGCTGGAAAACAGCTGCCTTACCTTCCACATTTCCAACTGAATATTTACGCACATGCCAAATATGTCTTTCTCCATTCTGGAGTGATAACAACCTTACTTTCAAATATAGATGGAGCAACAGTGACAGCAAGATGCTGTTTGATGTGTAGGAGCTCCTGGTTTTAACAGCCAGCTGGGAGGTAAAATGGTAGCAAAATATAAAAGATACCCATGTGAAGTAGACCTCATAGGATGAATAAAAGAAGAAGAAAAATGTTTATAGTACAGATTTGAGAGGCAGCTGACCCAGATCAGATTGATCAGGCATAGTAACTATGATTTATCTAACACTATCATGCATTGCCCTTTGGATTATCTTCTATTACACAATTTATTATCAGTTCTTATTTTGTCAATGTATTAAATCCACACAAAATATTCATTCATTACTGGTAACATGCCCTAAATTCACAGTATATATAAACCCTTCCTGGTGTGCCAGGCCTCCTTCATGTAACACCATAGGTGTTTGGGGTTTGTTTTTCCTTTGCTACACTGCGGGCATCCTGTTTATCAAATTTTGATCTACTGTCAGTATCACACTCAAGATCCTTGTGACTTCAGTAAACAGCTCTTCACATATATATGTGTGTGCCTATGTTTCAGGACTTTAAAGCACTGGTTAAAGCGTTGCTCAGATGTTAATCGAATGCGTGTGTAAGCACATGTGTAAAAAACAAAGGGGACCCATTTCAAAGCCTTCAGCATAAGGTCTTGCTGGCAAGTTTGGTATTTCTTCTTTTCAGTCTTTGGGATACTTTTGGCTCTCTTCAACCTCTGTTCAAATTAATTTTTCCATCTAGTTAATCTTTTTTGTTACAGTCTTTGAACCATCTTTAATTCTGCAGTGTCATTTCTGAGACAGGATGGGCATTACTGCATGCAGTTTTCTATATACAATTGCACCGTTAATATTGTGCAATTACATTTGCTAAGACCTATTTTGGTATTGATATGCCACCTCATGCTTTAGTATCTAGCAGTGCTATAATCCTAAATGCATGTTTGCTTACAGCAATGTCAAGGGGGAATATTATTACCTATTAATTTGTCTGTGGATAGATAGACTTTCTGCAAGTCAGTTATGGGCCAGATTTTCTAAGGGTACTTAGGTACCTAATGACCCAGGTAAGTTCCTAGCACAACTGGCAAAAGCCTAAATGTTCAAGTCCCATTATTTCAACAGGTATTAAGTACTACATATTTCAAAATGATACTGGTTTATCTGGATTTCCAGGCCCTAAATACATTTTTAAAATCCTAAATAACTTTTTAATGTCAAGTGACTTCCAAGGTGATATAGTAAGCCCATGGTCTGCAGATCATATATATACTTATTGCAGAACAACTCAACATTTGGATATAGGACTAACACTCTCCTCTTATATGAGTAAATGCAAAATATTAACCATGCTATCCTGCAAGGAGTAGGATGTATATCTGGGAAAACAAGCTATCTCTTAGACTCTGTGTAAGGAAACAATGTCCAAATATTTTGGGGTTAGAAATTTTTTTTTGGTTATTTTTTTTTTATTTTTTTTTTCTAACAAGATATGAGAATGCATATCTCATTTCTGTGTTGATATGCCATTCATCTAAAATAACTGGACCAGTGAAATAATTCATAAACTGGAATTGATACAAACCTCTAATTTTGAGTGTTATTGTTGCTGGGAAACCTTAAAATAATTCCTGATACTATGTTGAAAATAGATGAAGTTTTAAATTAGCTGTGATACAGAAATACTTTCAGAATCACCAGAAAAGGAGTTTTATTGGATCCACACACTCATATTGGAGTCATTAGCAATGAGTAAAAGCTGTATTTTCCTGTACTTTTTCAGCATATGTTCACAGTCCGGTGATGAATGAGTTTTTACTCATATTGCTTTTCTAACACACTGTAAGAATGATCCCTTTCTAAAATGCTTTTTTTTTTTTTTTTTTTTTTTTTTTCTTCCCACAATTTCTACAAACCTGGTAGCTGTCAGGCAGCTGGTGAGCTGCGACCACAGCATGCTACGCTGATTAGTGGCAGCTCGTTATATCCTTGTGCTCTCTCATCTGCACACGCTTGTGCTGTCCTGCCTTTGGGTTAGAGAGCAATCTTCTCAAGGCAAAATCTATCTTTTCTGGCTCTGTGCAGTTCACAGCATAGCACATACCTTGTATATGGGAGGTCTTCAGGAGTACTGCTGCATTAAAGTATTGCAGGAAGCGATGCACCAGATGAAATCAGTGGCTACAGTTATTTACTGCTCTGTGCCTTGACAAAGCCTCATTGCTATAAAGTGCTACAAAACCATAATTTTGCATTTCCAGTGGCAATAACAATTTTGCATGGGCATTCATGACAAAATGAGATTCACAGCAGGCTGGAATCAAAGCTCATCTCTGTGGAGTTCTTGGCATGGAAACAAA
Source organism: Tinamus guttatus (assembly GCF_059628265.1). NCBI lineage: Eukaryota > Metazoa > Chordata > Aves > Tinamiformes > Tinamidae > Tinamus > Tinamus guttatus. The sequence goes on from NW_028288546.1 coordinate 166,297, forward strand.
CTGGACTTCAAAAATTTTTAATCTCTTAAGCATGGCTCAGTAGATTGGCTAGTGATTAATCAAAATACATGCAAAAATAGTCTACCTAGTTAGTACCAAATTTTATTATTTATTTTAAATAGTCTAAAACAGAAATTATTTTTCTTGAATGTCACAGACAATGTCATACTTTGTCTGATATTTCACTGTATTTTGATCAGTTTTCAGTTTACTGTGCAGAAAAATATTTGTTTTTGTAGCAAGAACAAATGATCAATAAATTCTCACATTATAAATATGAAATTTCTGTAAAATTTCTACATAACTGTATATGTCCTGATTTTAAAGTATGTATTAGGAAGATCTGTGTTTTTGCCCACATTCCATTTAATAAAAGCAGAAAATATATAAATCTCTGCCAGACATTAATTTTTAATTTTTATATCTGCGTCCAAAGCATCTCTCTTTGTACTGCAGAAAAATTCTGTTAGCTACATAACACACTGAGACAAGCAGAAAGCTCTGAAAAGAAATGAGCAAAACTTGTTTTTTTTCATTGAAATTCATTCAAATCCGTATGTAAAGAGGCTAGCCACAGCAAACAGCAAGTATGGAATGACCACTATTGTAGTACAGATCATGCTAGAATATTTGTTGCTGTTTTCTTTCCATCACATTGCTATCATTTAGTCCTGAACAAGAGTAAGATGTTAATTTTATGTTTTAGCTCCGTTTTATGAGGAGAGGCTGAGGGAGCTGGGCCTGTTCAGCCTGGAGAAGAGAAGGCTGAGAGGAGACCTGATCAGTGTATTTAAGTACTGCAAGGGAGGCAGTGAGAAAGATGGTGCTGGCTTCTTTTCACTGGTGGCCACCGGCAGAATTAGAGGAAACGGCCAGAAACTGAAACACCAAAAGCTTCACAGGAACTTAAAGAAAAAATTTTTAACAGTGAGAGTGACAGAGCCCTGGAATAGGTTGCCAAGAGAGGTGATGGAGTCTCCTTCTCTAGAGATCTTCAAAACCTGCTTGGATGCAGTCCTGTACCCCGTGCTCTAGGTGACCCTGCATGTGCAGGGGGGTTGGACTAGATGACCTCTAGAGGTTCCTTCTGACCTTAAGCATTCTATGATTCTATGATTTTATAATCAGTCTTAGAATCATTTTTCACAGATAAAAGAGGCTGTAAGATACATAAAGTCACACCAGATGCAGAATAGTGCAGATTCAGATTCTCTTTTACTTTACCATCGCAGTGTCTGTGTAGATTTTCTGGCCTGATTAAGTGATTGCTATAGACATCACAAGTTCAAATTCCTATAAACTTGAAATTAACTTTTTTTTTTTTTTTTTTCCTCTGGGATTTTGAAGGTTTCAACGTGTTTGTTCTTTGTAAACAGCAATGATGATAAGCAATGTGGGGAATTCTACTTGTGGCATTTACAGCCATTTTTTTTTGCTTTTGATGTATTCCTCAAGAGATAGAGAGAGCTAAATTATTTAACCAGTGGCTAGTGCATGAACCAAGGACATTTTATGGCTTGTGGCCTTGATCTACCCTGCTGTCCCAAAGGGTTTTTTTTTAATTGTTATTATATCATTTTGCTAGACAGCAATAGAATGACTACCAATGAAAGGCTGAAGACTGTCCAGGAACAACAATCTGATGTTCAAGGAAAACTCAAAGTCAACTAAATTCCCCTCAGGCAGAGCAGAGAACTTCTGAATCTGGAAGAATACCATAATTATAAGCTTTATTGTGAGCTTTCTGCTTGCTTATTGTTTTCTGAGAGGTTGTCAAGGATAGAAAGGGAGTCAGAGCATTACATTCACTTGGTGCATTTTGGAAAAAGCTGTGACCTTCAGAGCATTCTGGAAGAGCTTTGGTCTGTGAGACATATTTTGAGAATGGCACTACCCTCCCTGAAGAGGTGAGTGCAAGAACATGTTCTTTCTGGATGGAGGTCAGGATAGAAACAAACTACCTCTTCAGCATCCCATTCCATCCCTCCATCGTTTCCATATATGGAAGCACAAGGAGGCATGCTCAGCATGAGGAACTTCTATGTAAAATGTTGAGTAGCTTAGAATGTACTTTCTTTCTAAAATAAGCAATCAGTGCAACAAGAGATTTCTGGATCCCACAGCTCTAAACAAATCTTGCTGTGAATTCTTCTAGGCTACAGTGTCTTTTAAGGTTATATCAGACTTTGTTCTATTTCACTGCATCAGGCAGACCTAGGAGGTACTGACTCTCACTGAAGAGACTCGTATCTTTAGAGGTGCTTTGATTCCAATCCCAGATGCATCAGTGGTTTTACCAGTCATTTCATTTCCATCTTAGTGAAACATTCCTATATGCTTGTGTAAAAAGAACTGTAGGTGAGAGCAATAATCAGATAATGTCAATATGTATTCGATAGATGGCATATATGACAGACAGTGTATGTTTAGGGGTCACATAGGTTGGCGATCTAAGATTTATCTTTTTCCATAGAAGAATGTTTTTTTGACTAAAATATATAGTTGCTCACTTTGATGGCATGTATTAAGGATACACCTTAATAATTAAGAAAAATATTTTAATTACAATGTCTTGGATTAAAAATTCTCATGTGGGAAATTGTCTGAGTACTAAGATTAAACAACTGACATTAAATAATACATGGTTTGTTTCAGGAATTATATTTGCTATGACCTCTCTCCATTTGCTGGGCGTGCACGGAACTTATTTTTTGTTGGTTGTTCTTTTCCCTCTCCAGTTTTGTAAATTCCCAAAGTGTGAATGTGTCAGAAGTAATTCACTGGCCATGCATGAAACGGCTACTTGCAAAAAACAGTAACTGCTCTGTTTCCTATAGCTGATTTCAAGCCAATGCAACTCTTTGTGCTGCTAAGGATTAAACCTTCTCTTTGTGCTACAGTGTCTACAGAAAAAACTTGCCATGCACGTGGACCTTCTTTATCATCTATATTGCTGGGAGAAAGAGCTGCTTTCATTTACTGTACATGACTGTTGAAATTAAACCAGCTGGACCTTGCTTTTTTGAAGAAAGGAAAAATGTTTACAACAGTAATACTAAAATGTAATCTTTCAGTGCTCCAGAGGAATTGGATGCAATTATTTTATTTTATTGTTGGTGCATTTTGATAATGGAAAGCCAGGCTCTCACCTCTTAGTCTCCTATTCTTGGCAGGCTAGTAACATTATTTATTTATCCTGCACTTGCTAATTCATTCTCATAAAGCTCATGAACGTAAAAAATCTTCGTTTACGGGTCTAACTTTTATAAAATAAGTGAGGCATGTGAATTCTCAATTGCACCAATTTCATTGCATAAACCTCCTCTTTTTATAAGTTATATGTGGCTTTTTTTTTTTTGATTGTGTAATATTTCTAATGTATAGTGTAGTCTAAAATAGATGTTCAGACTTTCAAGTAAGATCCCATAATTTATGGCCACAGACTCATCTTTTCAGGAAAATATTTGTAACTAGTGAAAGCGCCTTCATTCTCCAAAGATACATTGTGGAGATCAAATAATATTTGCAAAGCATTCAAGGATCCTGAGCAGATATACTAAGATATACTAGGGAAAATTATTAAATAACCATACTTCAGGTTGCAGAATACTTATCGCTCTACATTAATTTCTCTGCTAGATCCCACACAGGCAGGGTTAATTTCTTCTATGGTGAATAATAATCCTGTTAGCTCTTTCTTCTCTTCCCTCTGAACTAAACAACAAAACTCCTACTGGACTTCAAGGTATAAAACAAATGCTTCAATAGGTAAAGTTAATCATGTGGTTGGATTAAATTTCATGGATATCAGAGAACAAAGAGCCTCTCCTTTAGTGGTATTGTCTTCCCCTCTTTCCAGAAGCCATCTAAAAAAGCATCTTGCAAGCTGTAGCAGAGCGGTTTGGTTCCTCTGTGTGCGAGGCTTGCATTTGCGCTAGGTAAAAGCTTAGATTGCCTCCAGCATTTTTTTTTTTCAATTCTGAAGTAATTTCAATAAAATTTTATAGATTCCACAGAGATCAACTTGCAATCTGCACACCTGCCTTTTCTAAGTACTTATTCACTAAAGAAGTAAAAATGTTCATGTTAATTAGAAGATATGCACATCCTTCTAGTATAGGAAGAGTGCTTTTTCTCTAAAAAAATGACTAAAGTCACAATAGGTATATGTACTGATGAAATCAGCTTTGGGTTAGAATATTTTTCATATATCATCAATTATAGAATCATGCTCTTGTATTGGTATTGCAATTACAAGAAGGTAATACAATACAGTGTTACATGGTATCGCATATTTTCACAAAACTACTCCCCTGAATATTTTACAGCTATAAACAATACTATTCAAAGAAAAAATCCAACTACCCTTGTCAGAAGAGAGCTCCACTTTCTATACATATAACAGTATTAAAAAGGTATAGAAATTGAGGAATTTGACCATAATTTGGATTCATATGAAAGCTGATGTGAAATAAATCTTTGCAATAAATATTCGCTTTCTGAATAGCCTTTCCTATGCTTGTCTATGTTATATTTTCATTTGAAGAAGAGAAAATTTTGACTGTCTTTAAAGTCAAAGGCGATGTTTTCCCACTTTAGTTTCATCATATTCCTTTTAAATATCCAATATACTTATAAGTAAATTTGTAATGAATATGTAAGTATTCCCATCTTTTTCTCTAACTTTTCAAAGCTAGTAGATACATTCATTTCCCACCATACATTAGGCCAGGACGAATTTTAATTCTCCAAGACCATTCATTAGCGCTTAAAATTGACCTGCCTAAATTATTTTGAAATTATTTTGAAAACTAGAGGGCATTTTCTGGTGTAGTGTATCATTTTTTTTTCTCTTTCACTCCTGTCCTCCTTCAATGTGAGTCATACTTTATTTAAATATATCTTTGGCTTTCATAGCACCTCAGTGTCTTCCACTGTTGGGAATCAAACTGAGCAATTAGAGCAAAACCTAACTACTCATTTCACTGAGTGCTGAGCCCAAAACAATGCCCATGCAATTATTACAACAAGCTTGTTTATAGACTAAAGACTTTTTTTTTTAAGGTTTTAATTGCCTAGTTATGGTTGCAAAATTAATACCTAGATGGTGTGTCATTTTTTTAGAATGTGTGCATACTCACTTGGCAAAACATAGTGGCCTAGATTTCTACAGCCGTCAGTAGAGACCTAATTTTGACTAATTTTGTTCTCATTTCAGACACTTCTAGTGATGGTAAAAGAAAGGAGTTCTGCCAGTGCTGAGTGCTTCTGACAATATGAGCCATGCTGTTTAATAACACTATCACTGTGTATTGTGTTTTATGAATACAAAGCCAGGTATAAACAACTGAAGAAAAAAAAAAGTCATGACTTTATGGTAATAATACGAAGCATTTCATTAACACCTGCAGTGAGTAACATAAGAATTTACAGTTTCAGACAAAACATGATGGTCCCAAAAGAATGTTGCTTCCATTTAAGTTAAATCTGTCTATATTGAATGAGGATGAATAACTTAACGTCTTAGAGAAGGACAAACAAAGCAGAAAAGATGGTTACCTGTTACAAACAGAGGCTTATTTTTATTACTATTTTTATTGTCAATAACTTAGGCAGATATCCCTTTTTACATTTTATGCTTTAATTAAACTGAATTCTGTAAAAGATTGAAACCTTTATATCACTTACACTGGCGCAGGCCACCCCATTTCCCTCTGACATTCTTGCATTTTGATCTAATATCTGCATTTTGAATGTGTTTAGGAAGAATTATGTTTTTTACTGTGAATATGAAAACACTTTAGCAAGATAAAAATGTAACTGCAACTAGACACTATCTGGTTTTCTCTTTAACTTAACTTTTTTCATGCCATTCTCCACTAACCTGCCAGCCAGACTTACTTCCTAGGACTTTTGTCAGCCCTAACGTAAACTTTTGTGTCCTTCTCAATTTTTTGGAATATTTTTAGATCGTTAAACTCCAAACAGTCCATAAATCCTGGGAGTTTAGGTGTTCAGGGAATATGGCAACAAATGGAAGAAGGGAGTAACTGTGAGAGCTGCATGGATGTGCCTTTTCTGCCTTTTTCATGATCGTGAAAACTGTAACCAGGAGCCTTCATGGGAAAGACCCTTTAAAAATCAGCTCCATCTCTCTCTTATTCTTGTGTTTTTCGGTAGTAAAGACTTGTCTCAAGCTTTTGCTTATTTGTTTCTTGTTTTAATTACTTTAAAGAAACCTGGGGAGCACCTGCAGCATGGCAGGCATCAGTATTGCCAATGCTGCTAGGCACTCAACCCCAAGGAAGGGGATGCTCCAGGTCACACTTGTCCTGTGGGACGGGGACCCTGGCATTGCTGCTTTTCTGGGAAAGAACAACATGGGGAAGCATGCAACTTCCAGGACAATCACTCCTTTTGAAGCTGTAGCTTTCATTTTAAGTAGCTTCCTATTTTTTTCTTTATTTTTATCTTTTTCTAGGCTGCTTTCTCCTTGGGCTTCCCCTCATCTCCTATGCCTTTTAGTTTCAAAACACAGTGTTTTCTCTCATCTTTCTTAGACAAGTTTCACCCACAGTAGCCTAATTTATCAATTCACTGTAGGCTGATTTATTTAAAAGTGTTTTTATAGCATTTTTTAAATAGTTTTATCTTAGGCTTAAATCTGTTTTCAAAACTGACTCTACTCAGGAATGCTGTGGAGCATGGACAACTATCGTTGCCTGTGTGCACCCAGGGGAACAGTCCAGGGAACAAGGGGAGAACAGTAGGGAATAGGGAGTGAAGGCTCATGGATGCCCAAGGTAGAACTTTTAGAAGTGACTGAAATTATACATCCTTACATTTTCCTAATTCAGCTCATTTATTTATTTAATCTTACTTGAAATAAATAAGAGAACCTACCCAAACTCATAATTTGAAGTGAACAATACATTAAAAAAATCTCATTGTTTGGATGTCTAGGTAAAAAGAATTAAATTGAAGGGTCCTTCCCCCTCTCCTTCCAAATAATCTGAAAAATTTTCTTCAGATTCAAATCAAAACCAAAAGATGTGCAAAGGCTGAATCAATCACAGCAAAAGGAGAAGCAAGAAAAAGGAAACCAAATATAGTGGGCCTTGCATTAAATTCATGCAATTCTTAATCGAGCTGCCTATTAATCTTTCTTATCTCAGAAATAAGAAGGTTTTCCACATTCCACTAATTCCCAGCCCTGCATGGTGAGCCAGATATTTGTCTTACTAGTTCGGCTTGTCCGCGCTGGTGCTGCCAGCAGCATGTTACCTGCTAAGGTCAATAACACTGCTAATTTCTTCATACTTAGGGAACCCATCAGTGACCAGCTTAATTAAGTGCAAGTCAGATTCTACCCCTGTGCAGATATTGCTAATGGATTTTACCAATTATAGCCATGAAAAGAAGACATGTAGTCTGCTGAAAAGTGTTATTTTGTGCTTTTTGCCACTGGTAACGAAGTTGGGTGGTACAAATCTTTGTAACTAAAGAAAGGGCTTGTCCCAGGGCTGCATAATGCTCATGAAGCTCAACTTCAGTGGCCTGTTTCTATATTTAAAATATAGATTTTAGATTTGCTTGATTAACTTTATTTATTTATTCATTACAGCACAAGTGTAGTTGAAGACAGACTTTAAACCAAAGAGATTATCCATGAACATCTCTAAGATTCGCACTTAGGATGGCACTGGCCTCAGCCTAAGCCTTCAGAGTCTATTCAAGCATGCTGCAGGAAAACAAAATCCTGCTAAACTGACTTCTCCGTGCAGAACTGCACACTCTTCAATGATATTATTCAAGTCAGGGGTTGAGTGCTTCTGTGCCAGCTTTTTTTTTAGGCAGACTTTGCTACCTATTCACAACTACACTTTCTATCCATATTTATTTCCAATGTGTATGGAAAAAAGAGATGCTCCACTATGGTATGATATGCTAGGTTCTTTCTCATACAGACAGTTAAGGGTTCACATTTTAAACCAGTTTGCTATGAAAACCAGCTCAGGGCAGCTATATTGCTTTCCTCTGTCCCCTTCTAACCTCTTTTGAACTTGTACCATTTTAACAAACTTCAGCATATTGTCTGAGGTTTTAGGTGCTTCCTCTTCACAGAATCACATAATCGTTAAGGTTGGAAGGGACCCGTAGAGATCATCTAGTCCAACCCTCCTGCTCCAGCAGGGACACCTGGGGGTGACATCCAGGTCTCTTTTGAAGATCTCCAGAGAGGGAGACTCCACAACTTCTCTGGGCAGCCTGTTCCAGGGCTCTGTCACCCACTTTCGTATGGGTTTCATGAAAAAAAATAAGGAGAAGAAATACTAAATAGTTATTTTCTCTCCTAACCTAGTAGAAACCTGCAGGAGAATCAGGAGAATATTCAGGTACTATCACTATTTTTGTGTCTGATTGCTAATGTACACTCTATAACCAGTGAAGTGACTAGAATATGTATTTGCAGAGGTTGTTGTTGTAGTATTCCTCTGAAATGAAAACTTGTTACACTACTATCCAAACTATATTGTAAGTATAGTTGTTATAACTGCATTGTTGAACAACAAATATTGTTGTTGCTTTTAAACTAAAACTTATTGCATTCCCATTAGGGAAACTTACTAATACTATTAGGATGATTTTATTCTGGATTCAGTTTATTCTCAGCATGAATAAAATGTTTCGGCTTTACACATCACAGTACTTCTGATTTAGCTAAAGAGCTTACATAAGTTATTGTAATTGTTCATAAGACCTTTGGCAGTGACCTCAGACATCAAATTCTGCCTTTAGTAACACTTGTTACTAAAGGAAATCAGGACTAGCTCCACTGATTTCAATTATTCAGTATTTACAGAGACATGAAAATGAGAATATGGTTTGTTCCATACAGTTAAATTTAACCTAGACATAAACAAGCTCCATACCCAATTACTTGAATGAATTCAAAGATCATATTGGTAAGTGGAGAATAGCACCAGCCCAAAAGGATAAAAGACAGAAAAATTATCTCAACAGAGATAAATCACAACTTCCTCATTTATTTATTTATTTATTATTTCTCAATAAATATTCTGCTTAAATTTTCGCATAAATATCTATATAAGAGATAGTAATGTACCAAAAACATTTGTGTGTGAACACAATGCAGTATGAATTATTCTCAATTTGTAGTCTAATGAAGAATCCTTTTAAATTATATGATTATGTTAAACATCTTTGTGATGTTTAACTTAGCAAAAACATAAGAAGGAGGCCTAGAGTCTCTCAGGAAAGACTGGAAATTTATTTGAGCCAAAGAATAATTATTCTTATCATGGGTTTTTCATAGTTTTGCTGAGCAGCAGTTAATCTAAGCCTAGGCTAACATCTAGCAAAACACGATTATGAAGGGATGCTTAAATGCAGCTTCAGGGACATACATAATGTGAGAAACAGAACTGTGTTTCTCTCAGTAATTTGTACTGAAGACAAATCCTGATTAGGTTTTTAACACTATTGAGACTACATCAAGTTGTCTTATAAAATATTAAACTTTTGCCAGGAAAAGAATCTACATCTTTGTTTATACCTGTGAATTACCTTGTAGCTTATGGTGCTCCATAAATAATGATAAAGTCCAGTAAGTCCCAACTGACTTTCAGCTGACTGGTAATGGAAGTTTATTTTAAAGTCTACAACATTCTCTATAGAAATGATTTTCGTGACTTTTTCTGTCTGAATACATTTTATTCTCCTTACCATTAATAACAATTCTTTAAGATTTCAATATAATGATGTTTGCTAAAATTTCCTGTATGTGGTAAATATTTTCCCAGTTTATCTGACTCTCATTAAATAATATTCCCCATCCAGAAAATAACAAAAGAGCACAGCACGAAGTGCCTATCTGGGTCATCACAATTAAACTGTATAGAAATAGATAAAAGAAAACTTAAAAGAAGATTGGTTCCTTTCCTCTGCAGAGACTTGTTCCTCCAGGATTTCCTAAGGATGGGCATCTTCAATGTTTAAAAGCAGACACGGTGCTGAAACTGTGTCCCAGAATGAAAATATTTTTGTACAGTAAATAGTTTTGCAAAACCCAGGATTGCAGCTGTCATCCTCATCATGGAAACCTCAGCAGGGAAATATATTCTTTCTGTTATTGAAATTGTTTGTAATATGCGCTAAGATCATGCATGCATGCATCCATATCCTCCTGAATAAGAAGATATGAGCTTATTCTGGACAAGGTTTTCTCATTGAGTTCTCTTTTCCCCCTCATTCACAAAAGATTAATCTCTTTCTTATATAACCCTGTAACTGAATGGATACTTCATAACCACTATTACATTTACCCTTGAAATAATGTTCTTTAGAGTAAAGCCAGAATCAAACAAAATTTTAAAAATCAGAAAAAAATACTAAGGTGCTATAGAAATATTTCAGCCTAAATTTTAAAGATAAATGTGTGTCAAAAGATAGTTATTCATCCAGTAAGATATTCAATAGTGCATAAGTGATTCAGTTATGATTCAGTTGCAGTTCTGTCTGCACCAATAGATGTTAAAGTCTCGTGAAGTTTTATGTAGAACATAAAAAATAGGTTCAATTTATGGTTTCAGACTGAATGACCTGTTTTTAAAACGAATCATGATATCAAAATCACTGAGCTACTTCTCTGATTTTCCTAAAGTGCTGATGAGCGCTTTCACTGGTGTTAACATTTCAGGCCCTGTGGTGTAGATACAGAAGTGCTTCCATTTGTAGAACCAGGTGAGGTCTACAAGAATAAATGCTGCACATTTTGATATTGTGAATTTTGGCCTGATAAAACCATGCTAAATTTATATCAATTAAATCTGGGGGATTTATCCCAGTTTCTTATAAGTTTAAAGTAATTTCTGATTCCCTTAGGTCTTACCAAACCTGTATGCCTGCACTGACTAAGATTCAATGAATGTAATTCTTTACATTTTCCTGACTTCTTGAAATTAGGATATTCTGAAAGAAAAATAATATGGTACAGGGGCTTGAACTGCTTTCTTGGATGGATAACTTTTCTTGTGGAATGTTTTCAAGTCTGAGTGGAGACTACAGGCAAGACCGTTTCTCTACTACTTGTAGTTTAAGGCAATTTCGGGTACTTTATGCGTATGTGTACTAACATCATCATAAGTTACTCTACAAATAATTTATTTATCTTTAGCAGCTAAGCTTGGGGGTGAAATACAAGAGTATCTTAAAGCTGCAGTGATTTCATCCTCTGTGTAAAGGAATGCAGAACCCTATTATCGGCCATCCCTTCCAATCAAATCACCAAGACCATTAATTCTCAAAATTCTTACTTTTCCTCAAAACTAATTGAATTTTAATGGGACACATAAATTGTTATTTTAGAAGATACAGATCTGGGGGTCTCCACTGAACCTGGGAAGCAACAAAATCCTTGGAGGAAACTTGAGAAACAATACTGGAGCAGTTACAAAACTCTCAGGCAAAGAAACCTCTTCAGAGTTACAAAACAAGACTGCAAAATAAGTGACACTTTCGTTATTCATCCACAAGGCCAATGATAAGTAAGTAGCCTTCACATTACTGTTCACTCTGCATAGAGTGGGTATCTCATGAGTATCTACTAAATATAAAGCAGGATACATCTATTGAACATAAAATCTTAAAGCCATCTGCAGTTTAGGCACTTAATTACCGGAGCGCTGAAACAGAAGGGTGTCAATGAAGAAACAATGCATTGTTCAAAAAACAAACAAAAAAAACTATGCTGAAAAATACCTTTACTAGTCCTTTATACACGTAGAATTTGCCACTTAAGTCTTTCTGCTGCTACAGCAATACAAATAGTAAATTTATGACTCAGTGTGATAAGAACTCAGAATAGCAGTGCACTGCTGTGCTATTACCCCCACTGATTTTAGTGTCCATCTTCATTCAAGCACTTACTGTAATCACATAAAAGGAAAAACTGGTTTATAAACTATGGAAAAACTGTAATGTCTCTAATGTAGATAGTCAGGGACCGTGGGATACAGTGAAGTTCCACTGCTCACATGCAGAGTGTGCTGACAGCCCATGCTGGGCTCAGGCAAGCAAAAATAATTTTAATTAGGCAAAAATTAAAAAAAAAAAACCCATACATTTATAGCTATCAGCTGTAATTGTAAATTATGTGGGTCTACCAAAAGGAAAATTAGGTAAGCAAAATGCAATATCTTGTCATCACTTACATATGAAGTGAAGAGAAAAATGCCTGTGTAGTTCACGCATTCATGAGCTTACTTAGTCTTTTTTCATTTCTTCATTGACCTTGACTCGATTACATTTTCTTTTATTTCTTCTTGAATGGCTTCAACATAAAGTAATATCCTCACCCTAAAGAATTTGTACTATTGAAGATGGAAAATCAGAATGAAGATACTGAAGTTGAGCAAATTTATCATTTTTCGAGCAGTTCAGCTTGTGATAGGTACACTTAAAATAAATCTTTTCAATTAGCCAGTGCCTCACAACAAAAATGCTCATTAGTGGCAGTGGTTAGAGTGGTTTGTGAAAAGAATTGAAACATTTCTTTAAATCTCAAATGGTTTATGCATACAGCGGGTTATTCGCTACCAAAGTAACTCCATGAAACGATCTAAACACAATAGTTTCTTTAAGAGCATTTCTTGCCAATGCAGGTTCTTTTTGTCTGGAAGTTTTTCAAAATGAGTTTTTTCATAACATTAATGGCAGTAAGTTCATATATATTTTTTACCGAACTTCTATTTTATATACATGTTTTATATATAAGTTGGCTCAAAGAACAAACACAAATAATGGGAAATAAAATTAACTGAGGGCTAGTAAGCATAAAGAATAAATCTTTACTTAATTAATTTCCAAAGGTTTGACTTGGGTATAGTAAGGAAGTTTTGCTGCATGTTTGTCTTGTTTCATACTCTTTTCCAGTAATCTCCTCTACTGACCAATGTCGCAGGCAGGATATGGCCATTTCTAACTGATACTGTGCTTTTATATTAGATTCATTATAATATATATAATGTTCATATTTTAAATTAGAATTATAATAGAGATGTGAGGAAGATAAAATACAACTGTGCACATTACCTTATGTTTCTTTGTGAGAGCTGCTGTACAGACATCTCTTGTGTTCTCTAGCACTATAACTTGACAGAGCTAATAGCTTCTTTTAGCAGCTTTGTATTTTTTTTTTTTTTTTTGCACATTTGCAACTCTTCCTAGTCTTGTCTCACATTAGGATGTCTGTGGAAGTAATGTGTGCAGAGAGTTGTCTCCTTTTTATTTGTTGTTCCAGCAGCAAGGTTCCTATTTCTCTGTCGTCTTTGCATTTGCAGTTTTGGTGGAATGTATTGGGAGAAAGAGAATAACAACACTCTTAGTAGTATTAGTAAAAGAAAACACATTTTGATACACATTTAGCATTTTTTCTTCTATTTATTTAATTTTAACCTGATCTTGGTTTGAGTTCACACACTGCTAGTTTTCAACAAGCATTTTTGTTTTGATATGTATGTCTCTCTTTTTGAGATAAAGAAATGATAGAAAATAAAACATGAGTCAGAAAGACATAAAAGTTATTTTTTTCTCTTTTAAGAGAGTGAGATGCAGTGATAATTTCAAGTAACTTGGGCAGAGAAATGGTGCTTCTTTCCCAACATGGGCTGCCAGCAAAACCAAGTTGTGGTTTTTTTATATATAATTGTAAGAGTCTGGAGAAAATGCATAGAGTTCTGTGAAAAATTTAGGCTATGCTATGGTTTACACATATTTATCTTAAGAAAGACTGGATGTGAAAGTCTGACTGGTGGAGATGCCCATTTGTCTCCTTCGTGTGTGGAAGAAAACACCAAATGATTAGCCTATACTTAGAAGCACAACTTTGCCATGCCTAAATCAGGTTGAAAATTCCCATCCAAAGTAATTAGTGGAAAACATATATTTCTACTTATTTTCATAATAAGTAGAAATTTCCACATGCCAATCACACCATGATTTCAGTCATATATGTAAACATTTTTTTTCTGAAAAGTTCGCCATAATTAAACTGAGAATTCCTTTGATTACATGAGACTACAATAATTGTTTTCCTTAGGACTTCAGAATACTTGAGAGTATATTTTAGTATTATGTTCAGGTTGCTTGTGTAAGGGAAATGATAGATATTATCTCTGTCTCCAGTGTATGAGTCTCTCTCCGTAAAGGCCATCTGGTCCTTAATATTCTGGATGTCACTCTGATGCTGGTACATTGTGCATTTATATTTGCACATATGTCCCAATAAAGGCAGGATAGCACCACATTATAAAGCCCTGGTGTTAACCTCTGACCCGCCTGCAGGGTTATCATATGCTATTGTTAATTTATATTTTATAGAACTAATGTAAAGATGCAAAAGCTAATGTAAAACATTTTCTGATAAGAAACAAATGCTATCCTTAATTTTTAGAAAGAAACAAGAACTCTTACATCACCTGGACAAATATGGACATTTTTATATAGTGTTTTATAAAGAGTTGCTCAATAATGGGTTAAATGTATTTAAAAATAGAATTCTCATCTATTAATTAATTATGATACTGCATCACTGCTGCAAGGATTTCCACAGTTCACATTATCTATTATCTTCTGGAGAAACAAAATGTGAATCCAAAGATCTTATATATGTCTATCACACTAAGCAATGGATAACACTGGCTTAATCCAACCCCATTTCCAAATACAGTGGGATGAATCTTTTGTATGTATTAAAGTAAAATTTACTGTTTATGTCTATATCTAGACTATATAGAAAAAGACCCCTTTACTCTTCTAGAGATGTCTTTTCTAAGCTATACTATCAATTTGTTTGATTGACTTATAGCTGACATTTCAATATTTTGCTTGTGATTTATGATTTCACACTTTTCTAGTCATATGAGTGAAAATTTCTTCATGATATTCTAAAGTCTTCTTCCATTTTTTTATCAGTGATGTAATCCATACCTTGCTAATACATTATTTCAGTTTGGCATGCCTTTTCAACCGCAGATCTTCTTAAGGCTCTCCAAGTCAGCTATGAAATGTAAAATTTGATTACAAATCCCTGATCATACAGTACTTCAAATTACAAAGAAAAATATGTTATGAAATAAAAATTTGTTTCAGTAACTGCAGTAAGGGGAGGTCTGTAAAACTTTTAGCAAGGAAGGTAACTTAGAGAACAACCTTGATAGCAGGGGGAATCTGATTTATAATGTACCATATTTCAGAAGTACCCTGTAATAGGGAGATCGTACTGTAGAAAATAGTCACCATCCTGTCATTCCTTCCATATTGCATAAGGAATAAAATAGCTAGTCAGATAAATAGTCTTTGTCTCTGCTGGAACAGAGAAATTTTAAGAAATAAAAAGGAACCTTTCCCAAGTCATTACTTTACAGATGCTGATTACTTTACAGATGCATTCTTTCCTTCCCTAGTTACTTCTCTAAACTTCTAGATTACTGGAATAAAATATTACCTGATATCCACAGTCTTTCAGGAAAGCATTCAGATAATCAAAACTGACTTTTCAATGTAAAAGATTTGCAAAAAGTAATCCATTACCATAAGGATTTAAAAAATTTAGTGACCTTTTATTGTTCTAAGAACACTAATCCAGTCAATTAGCAGCATTTTATTTTTAAGGGTTTATGATCAC
The DNA here is from genome assembly GCF_059628265.1 of Tinamus guttatus. Lineage (NCBI taxonomy): Eukaryota > Metazoa > Chordata > Aves > Tinamiformes > Tinamidae > Tinamus > Tinamus guttatus. Next base: position 182,003 of record NW_028288546.1, read on the forward strand.
TTGTTCTTTCCCTGTCAATTTTTCTTTCCTGCTAATCTTCCTGGAAGTTATCAACAAATAGAAAAATAATATATAATAAAGGGAATAGGAGGTTGGAGGGGTAACAAAAAAACAGACTTGTAGTAAATAACAAACCAGAAATAAGACCATGTTGCATATCTTTGAACGTTCCTCTGTCAGCTTTATACCAAGATGCTAAACAGGACAGATGCAAAAACACAACACAAAAAAAGATATCCAAGTCTGTACGAATGAGGTTAAAAATACCCAGACATCTTTAATTTATGGAATCCCAAGCAGATGGTAGAATATGTTTACTGAACTCTTGTCTCTCTTCCTCTGAAGAAATAGAAGCTTTAAATATCACAGCGTATTTCAGAATTTGGCAGTGAGGATAGGGGCTGGTTTTCCACAGGCAATGGAGGGTGGGGTTTGGAAGAGTGGATTTTTTTTTCAATCCCACACAGAGCAATTCTCTCTCAGTATCTCTCTTATCCCTGTTGGGACTCACTTTTCAGAAACTGTGTGAGTATCATAAACTTCATATATTTCCTTTTTTTTTTTTTCGCTGAAAGTGTCCTAAGGGTTGATGATACCAGGGAGGATTCCCATGCAAGCAGTTAGTTCAGTGTATTCTGAATGACAGTTATAAGGGCAATTAAGAGGCAGACAAGCACCAAAGTCTGAGTAAGGCATATATATGTGTGTAAGTGCATATGTATATGCCACTTTATATATTAAAATTATGAGGTACTCATAAGGTGGGTGGATTTGCTCTACTTTAATCTGTAGGGCTTGCATTAGTTCAGAAGACACCTCATAGAGATAGGTGATTAATAGTATATAACGCCTGACAGTCGAACTTGACAGCAGAGAAGAAAACTGTGTAGTCTTGCTGAGCAGATTATGAGAATATGCATAAGTATGAATATACACATCTAGCATGAGGTGTATATTTGAATATATATGCTTTAAAATATACAAAAATGTGACCTATTTGAAGACTAATATGAATAGTTTGAAGACTGTTTTTAATAGTTTATTCCTATACCCCTAATATTTTTGTTTCTTTGATGTTTGATTTAGAAATCACTTCAATAATCATTTTATTTATGAATCACATGATAGTGACACTGTTAATGTTTGCAAACCTTGGAACTGCATAAAGTAACAGAAATTATGCATACAAATAAATAGAATTGCACATAATACTTGACATTCCTGATAGGTATCATTTAATTTATTCCTTTAAACAATAATGTCTCAAACACAGACCTTGTGAAGCATGAGTGCTACTTTATGAAAACTTCTCAATAATGGCTTTCAACGATGTGAAGGTATGAAGTACAAACACGTTTCAAAGGAAATTTTTTAAGGAAATATTTCAAAGATAACTTATTATTTCATCTACCCAGGTGTCCTCTTGAATACATTCCCTTTTTTTTTCAGAAGCTGCTGTCTTTCATAATGATGGAAACAGGTTTCCTTTCAATATCTGGCTATGTAGTACAAATTAGCTGAGAGATGAAAGAATAATAAGGGATCACCAAGGAAGAGCAGTTGTGAACCAAAATGAATGCTTTTGCAAAATCTGTTTGTGAATGTGGTAGCAATTGTCCCATTTAGGGTTCTGTTAAGCATAAGGATGAGAATACATATCTTATTTGCATTAAGCATTTCTATTCTTCCTCTGAGAAAGCCAGCTAAAACATTTGAATTGCACACAGAATTCAATCTTAATTTTTAAAATGAACTGTTCTGGAACTGTAGCGTTGATCTTCAAAAATGCATGAATCTAAATACCGACAATTTGACTGAAAAATAAGAAGAAAAAGTAGGGAAATGGGAACTTTGGTTAAAATAAATATTTTATCAGCTGTGACCACTGGTGACCACACCACCTGAAATTTTTCATCGTCCACTTCATCCAGTGACTAAGAGATTATACCTTTTTTTTTAAGGCAATAGCTATATAAAGGAAAATGATTGTTTACTACCCAAAAAGTATTACTTATGTGGTAATTTTAGGCTATAGAAGAATTTTGCTAAAACTCTTTGTATCTTATTATTTCTTGAAGAAACAAAGCACTTCCTTGTGTTTACAGGTTACTTCACAACAAGGCTTAGTTTTAGCAGATTCAATTCAAGTCTTAGTTAGATTCAGGCTGCCTGTGGGTGAACTCCCTTGCAGTTTACTGACTTTTCCCTGGTTTGCATATTTCATATATGAGGCTTTCAGCCAGAAAGGATAGAATTTCTTTCAAACAACCTAAAAAGATAATCGTTTTGTTTAAGTACAGTTAACTTGCACAGTTTGATACATTTTGCTCTCTCCCAATTCCTTTGGAATACATCAGCCTGTAATTCTGACATATCTGTTGCATGCACATTGCTATTCTGCTGCTGAGAGCATACGAACTAGAACTATGAGAGCTGTCAGAATACTTTTTTTTTTCTTATTCCTTAGTGCATCAGTCTTCAGTAATATGAGGAAATGGATCCAGTTAACTACTTATCATCTTTCCTTAATATTACCAGGTTCTCCCTTTCACTTGTCATGCCAGGGAAGAGAAGGAAGCATCCTTTACAAAATGGGCATCTGACTGATTACAATCTTCTCACATAAGTCTTTTCTGACTTCACCATGAAAAGCCGCACATTTAAAATTGGGATTATTAAAGCATTTAAAAAAAAAATCTGAAGAGCAATGCTAAAAATGAAAGTTCCGCTACCATGAATTATATGTCTGCATATATATGTGGACAGGGATTTATATTCATATAATACTGCAGATCAAAATTCAGCAAAGAGTTATTCTAAAGCCCATTTATGTAAGATACAGCTCTTCCCAAATACTGACATAATCTTTAAAACTTCATTTCTTTATCTGTTGTCACCTTATAGTACTTTAATAAGGAAACTAATTAAACTTTCTCCTCTTTAGTGTGTGTGTGTGTGTGTGTGTCTGTGAAAACAGTAAAAAAAAGCATCACTGCAAGGCTACCTTGTAATTAAATGAATTGAGCATTTTTGCATAAAGGTTTATGTTACAGGACTTATAACTAACTTCTTCCTAATATCTTACTTTTACTGTGATGCTACCAAAGATCCACAGTAAAGGCTATGTCTCATCAGTGTGGAAGGTTGTTTACATATACAATGATACAATCATGATCTAAAGTTCAGATGGAGCTGACAGGAAGGAATTTAAAATAGAAAGAAGATATTTTTGTATGAAATTAAAGTAAATTCAGTAACTAACTGCATACCACATTTTGGATCTAAATGATCTGGCTATTTGTTGGGATGCTGGAAAAAAAGGAGGTAGGACTTCTGCAAGTCCCAAGACCCACAGAGATGACAAAGAGACAAAAAAATGGTGTGCAAGTCAAGAAAGAATCTGGACCATGATTCCCAAGGGAAAATCATGCCTGACCAATGTGATTGCCTTCCTTAATTTGACCAGGTAGGCAGATGAAGAGAGAGCAGTGAATACTATTTACCTCAACTTTAGCAAGACTTGTTACACTGTCACAAGTGTCACACAATATTTTTGTGTCCCAGTTAGATGCTCTAGATGGATGCACAACAAGATTAGTAAAAGCTCTTGATGTCAGAGAGCTGAGATTAATGGCTCGTGTTTATTTGGATGCTGGTAACAAAGTGGAAGATGGTCCTGGTACTGTGCTACTTAACATCTCCATCAATTACCATAAGGAATTTATGGTGTACTCTCATCAAGCTCACATCTTGTACTGAAGTGGGGGAACATTTGAGACGATTGACGGCAGTATTGCCATCCAGAGGGACCTAGACAGGCTGCAGAAACAGGTCAGAAAGGTTGTGAAGTCTCCATCTTTGGAGGTTTTCAAGCCCTGGCTGAACAAAATCCTGAAAAAGAAGCTCTGACCTCATGGCTGAGCATGCTTAAGCATAGAAGCCTCCTGAGATCTCTTCTACCTGAATGGTCCAAGGACACTGTGTTAAGGACAGGACAGGAGGGCAGTATGCCCAACCAGCAATTTTTACACTTTATCTTTTTCATAATGGTTATTGACTCTTTAAAATGTTTTAAAGCCTTGTCATAGAATCATAGAATGCTTAAGGTTGGAAGGGACCTCTAGAGATCATCTAGTCCAACCCCCCTTCACACACAAGGTCACCTAGAGCACGTGGCACAGGACTGCATCCAAGCGGGTTTTGAGGATCTCCAGAGAAGGAGACTCAACAACCTCTCTGGGCAGCCTGTTCCAATGCTCTGTCACCCTCACTGTTAAAAATTTTTTCTTTAAGTTCCTGTGGAACTTTCGGTGTTTCAGTTTGTGGCCTTTACCTTTAATTCTGTCGGTGGCCACCACTGAAAAGAGACCAGCACCATCCTCCTCACTGCCTCCCTTGAGGTACTTGTAGACATTGATTAGATTCCCCTCTCAGCCTTCTCTTCTCCAGGCTGAACAGGCCCAGCTCTCTCAGCCTCTCCTCATAGGGCAGATGTTCCAGGCCCCTGATCATCCTTGTAGCCCTGCGCTGGACTCTCTCCAGCAGCCCCACATCTTGTACTGTGGGGCCCAGAACTGGACACAGTACTCCAGATGTGGCCTCACCAGGGCTGAGTAGAGGGGCAGGATCACCTCCCTCGACCTGCTGGAGACACTCTTCTCAATGCACCCCAGGATCCCATTGGCCTTCTTGGCCATGAGGGCACAGTGCTGCCTCATGGTCAACTTGTCGTCCATCATGACACCCAGGTCTTTCTCCGCAGAGCTGCTCTCCAGAAGGTCGGTCCCCAGCCTGTACTGGTGTCTGGGGTTATTCCTCCGCAGGTGCAGGACCTTGCACTTGGCCTTGTTGAATTGCATGAGGTTTTTCACCACCCAGTTGTCCAGTCTGTCCAGGTCTCTCTGGATGGCAGCGCAGCCCTCTGGGGTATCTTGGTATCATCAGCACACTTGCTGAGGGAGCACTCTGTGCCTTCATCCAGGTCATTGATGAATAAATTGAACAGGACCGGACTGAGGACTGACCCCTGGGGGACCCCGCTAGCTACAGGCCTCCAACTAGACTCTGCACTGCTGATCACCACTCTTATAACCATATATCGGAGAACAATTACAATTACTTATATATATCACAGTGAAAATTTTCCCATAAAAAATATCTGTCTGGATTACAGAGGGAAAATCTCATATCTTACACCATAAAATTTGTCTCACTGAGATCAGCAAACAGCATATTCCTATTGAAAAAAATTCCAGGTAAAGTTATATATCACGAGATTAAAATACATCAAAGATAACATGCAGTTCAGAACATCTTCTCCTCTTCCCATAAAATATATGAAATGACTTGAGAGTCATTTTGAAAATATTTGTTTGTTTAACCCCTTCTGGTTTCAAACAGGGGTGTTCCTGTATCCCTACTAGTATCTGTTTTATACTTGCTAGATACTAAAGTTGCTCAGATAGATACAGCTTTTTGTTGGTATAGCAACTACAAAAGCTGATTAAATAACTCCATGAAATATATTATTTTATTTCTGTTTCAGTCAAGATTGTTATTGGCCCAATAGCATTCAATTAATAGGTAAAAATACGTAAAATTTAGGGGTCTTTCTTAGAAAAACACTGATGTCTGATAATACTCGGCCAGTGTTTGTACTCTGTAGAGTTTTGTCCTTATAACAACTTCTAGATTAAAATTATGAGAATGAATATGAGAAATACTGAAATACTGAATACTGAAAACCTTTATTGAAAATATTGAATGTTGAAAATAGTTATTAAATTAATATTCAGTAAAACCTCCTTTAAAATACTGTAACTTACCACAGAAATGAAATGGCTTAGGAAAGATATATGATAAAGAAAAAATAGAATGAATTAACCTGCCAGGTTAATTCATTAATCTTTAGTAAAATACAGCAAAAATGAGTGATCAGAAAGATACAGTATCTGCAAAAAGATTAGCATGGTGTGACTACAACTCATACGTTATTATTTGTTTTATTCATCTGAATATAGAAGAAATATCTTTACAGCTCTCAATTTCACATAAGCATGTTTTGGAAATACAGATAAGATAAACAAAACTGTCTTCAAAATGTATAGCTAACATCAGAATGTTTGACTTAAATTTCAAAGCTGGAAACACTTAGAAGCTTTCGCTGAATTTGTAGATAAACTTGTAGATAAGCTTCCTAAAGTGCTTATTTCTTCCCCATGTGCTTTTTTAAACATTAATAGGAGCTGCCCAATATTTCTCACTTCTAAAAAAAACCCCATGGAAAGAGGAAATCAGATATCCCATTCAGAAATAAATACTATATGAAGGCACTATCTTTAATTCAGCTCAGACAAGATGAACACATTTCTTCAACTTCGGTGAAAATATCATAAACCCAGGAATAATACATGCTGCTAAATTTGAATTATAATCTATTATGCTATGAGAAAAATGGTAACAGGAAACTAATGGCATATTCTTTCCTTTTTGTTGTGTATCAGAGTAATGCCTCGGCAGTTAATTTTGGACTTTTTTGTTGTTAATTTGGTCAGCTTTTATTGAGGATATAATCTGAGTTATGCTATCATGAAATATTCAATTTTAACTACCTGTGGGTGTAATAACTTTGGTGCCAGTTCTTTATAAAATTAGATGGTATCGAATAATTTCCTGTAAAATAGTTTGTGGCCAGGTGGCTATATTACAGTCAAGTAGTTATCATGATAAATGCAAGTGAGCTGAAGAAATGCAGAAGCTGTATGCATTGGTAGAATGAAGCTTTTTGCCAGGTTGTCTGCATAAACACTGAAAGCAGCATGAGAGCAGCAGGTGTAAAGGCTAGCAATGCAAGTATACTATCTTGGGCATAAGAGAAAGAAAAGACTTATATTTCTTTTTTTTTATAGAAGAAATTTGTTTCAGTACTATTTTAATTAGGAATACAATACAGTGAATAAAATGGAGGGAAAGACTCATTCACAGTGTAAGAAAGACATTCAAATAAAAGCTTGTGTTTTCCTTTTCCAGCTCTTTTTCCTATCTTCTTACTCATATTCATATTTGCAGGTCAGGATTGTCCAGCAAGAAAAAAAAAAAAGTGAACAATACACATCTTATAGGATGTTCAGAAAATATATTCCTGCCAAAGTCTGGCTCTAAGACAAGAAAATACATTTTAGGATTAAGGACCGGACCAATTATTGATTTAGTCATTGATACAACTTATCACTACAGCTTGCTGCTTAACATACATCTTTGTACACTGTTAAATTTTCCTTAAATCCTAATTAATTAATTAATTTTGTTAGCTTGTTATGATGCTCTATCTTTGCAGGTAACGCCTGTATCTAAATAATAAGCTAAAATCATAGGCATAAGCCTGTGATGATGCTGTCTTTGCCATCCATCTGTGTGGAGGGATGAGGCCACTGGGCTGGTGGGATGCTGGGTGGCTGCGTAGCAACAGCAGGAGCAGCATCCTCGCTCTGCCGCCTCCCCGGCTCCCAGGGCAGCCCACAGAGTGTTTCAGGGATCGCAGCTCCATGTCTTTTAGGCCTCTAACCTGTCCCGCTTAAAGGAAAAATGAGTTTTTAACCAGCAATGGATCACCATACAGGGCTTTTAAGGTTCCACTGAAGCAAGGAGAGCTGAAGAGGAATATTAATACAAGGTTTTATTAGAGGTTTTTGTCTATTTATTCATTTTTCTTTGTAGTAGCAGAGAATAAGGTAGGTACTTGAAAGTTCAGGTTTAACCCATCATCCTTATTCTCTAGATTTTTTTTAAATTTTGTTTTTAAAATTTATTTTAGAACTAGAAAATGTAAGTACATAAGAAAAAAAAGGAAAGCATAATGATGTGTTCTACTTTTGATTGAGAATATTTTTCTACAAATAATTTCTGTCCGTGGTAGTAACTGTCATTTGTTATATATCTTGTTATCAGTGACATTCTCATTGTGTAACGAAGGCATTAGGACACGTGATCTATGGAAAATAGAAAAGTGAAGTCAGAGGGACCAGTGGCTAAAGATATTAGTGAAAAAACTTGCAGCTGGGCCAAATAACACTGGTCAATAAGTGGGGGGCATCTTCCAACTGTGAAAATTTCATTTATTTTAATTCCAGTATCTATGCACTTAAATTGTCAAAGAAAAAAAATGCATTTCCAAATAATGTTTTGGACTTCTATAACTGCTGCTTTAGAAGTTCATAAAGCTCTTTAACAACACTAAGTGACTAAGCTTTGTGACAAATTCTTTTAAGATATAAACAAAAACCAAGTATGGTTCCACAGAGAAGTAATTAGGACAAACTGGCACATAATTTAGATTAGAAATCATCACGGGATAAAATTGCCTTCTTAAGCCTTTGAAGAGTTTCAAGTGATAAATCAGTTTGTCAATGAAATGTAGACTCCCTTTGCGTTAAGCTGAGCGAGGATTTTCAGGATCAGAAGTTTGGATTTAGGTGCCTGAAATCCTCATACATCCTCTGTAACTCAAGTTTCTTGATGATGCTGGGTAAGTGGCTTAAAACCAACTTCTTGGGTCATTGGCTGGATGTTTCGCAGGAAATAATTCATGGTCCTGGGGTCTGGGCTTTCAGGATCACTAAGACATATAGTGTGAACAGAGGTTCAGCAGCAATGGGTTTTGGACTCCTACAGACCTATGGAGGGTTGTGTAGTGCTAAGCAGTGCAAGAGAATTAGCTGATTAGATCACTGGAAAACATGGGCTGTCCCGGTGGGGGAATGGTATCTCTGCAGTGGAAAACAATTGGTTTTGAACAGCTTCCAAACAGGCACAATTAGCAAATGCATGTCCCAAGAGGACATGTATCTCTGTGTCTATAAGTAAAAATAGCGCCAAGTTATAGTGGTACCCAGAAGCGCAAAGACTGAAAGGCATCTTTAAATGTATAAACAAACTCCCTAATTGTATTGTACTAATTGCAAAGATGTAGCGTGCTAAATAGCTGGAGAGCACCACACTAAGACTGCTCTTGCCCATATAACAATAACAGTTACATATTTTTAAAGATCTGTGCTAAATAATATGCATCAGAAATGCTAATTAAGAGAAAAGCATTCTGGCAAATATGTCAGTGGAGTCATCCAAAAATTGATTTGGATTAAATTTTGTGATTTCAGGACTTGCTTCCATTTTTGAAAGGAATGTAAATTTTGAACTTTGCAATTTTGTGAAGTACATTGAATCAGCTAAAATAGCATCATTAAATAATTTATTTGTTTAAAATTCTAAAACACAAAAATGTATACTCACTTCTGCTATTAAATATAAAAAAATCTAATTTAAATATAGAATATACGATTGATAAAGCTGAATAAATGAACTTTTAAAACTTCTTTTTTCTGTGTCACAGAAAACATGACAGAACAAAGTTCAATTCTTTTGCTGTATGTGACAACAGATTGTCCCATAATACCTGCTGAAGATTAACTTTCCTAACAGTTGATGACTAGAATATCATCAGACTGGAAAAAAGAAATCTATCCTTATATATCTAGCAGGAGATAAATTTATACCTTGGTTCATATCCTATAAAAGTTACGATTCCTTAGAATTTTAGCATCAGTCTTGAAGTCCATTGGATTTTCAGTATGAGGGCTGAGGCCACAAAAATTTCTCCGTATGAATATAGTTCATATATTTATACACTTGAATTTTATACAAGAATATCATATTTTTTTCTAGTGTTAACATTACTAGCATCAGATAATTTCACAGCACTGACCCTTAATATTTTTCATTTGTGCCTTTTTTTCAAGTACCAGCAGGAAATGAAAGGCAAAAAAAAAAAAAAAAAAGACTTAGCTCATGCTTTGTGGAACTAACAATTTAAAGCCTTATGTAAGCCTGAAGGAAGATTCATTATTATTCTATTTCTGTACATGGGACACTGAGTCACGAGAAAATTTAATTAAGTTCATAATGTTGCATAAAAAGTGAGAGAACTAAAACTTCTGGAGTACTCTGCAATTCCCATATTACTGAATTCTTCCTTCTATCTTTTTTTTTTTTTTTTTTTTTTCCCCATGCTTAGTGCTCTACCTTTTCAATCCTTGCTTCTACCTAGAGCACTTTTTTATTGCTACCTTTCTTAACCTGTAGACTTGTAGTCTGTTGTGTCTAGTTTCATAATTGCCATTAGTGGCTTTCGTGGTAATTGCCATGTCACAGCACAATCATTTAAACTGCTAAGCACTTAATCAGTACCACCATAATAGGATGCTATAAATTAATACAGGTCAAAATATTTTCTCTAACATGCACTCCAATGAATTCAACACAAACGAATGTATACAGACTGAAAATATTTCTTAACTAATTAGTAGGTTATTCTGTCTCTGTGCATTGCATTCTTTTGGCTAGCCACTTAATGAGCGTATTGAAAGTTTGATTTTTAAAAGCATTTATTCACACAGACACACACATACACAGACAAATATTATAAGCACTTGGCAAGTAGAAGGCATATATAGCACTTAGTAGTTCTAAGTATACAACAATAGGCAAAGGCATATGACTACCTACTCGCATTTCCTGATATTTAATGACTAGAATAATTGTGATGATCATATCTTGGTTTTGCGCCAGGAATAGTTCGGTATGCTAGGTGCTCTGAGGAATACACTTTCTCTGTCCCTTTTGATTGTCTTAATTTAAATCTCAAATATATTATAAAAATGTGATTTTTTTCTTAAAAAGACTTAAGAGATTTTACATTTGTATATTTAAAGCCAGATCTGCAATGACTTGAGTAGAATGACTCGATATGACTGGGAATGGCAGAATCTGATCTCCCTAAAGAAACTGCATCATTGCAATCTTTGCTTATTATGTTCAAGCACTTGCTATGTATAAATAAGAATGGTAGTTTAGCTTATACTAACACCAGAGTTTTAAAGGTGTATTTCAAAGAGCCTATGATACCATAATAATTCAAAAACATCTCTATTCATATCCAGATATGTTTTGATTTTTTTGATTTAAAAATGTAACAGAGAAAAATATATTAAATAGTATGCAATACAGGAAAGATACATCAATTTGCATAGATGTGCTGTTTTCTATAAACTTCAAGAATAATTTTGTAATGCTTCCTCTTCAAAGGAAAATTGGAAAAAAAACGCTAATTTGATTGCTGCTATGAACTCCTGAAAGCAAAACTAACTAGAATTGTAGCTAAAATAATGTTGATATCTTCCTCAACATCTTTCTTTTAATTTAAGGCAAGCCGTGATGAATAGATAAGTGATATTTTCAAGGGCACAGAACCTCCATTCATCTCCAGTACATAACTGCTTTCTGCCTTTGAACACTGTTTCTCTGTTGTCTCCTGCTATATGACAAGATATGTTTGTCCTCTGCGCTCACCTAGGCCTCAAGAGAAGGCTTTCCACATGGAAATTTATGTCTGAAGAAAGTCTGACATTTGAAATTATGATGCAAATTATCCCTTGACTGATGAGTGCAGGTCTTTTCAATAGATATTTCTACTAAAATAATTTTTCTGGAGTTGGGTAAAAGATCATTCAATATAATTTATTTTCCTAGGCAGATATAACAAAGAAGGAGTAAGATGAGGATTCATTTAATATTTATGAGCAGAAGGCTGCTAGGAAAAGACCTTTTCCCTAACACTTTTTTTTTTTTTTTTTTAATTACACAGTGGGGATTTCTATCATTTTAAACCTTTACCTTTTAACTCATTTTGTGTTATCCTTATCAGGGAGGATATTCTGACAGGAGAAGGATCAAAGGGGTGCAAAAGAAAATAGAGTTATTCCAGACCTGCCTAATGTTTTCACAAGACTGAATTAGATTTGTGCCATTTCTGTATTCTTGTAATCCAGAAGGCCATAACATTTTAGCTCCCTGGACATTTAACATCATCCCCTAAGAATGGCTCGTTACGGATTAGTTAGCTAATACACTATCATATGGCTGCTGGAGGATGTTGATGCCATTGCAAGGAATGTGCCTGTCAGCCATGCAAAATATTTCTTATATTACTGCTCAGTTTGTGCTGGTTGATAGAAATCTGAGAACATTTCACTGAGCATGAACGTCCTATTGCATTTTTTTGCAATGTACCTGAAAGCCAGCAGATGGAGCCTTTCCGTTACCGAGATGCACACAGTTATTCCAAATTTCATAGGGACAGATGATACCTAAGCCTCTCTCCACACTAGTTACCCTTTGCCTTTCAAGAAAAAGCTCTTTTCAGTAGTTTGCCATTTATTTAAAAGTTTTGCAATACAAAGCAGCTATGACGCAAACCGTACATTGTCCACAAATATTTATCCTATATTGATAACTGTGTTGTTCCATTTGAGTATGCTTTCTGTATGTTCACAAGACTTAATCCAGTTGAATCTTAAAGAGATGCACCTTGCAAAATGTTTTGTTTTCGACTGCATGCTTTCAGGATATCTTGCTTATTTTCCTTTTTATTTTTTTTTTTTTAATTTGCATCATATTCATTATGCTCCATTCATACACTTTTGTATGCTTGGTTACTTTAGGATATCTTTTCCACATTTGCCATCAGACAGGAATTATGACTTTCTAGAGATCTTAATTGTGCTTTACCTTAAAATCTGTAGTATAGCGGGCAAGGATTCATATCCTTCCCCTTTTTTGTTCCATCCAAAGTTTTGAAGATACCTTCTAAAATAAAAGTGATCTTTGCATTGAATCAAATATAAATTCATCTTAAATTTCCAGATTAGTCTAAATATTAACTAGAATGAGGAGTGAGAACTCAAGAGCAGCACTTAACAGCTTCCTAAAGAACACTGCATAACATGCCTGTGCCAGGACTCATGCTAATGGGTACAGAAAGGCAGAGAGAGGAAATTCGCTGAATTTAGCTCATAGACATGTTAAGAGTTTTCGAATCCTGTGCCGAAGCTCCAAGTTCCCAGGTCCAGCTGGTAGCATGGCTGAGCACGTATTCCCAGGAGGTACCCATACCGACACACCATCATAAGGGCCACAGAGAACGTCTCTGTTGGCCATGCAGCCAGGTCTCCCCCCGGCCCATGAGCTAGGCCTCTCCTGGGGATTTCTGGTGATTCTCATGAGGCTGCTGGGACTTCCCCATCTAAGCTGTGAGACTCCCAGGAATACATGGAGATGAACCTTTAAGACCATCCACAGTTTAAAGTTTGAGCCCAGAATAGCACAGTTTTAACATATAGGATTTTTATCTGTCTGTGAGAAGCCAGATAAGCTACGCAGGTCTGAGATGCCATCCCACAATGGTGACCTTTTCACCAATTCTCAGCTGGACCTAAGACATATCTTTATTGGAAATGATTACCTCAAATTAATTGTTCTACTTTAAATTAAGCAGCATTTTATTTTAATGGTAAAGATTTCATTAAGTGATTATGAAGCAATAAGTAATTTCTGAAGAACTCTTCAGGTAATATGATAACTCAATACGGTAGTCTTAGTACTACTGCTTAACTACCTTCTTACACTGAAAAACATAGTCTATTTTAGTAATACTGATAAAAATAAGTTGTTTTATAGCAGTTTAGAAATTTGATTTAGAAAGCATTCATAAATACATGCGTACTAAATTGGATTGAAATAGATTTTGTTTTTGGAGTGAAAGATGTCTTTATTGTAAGTATATTAGCTTGGATAGAGAATACCCTTTTGAAAAAGGCTTTTGCCTTGTCCCTGCTCACAATTCTTTAGTTTCTATTTTTGAGCCATCTCTAGTTCATAGACTGAGTTTTTCGCTGACACAGTTGTCCAAGGTGCTCCAGGAGTGCATCTAAAGCAATCCAGCCATTGCAGAAATCAGTTCACAAGTCTGGACAAAAAATGTTGACCAACTTGTAAAACTTCTGAAATACATAAAATGTGATCATTATTATTATTTAGAATCAACTATTCCACTATATTTTTTTTCTCCTATTGAATTGCCTGATTTGCTAATCTAGACATAATCTATGGTGAATGATATTACAAGGTGTTGCAACAAATTCATATACAATCTCATGCATAAATGATAGCAAACTGCCTAAGTGAGAAACCTACAAAAGGACGTAAAATAGCTGCATCTTGACCAAGTAAACACCTCATGTAATTACTGATAAAGAGGAAAGAAATGTAGAAGTGTATTTTTAAAGACACAGTGTATTATGCACATAACCTAGATTTTCATCTCAATTTTTTATGAAATTAAATTATTAAATAGCTGATGGAAAAAAACACACATTTTCAAAAATTAAGAATTGTAATATACAAATTCTCGATTAATTTCTCTCAGTTCTGAGGGAATACTCAAAATTTCTCTCTCCAGTATTTCTACAAAATTAACATTTTTAACAAGGGTTTGTAAGAGTAGTATCACTTTCTACGCAAGACTCCTTTTTAATTATCATGCTTTTAAATATCCATTTATATTATATAATTTCATGAACAACTGAGATGAATATCTAGGTTATGTGCATAATTAATCTGGCTCATATTTAATGAGGCACTGTCATTATAAACCACATTCTTGGTGTGAGACTAACGAATCCTAAATATTCAAAGATCATCTCACCATCTTCTTTGAAGATCATCCTTATCATTGAAAAGCCTTAAAATTTTTGACTATTTAGGAAAAGAATCTCCTATCAGAATGAAATGTCATGCATGAATTAAATTTCCATCTATATGAATTAGATGATACTACTAATGTCAAATGGCATGACGTAGAATAGGGAGAAAGCTCATCTTTAACAAGGAGGGATTTGATATCTTAGTTAATATACATAAAACTCAGTTTTATGTTCAGTATGCCTCTGACAAAACAGCTTCCTGTGTGGGGGATTTTTCTCTAACTTACAGGTCATGTACTCATTCACAATAACCTTATCATGTTACTCTATCTGTATATAACTGTTACAGTGAGAAAAAAATACTGGAAAAAGTATTTGTTCAGAAATTACTATCTTTTATGCAAAAAAATTAAGTTTAAAAATCTATACCAAAGTATTACAATATTTTTTAATAAAAGAAAATTCGAACCATATATCTCATATTGTAGAGGAAATAACAAAAAAAGAGATGGCAGTTGTGAGAAAAAAATATTACTCCAAGTTGGATATAGTGGGTGCCTTTTCTTTGGCTATTAGACCTGTTAAGACATTATACTTAAGTAGCAAAAAGTGAATTCTTCATGGGAGTACCTTCTCCCTTCCTTGCCTAAGCTACGTTCCAAGCAAATAAAGATTGATTTTCTCTATAGGAATCAGTCTATAAAAGTAAATAGTTGCTTTTGAAATTAAAATTAGAAAGATATTTTAGTGTTTAATTTTAATAGTACTTCTGTTTTTCTGAAGGAATACTTCTTTGAGAAAATGTAATCTTGTATGCAATACCTAGCAGAAGTATTTTTGCAATATTATTTCTAACATCATAGATTTCTGTTTCTCTAGTAAATATTTTTTCTATGGTATTTTTTTTTCATAATTTTCTGCATTTACTATACTCATAATTTTAATTCATAAAAACATGCTATTCAGTTCTGATAAATACTGTCCACAATAGAAAATGATGACTGATCTCTCTACAAAGATATTCATACATCTCCTCTTTAACAAAAACAGAGTAAAAGTGAAAACAGACTAATAACCTAAGGAAAAAATTATAAAGATGAATTGAAATGTTGATGTCTATTTTTTTTTTTGTGCAAGAAAATCTGAGTTGGCTGTCTTTTTATCACGGTACAACATTGAAGGAATTATTACATTGAGAAAAACTTAAAGGAAAATATTCCACAGAAGCTTAAAGTCACATCAATTTTTCCCTGTCTTTCAAATCAGAGAAAGAGTTGCAGAAGAATAACACTGGCAGATTCACAGTCCAGTTCAAAGCTCTTCATACTGAAAAGGTTATATTTTATCCATTTTTGAAAATAAATGTTTTGGAAAAAAATCTTATTAGTCTACATCAAGTTTTTATAGGAATGGAAAATGTTGTTGCAGTGTGACATTTTATTTTTTCATACATATTTCTGTGAATCTGAATGTAGACAGAGGTGCAAGTTTTTTCTCTTATTTCAGGCAAAGTCTGAAAGGTTTGTTCTTCCTTCTTTTTCCTTTCCTTTCCTTGCCATGCCGTTGAAGGGGTAATTGGAGAGTGCATGTACTGTTCAACTGCAGGTCTTTAAATGTAATATCGAGGTATAAGCACCTGCATGTGTAGAAGAAAGTCAAATAGAAAATATAGATTAATATATTTGGCTTTTATGTATATGAAAAGATATATATGAGAAGATAAGGAGGAAGGAAAAATAAAGTAAAAAAATAGAATATAGAAAAAATTCTACTTGCTTAAGGTCAACTCCAGTTAGTAGTGCATCCAAAAGGCTTTTTTAGGATACTGTAGCTTTAAGCAAGATAAGACAGACTTTGGAAGAAAGGATCTGCTATTATTTCCTTAGAAATGCTCGCTCTAGAGAAGAATATTAAGAGACAAAATTGAGTGATTATGATATCATAATTATGCAATGTATTTGTAAGCATTAACATCTAGAACATGACTGCTTGTATACTTGTGTATTGTAATTGTAGGAGGTTTTTTTTTTTGTTTTGTTTTGTTTTTTTTTTCCCACTGAAATAGCTTATTTCTAGCAAATTTGTTTGCTAGATTTTTTCTTAGGTGTGCAAATTCCACACTGCACACTTGCTAAATTATACATGGTTTTGGAACTTTTATGATGCATGATTTTCTTTTTTCAGTATTCAAGAATTAGGAAGAATAATCATTGCAGAACATCTCATCTGAAATCTGACCTATCATTTAATCACTATCATTTTATAGAACCCATTCTTACTTATCTCTATCAAATTTCTTCCTTTCATTAAGTGTCATATTGTCTCTGAACATCTTTTAATGGTTGTTCCCGTATTCCTTCTGTTTATGAATGCAGCTGAACAGTTATCGGCTGTCTTATAGTACTGTCACTTGCTTGGTTTCATTGGATTTATTTCAATTTATGCCAGATAAGGATGTGATTTAGTAGTTTCAGGTGCATTCACTCAGAATAACAGCATTATATTATTTTTGTTGGATCCCCTTATTATTATTTTTTTTATGATTTTGGATCATTGTTTCAGGATAGCTGACTTTTAAGCAGGTAAACAAAAAGATGTCTAGATCGTCATAGATTGTCAGAGTTTTTTCCATGACTTTGAAATAAAGTTCTTTTTTTTTTTTTGGTTTCTATGATTGTTCTTTACCCTTTCCAAAATCATTTGAATTAGGTGAAAGCTGTATTTGCAATGAAATTATTTGCCTGGAAAACTACAGTAAAAAAAAAAAATCAGAAATGAGAAGAAAATATGAGACCTATGTGGGTGAGCTTTCTGAAGATACTCTGTGTTTACATAAAATTAGAACAGTGAAATTTGATTCACTCATTCTTCATAGATGCTGCCCTGAGAAGCAAGCTTAAGAGTATACATGTCTGTACTCATCTCCACACTGTTGCCTGCATCAACATGTTACCTTTCACCCTGCTTTGCTGCTCTGTTTACTGTTCGTAACAGGCTCTGATGAAGAACTTTGTAGCCATTCAGATAAGTCCTATCTAGTCTTTCTCCCCTGTGACATACTTGGATGCCTCTGTAGTCCTCAGACACAATTTGTCTTTGATTTTCTATAGTCTAGGTTGTGTTAATTTGTTCCAGCCACACTGCTCGGATTAGGCCCTTGAGTGTTTTCATGAGTATTTTCATAAGTTTCCCAGAAACTGAAGTCTGAACATTTCTTTAGTTCTTAAGATCAGCCTTAGTTGCTTTCCTGAGGCTAAACTAATTCACTACATTTTAACCACAAACTTAATTTGAAAATGAATACAATTCAAAATAGCACTGAATTTTCTACCAACTTTCCTGCCCACTGTAAATGCATTCATTTTGCAACAATAAGGTAAGCGTCTATACTGCCTTTTGTAACGCAATAAAGGAGCAAGAAATGCTAACAACAGAAGAGGAAAATATAGGTTTCATTGAGAAGTCTTCTGTCAGCTTTGCAGGTAGCATATCCCTGTCCTTTCATCTTGGAAAGGGCATTTTTTTTTATTATTTTTATTTTTGGTTGAAACACTGAAAAATATGTTTGAAGATGCAGTGCACTTCACAGAAACATGTAGCCCTTTTTTTTTTTTTTTTTTTTCCCGTGAAATTATATCTTCATGTTGTATGGTTATCTTAGCTCAAAGTCAATGTAGTGGGGTCATTCTGTATGCATGGAGGTCTGATCCTTATTAACTAACGATCTGCTGGATGAACTCCTTTGTCTAGCTCCTTGTATAAATATTTTGTCATAATGAATCTCAAGAAGAGAGAAGATAGAGACAACTAGAGAGAAAAGTGGCACGGATTTCAGAATTTGGGAATTCGGTAACAGCTCAGTGTAAATCTGTAAGCGCTCTTTCATCTTTCTTGAGCTCATTAGCTGAAATAATCTTCCTGATTCTAGGTCACTCATTGAAGTGTAAAGCTCCCAGGGATATGATTATATTTACCTGTTGTTAAGCCTTGAATTTTTTTTGACATCTGGTCAATGATGAGGATGGTGACAGTAGCTAATGTTTCTACAGCATTACTCCTTAGGCATTTTGCAAATCTCATAACTCAGCCAGATAGAATATCCTAGTAAATTTAACTACACTAGCTCAATGTCAGCTTCCCACTTGACAGGTAAGGCGATCCACAGAAAGGTTACAAACTTAAGTAGAAAAAAAAATTCCCATAGCATGGAGCTCAAGAGACAAATCAACATAAGTTTTCTCTGTTGATAAATTTTAAAGGTAATTACTGTTGACAATCAATTAACATTTTCTTTAATCTTATTCCTAAAACTAATTATCTCCACTTCTTTCATTTTATGCAGCAATGTGAAGAAAGAGTAGGGAAATATTTTTTAAAGATTGTTGTCACATAAAATGAATTGCAAAAAAAATTGAATCAGGTGAAATCTGTATTTGCAATGAAATTATTTGCCAGGAAAACTACCGTAAGAAAAAAAAAATCAGAAATGAGAAGAAAATATGAGACCTGTGTTTTGGGAAAAAAAAGTAACTTCAGCTTATCTAGTAGTTTTCCTTTTGAGTGAAAAGCATGGTATCTAAAGTAAAGCATATTACAGTTTTTGAAATAAGCACAGAACTAAATTTATGTCATCATTAAAGTGTGTTCTTTAAACAAGTATTTTTGCAGAATCATTTTTAAGTTACCTTAATATACAAAGAGTATTAAAGTATGAATTATAATATTTGTGGAAACTTTTATAGCATTACTTTTGATATTTTAGAATAGAAATACCAAAATTGCTTTGTAAAGGGAAAATTGTGAACATTGATTTATGTTTGTGATCATTTTATGAGCCACAGTGTTTTAATATCTTGGTAAGCTTATCTGTTTTCATTTTTATTATATTGTTTTATTAAAATTTTGCTTCATTCAGTTACCTTTTCCCTCTGTTTTCAAGTTACTTTTTTTTCCCCAAAACATAGGTCTTTCCTGTTTAAGTTATTACTTTCACTCCTGCTTATAGAAAAAAAAAAATCAATTCATGAATTCACAGAAACATGAACATTTTTTTTTTAAAAAATGATTATTTCAATTACTCTTGCTGTTTATTACTCCTCATGGGGTCATCAACCAATTCACAATGAAATTATTAAGCAGAGCAGAATGCCTCAGGTTGAGAGTGTGGGTAATTGTTTTGTTGAACAGGACCTGCTATGAAGCTATTGCCCACAATAAATGAATGTTTTTCTTTTGTAAGACTTTATATAGAAGAATTATATAGAAGAATAGATTTTATGAAGATCCCTCAATATTATTAAATTATTATCTCTCCTTAGGTGGGTTAGGAGATTTTTTTTTTCCATTTTATATTGGACTACCACAGATTTTTGGAGGGCCAAGAAAGCTACAAATAAATTTCAAAATAAAAACAAAAAAGGTAATTTTTTTTAAGGAATTGACTAAGGTTTTCTAAATGAAATAATAAAAGTATATTAAGTTAGGAATTGCCTTACATGCAACACTTCTGAATATTAGGGCACATCTTTAGGAATGTAATCTACTAAGCTAAGTGGCTTTAAATCTTGATTAAATTGAATTATTAATAGCTTTAAGTACTTATAAGTATTTTTCATGTAAGTAGAAATGAAGTTGTCCTGAATAAGATTTCTTTTTGAAGGCTACCTCTTCGAGTGATGTCCTTGATTTTTTTTTGTGTATTTTTGAAGTATGAATTACTACTCTCTGCATTTTGTTTCTGCACATGTGATGAACTTTGAGAGAGCTTTGATGAAGTTTTGAGCATTGCAAGCAGTAGCAGCATCTGGGTTTAAAGACATTCGGCTTATTTAAATGTGATCTTTAGCCTTTAATCTTGCTGATGAGTTCTACTCGTTACTCTGTTAATCAAACCAAATCATGATAATAATTTTTATCCTTAATATAGCATTTTATATTACATTTCAAAGACTCCATCTAATATTAACACTCACATTGTCTTAGTAGAAGACAATTATAGCCTAGCACTCCAGCTCCTTCAATACACTGAGCAGCAGTTACTCTCAACTCCCACATAAATCATATGCAGTTTGCTGCAGAAATTCAACAAAGTCTACACATCCTTACATCCAAGAAGTACTTTTAAAAAAAGTTAGATTCACTGTGCATTGATTTCAGCTTATTAAATTGCATTAATAGCTTAGTCACATCCCTTAAATTACAACAGAGTAATTAAGAAAGACAGAAAAGTATAATTGCTTTTTGTTTGAAAATTCTGTAATTTCCATGCACACTGGGTATATTATTCATAGTGGGTGTGGTTTTCATTTTCATTTCACTTTACTGATAGCATAATCATATACTCCTAATTATAAAGATAGTAAATAAGACAGAAAGGGATATACCCCTCCTTGCTCCCATAGAAACGTCTACTGGGACACTACGCACTAATTAAAATTCACATTTTGCACAAGTTTTGCAATACAAAGAGAAGATATTTTGTACGGGAAGACAGAGGAATACTGTTCAAATGTTTTGTGGGGCGTGCTCTCTAGCCCTTTTTTGGGTTGCTTATGCCAGTTTCCTTAAAGCTACTGCTCCCTGGCGTGATGTGAGCTGAGGCCTCCTTGCAACAGCAGATACCTTGTCTGTCTCTGAGCACTCTGAGGCAACAGCAGCAACCGCAGCAACTCTGTGTTGAAGTCTACAAGCAGGAAACGGAGATCAGGTGCTAAGTACGCACTGCTCTGACACCTGGCCTTCATCTTCTGCAGGAAAAGATATGGATAAAGAAAGCCCCAGAATAATTTTACCTCATTGAGGATTCTAAGCAATTGCCCACTTTTGCTTAATTTCACTCCTGTCCTCCATGTTTTGTCTGAAAATAAGAAAGGTGTTAATACAACCATTGCAAAAGGCTGAACAGTAAATTTATCTCAGGCAGGATTCCTGCACTTAACATTAGGCTCCCGCAGAGCAGGTGTGTAAGCTGTCCTAGTTATCTAAGCTTCTGTTGTAGTCAATGGAGAGCCAGTCAATTTATTTGATGTAGATGACTAAGCACCACTCAATGTATTGTCCAGAGCTCTACTGATGACAACAGAAGCCTTGCTGCTAAACACCCACATTTAATCAGATTCTACCCTTTGTATCTAATTTGTGAGCAGATGTAAGCAGAATAAATGTCAGTATTAGAACATAAAGATGACTTAAAATTCTGGACTGGATTCAGCAGCTAGAGAATTTTGGCTACACTGCCAGAGGAATCATTGGACATGCAATTAAGGCTGGAAAACTAATCTGCTTTTACAGAAACAAAATATAGAGGCTTGGAAATTTGGCATTGATCCTAACTAAGAATTTCAATAAGACCTACAAATCTCTAAACGATAAGAACATGAGTTGATTGACAACTAATATGTAGTCAGCACCCTGATGGATACATAAACTGGGAGACTACAGAGAAGGAGGACTTGGAATACTTTTATATACCCCAATAATTTAAAACAGTTTACTACTTCATGGGCGTCACTTTTAGTTCGATCAGGATTTCATGGTAGCATTCATGATAGAACCTTAACAAAAATGTATTTGGATATTCATTCACAAACAATTTGATTTCACAAAATTTTAGAATATTGCAAAAAATGGAAGGCTTTATCTAAGCATTCCAATCAACACTGCCTCCAGCTGCACTGAGCATCACTAAACAGACAATGCTAGGCAGGATAGCTGGGGCTTATTCACATCTATTCTGAGTAAGACTACATCTTATTTTACTAGTAGCTTCTTGAGTTGCATATGCAGTTGAGCTTTTGTTCAGAAACTAGATTTGATTCTGACAAGAGATACAAGAATGACTCAGTCACTGAAGTGTTTGGATTAAACACCCTGTTGCAGATGTGTCTTTACTTGACTGTGTATCTCCCAGGCATGTATAGCACCAAATTTATAGTCTACAACTATCTGTATCAGATTTGCTGGATATAATTTTTTTCTGGTCTAGCAGAAGGCTGAACTGTGTAAATACTACACCTATGTCCACTGATACTCTCATCGAAAAGTTCAAAAAAGTTCAAAATCTCCCAGCCTGTTTTCCAGAGATGAATGCTTGCCTGTAAACTATACCAGCCCTCTGCAGCAATACGGCTGCAGAGGTAATCACGACTGCTCTCCCTTTCAGAAGGCAAAAATCTTCCAGCTTCTGTCCAGTTACCTGTTTCATCAGCAGTATGTCACATACTGAGCAGTATGTCATCTCACAGAGTAAGAGGCTGCCTTGCTTTGCCCTCTTGGATGGGAGGTAAGCTCCTATCTTGGGCTTGGCTTGACATTAGACTTGCAGAGTGCAGGGCAGTGCAGCAGTTCTGCGGTGGCCTCCCCGGAGGTCGGTACCTACTTCTCTCTGAAGCTGTCTGGTACATGTTTTTACCATGTCTGACTCCTCTGGTATTTTTTAATAGAAACAGAATCCAAATTCCATGTCCTTGCCTCAGACTGATCCCAATGAAATAACATACTATGCATATGAGATCTGGTTTAGACTGTCAGCTAGACAAAGATATCCATGCTGCTTCCTTTATAACCTAAATGACTAAGCATACAGCTTTACATGGAAACATTTTACTGTGTGTAAATTTAAAATTTTAAGGGTATTGCAGTTTTTGTGTGAATATATCCCTAGGTCCCCCTGAATCACTTAGAGAAAATATTCAAAGTTTTTGAGGGAAGCTTCCCCAAATTATCTCAGAAGGATGTCCACTGCCATCCTCCTTTGGATTCCCCAAGCACCAGAAGGGGTAGTATTTTAATCTGAGCATGCAACAGTAAAAACTGCTCTCTGGCTTCCTCAAAAGACAAGTCCTTTTCTCATGCTAAAGAACAAATCTTACACCTTAAAAATACCAAATATTTCCTTTTCACAGTGATAAATGTGGCATATCTCCAGTTACCTAGAGTCATCTCTAGGTGCTTTGGTAGCTGTCTAGCTACAGCCACTCACACATGTACATATGTTCTGAAATCAAACATTTTCATAATGCCTCCCATTGAAAAAGCTCCACATCTGCCCTGGCATTAGTTTTTGCTCTGTTATAAGCACTTATTTTCAATTTTACTGAAGATTCCATTAGAAGAATTGGTTATTCTTCTAACCAACCACACAACAACATGTGCTTGGTTTAAGAAAAGATGAAGAGGAAAAAGATAGTTGTCCCATTATAAATACTTTTATTTAGGTGCACCAGGAACCAAATAGTCATATTTTTATGCTAAAATCAGAATCAAAGTATACTGCGTGAAAAGTATGAAGACAGCAGCTCCCTTCTAAAAAACGGTTAGGTAAGATACTGCTATTAATTGTCGGATACTTAGTAAAGTGGGTCTAAGATTCAGACTGAGAAAGAAACTAAGGTCTCCCTCTTCTTGTTCAGAACTGAGCAAGCTTTAATGCTCTGATGAGATTCTTTGCTACTGAGAATGTTTAAATGCAATAGAATCAGTTTCAAAGTAATAGCTTTCCTGTAGAAGCTAGTTTGTCATGTCAGAGGGGATGATTATTCATAGTAAGACAGCAGCACTATTACTAGCTTTTTTTTAGAAATGTTGGGTGCTGATTAATTTCAGAAATACCTACTACTGAAAGCAGACATCAGTACTGAAAAATGGATGAGACACTTGGACTAACCGTTGCCAAAAGGTGAAATAAGCTGAAACCAGGGAGCGCATTAATTAAAGATAAAAAGTCACACAATTTAATAGGAAATTATGTGTGTTGCTATCGTGATAACAAGAGACACAGGGCCCTGTTGAGTATTAATGGCTAGGAGGTAGGAATGCCTTGAGGCATTATATGACAAATGATCATTCCGGCTCAAGAAATAATTAACACCATTTTTTTTCTGTATTTGTGCTGATATAAGATGAAGCCCAAAAACCAATGCTCAGAGTAGCCATCTATTTTTTTCCCATGCACAGCATGTTTGCATGGTTTGCGTAATAGTATGTGTAGAGTTAATACCTAGCACTTTAGCTAGACTGTCCAAATTTTAACCATTAGAGAAAGAAAAATAAAGTTACATATCACATTTCTTTGTCACATGCAAATGGAAATGTAGTTAAACTAGAAGAATATAACTTTTTTTCTCAAATAATTTCACCAAATTAAACTAAGTTAAACTACTATTTTCCAGTCAGAAGTGTTTGTTTTAATAATTTTACTTTTCCTTTCTGTGACTTCGATGCTTCACTTTTGTATTGTGTTTTTTAACATTTTTTTTACATTCTTTCATAACTATATATGTTGCTTTTTAGAGAAATTATTTCACATATTTTTTCCTCTTATTTTGTTCTGCACCATAAATGCAAACGATCCAGCAATTTTGGTTGCAAGATGTCGTAGAAGGAATATGGAAAAGCGTAAATAGTTGGTTCCAGAAAATTAGGTTGGGTTTTCCTTTGCTACAGGGATGGATTGGCTGGATATTTTGTTTGTTTGTTTCTCTATTTGTTCTTCTTAAGAGCAGATGAGAAAGGAAGACAGTAGCGATTCTGTTATGTACTCACTCCTCTCTCCCCTTTCTGCAAACAGTCACAGTGCAGCCCCAGGTTTTAACAAGCCATGGAAGAAAGTTCAGCTCTTCTTAATGGTACAAAAACATATTTTTTTACAAAAATCTGTAGCTTGCTAAAAGATTAATTGCTTGTAAGATTGAACTGGAAGCAGAAAAATAATGCAGAAATAAAATGCCTGAAGATCTGTAAAAGATTAAGCTGTTTAAATTTTTCCCCTTTAAGAGCTATGTCAGAAACTATCTCATAGTGCCAAATCTTTCATGCCATGCTCTGCCCTCCCTGCTCTCATTTGACCCATATATAGCCTGTAGTTCTTTGATATTTGAAGTGGTAGCATTTTTTTCATTACTATGCGAACTAGAAATTGAAAACCAGAAACCCCACCCTAACGCTGTATATAATCACAGCTGGTTGGGGCTATGCATTTATTTGTGCATGGGCATTTTTGTCCTTTCTGCATTCACACTCTGTTGTGATTTTGCTGTATTTTCTACTTCAAATTTAAAGTTTTGGGTGCCTGCCTTCCTGTATTTGCTTATACTCTCATTGAATGGTCTGAAATCCTGCTGCTGTTTAATTCAAAAGGCGTTGTCACTGCCTGGAGTAGATCAAAGACTACAGCTGATTTTGCAACTGGTGCTTCAGTAATTCCAAATACATCTTTCATTTTGCCAGTTTAGGCTGCTTTAGAGAGCATGGACTTTGCATCTGGTACAACAGCCCGAATACCACAGCAATAACATCACAGAGTAACCATTTGTGTCAGGCTTCTATGGACATTTTTCTGAAAGTGATAATATTTTAGGAGTGTGAAAAGTGACTTTTTTTTTTCCTACCTACATTTATAGTAGCATTTGGAAGGTCTGAATCTGCAAGAGACTTTAGATTTGTTCTTAAGAAAAGTGGATCTCACCTGAAGGCAAGCTCTGTGACTGAATGAGAAGGCTAAGCACGAGGCTTACTAGGCTTTTTCTATCTGAAGCAATCTATGCTACCACAGAGGAGTGTCTGTTATTTCTGGAAGGAAGGAAATGGAGAACATAGAAAGACTGGCTGCAGTACAGTAAATATTGAACCATTCGTATGTTCAGTTTCTATTGGCTGAAACTTAAAACAGAACCTTAATTTCCTCCTAATTTTCACAGCACTGAGTCTACAAGGTCTCTTCTAATCTTGTTGAAGTAATTTCAAACAAGCATCATATTTTATTTGATAGTGTTTATTTCCTATTGTACTGCTTATTGGAACTTTTTATTTCTTCATTTGACTTTGACTAAACCTATGCTGCTTTAGAAGAATTTAAGGATTATGGTAACTGTATTTTTTTTCTTTCTCCAAAGGCATATACTGTTTTCAACAGGTTACTTAGATTCGCAATAATTTGTTCTCTCTCAGCTGTCTGAAGATGTTGCAGGATTTCAGACTACCCAATTTAACATACTGTAGGGTTTTTCTTTCCTTTTTTTTCCTTCACTAGATTAAGTCTCTGTGCAAATCTCATTAGAGAAGTCCATACTCCAGATCCTAGATTTTAATGAACCATTTATATAATGACAAACAGAGGTTTGCTTTGTATGTCAATGGGCTTTAAATTTAAGTAATTCAAGTCAGCATTACATTGGCTGTTCTGCTGTTACATTACAATTAGTGTTAAAACTGTAATTAGGTTTTCTGGAGATTTAAACTTTAATTTAAATCTGTAGTAGGAGTAACTGTATCTTAACTTCTTTAGAAGTGACTTTTGTTTTTACCTTTTTAAAGGTGGTATTTGTTTATATTCCATTAGTATCAGTTCAGGCCAAGACTCTTGAAACATGTTGTTGTGTGACTGTTTATCTCTGTTTATTTAAGGATTCTGATATTTACCAATCTACCAATATTGCCAATTGCCATGGAAAATTTTCTCTTTATTTTAAAATACTCTATTTTTTTCATGCCCCATGACCTATTTATATTTCAGAGACTGACAGACCAACATTTTACAGCATAATATTTTCTCTATCAATGTTCCAAAGACAGAAATACAATAGTATGAGGTTATAGTATCAGTATATTGCATGTTACGGTTTGGGATTGCGTTAGACTTCTTTAGAAGTCTTGGGGGTCCGGCAACCACAGCACTTGTATCTTGTCACTGTCTTTCAGGCAGTGGAAGGGCTGACTGTCAGATTTTAATGACAAGAGAATTTTGTTTTAATTAGTTATGTTAGTGGAGATTTAATTAGGAAGCATGAATTCTCCACCCAAAAGAAAGATTTTTTTGTTTCTAAAAAAACAGAAATGCTCTCAAATGGTATTAGCAGTTCACAGCGTTATGGCAGGGACCTTACTTGTCATTTTGACTAATTAGCTGATAGTTCGAAGGTAACTTTAAATAAGACTTGTTTTAATCATGAAGAATACCAGTTTCTTAGATCACACACACAAAATACTAATGAGACCTAGTACAAAGCATTTGGACATTTGGCTAACTTTGAAGAAAAGGGAACAGTGAAACGAAATACTAACTAAATATAAAACTTTCTGCACTAATCTTTACATTGGGATCTCTGCTCATATCTTTGCACACAGTGACTTTTTCATGGGATCAGAAATGAAATCTGAGTGAATTTATATCCAGACGTGCCTTTGATATGGTGTTCTCTTTAGGGTTGCCAGGAAACTAAGTCTCCTGGATCAGTTTCTGGTTGAGTATATGCTGGGATATTTCTACTTCTCAGGTGGAAGGACTGCAAGAACCCAAGGACTGTGTAACTGAGGAAAAAAGGGGAGGAGAGACAGAATACTATGGAGTCATTTTCTAGGATTAGTTGGCCTATGAGGAAGTCATTGCTCAGAATGTTTATGCTTGCACCCCAGAGAAACAATCAGCAGGCCAAATAATATGGAGATCAGTATTATTTGAAATCCAAATTCCCCTTAAAAATGTAATATCTACCCACAGTCTCCCCAAACATAAGGAGTCCAGTTTCCCCGCAGGCTTGGCAAGGCCAACACATGTGAAGGGTATTAAATACGGCAGGCTTTCAACCCCAGAGAGGATTTTTAATTCGTTCTGTGATGAAATTCCAAATATCCTCTCTTGGTTTTATTTCTTACTCAATTGCCCAGATGTTTGTCACATCTGAGAGATTACCCTTCTCTAGTTGCATAGGGATGAAGGCAGTTATTTTGGAACAGCTGATCTCTTGTCTACAAGATATTTTAGAAATTGCACAGAGAATAGGAGAGAAATATTGAAATATCCGTAGAAGGACAGTTAATTACACATGGGGGGATAAAACCTTGAGTGTATTGCATCTGACTTCCTTGAAGCTTGACTTCCCTCCCCTGACTGTGGCAGCAGTATTTTTAACATAGAAGCAGAAGGTTATCCTCTGTCAAGGAGTTATATGCAAACGAACATAATTAAGTGTCTACGGGAAGGAAAAAAAATCCAAATATTCTTCGTAAAATGACCATCTTCTTCTACCAGACTGTATACCTGGTGATAGATTTACATCACATCTCTCAAAGTTTCTCCAAAACTGGGGATACTACTGAAGTTACAGAAAGGAAATGAGATTCAGAAAGGACATAAAGAGTTATAAAGGTGGTGGAAATGGACACCACCATCCTTAGAGAAAGAGGTATCCTCTTCTCAAAAAGTATAGGAAGAAAGAATTCTGCAAGCTGTGGGGTATTTGAAAGAGGCAGAGAACAAGGCAGAGAATAAGAAAGAGTTGAATGTAGTTTATGAAAGGAGAGAATTATGTTTAATGTTTGTACTGATGTGAAAAAAGGTAGTTAGTGAAATATTGAGTTGAAAGTCAAGGTTAGAGAAAGGAAGTATTTTTTATGCAGAAAAAAATGCTACTACTACTGTGGAAAAACAAAAGAGATTAAACTAAAGATGTGTAGTGCTTGGAAAGTGAGTCACATGGAAGTATGGTATGAAACAGTATAACTGAATGGTCAGAATCAGAATCAACCAAAATATAGCTGACAGCAGGAAGATGAGTGGTGTTTTATAATTCTGACAAATATTTTTTTCCATGCAAAACTTTTGGGAATTGAATTGTGAATTTAAAAATCAGGACGCAAACAAAATAATAAAAGCTTTGTATCACACTAACTACTAAGAATGTCATCAATGGTATCATTCAGTTTGATATTTGGTTCAGTAAACATTTTCTTTTTTCCAGCTTAACTTCAAACTTTGAAAGTTTTTTTTTTGTTTTTAATTCATACATCAAATCAAATCTTCCCTTTAATGAAAAATAGTTTGCAAATAAATTCTGTTTTGAATGCTAGTTCTGAAACCTAGATGAAAAAGATCACAGTATATGTTACTAGTTATTTCATCATGAATTTGGCCTTGTGAAAATAAATGTCATGTCTTCAACATTTGATCAGTCAGTTAATAAATGTTTTCTGTTTTGAACATATCCCAGCTGGTCTGCCAAGGTGAAGAGCATTACAGAATGAATTAACATATGAAAGCAGAGATTAGAGCACACATCGTATGGATTCTGTTGGCATGTTTTATTTTACAGGGCAAAAGAGTAGACCTATCAAAATCAAAATCAAATTTGTTTCTTCTGACATATGTATAGCTATACTACACTCTGCTAGTTATCTTTGAAAAATGCCCAAGTTATGACATCTTTCAGCAAGTATGAATAATTAACAAGTTTTTGTTAGACTTTGGATATTGGTAAATGGAGTACATGGAAATGTATGAAGGAAAGACATATTTCTTTCATGAAGACATATGAACTATTGTTGGATCCAATATGGAATGCTATATTCCTTAGTAATCATTTTGAATAGTAGTTTTTGCATTATTTTGCCTCAATTCAATTCTCTCGTTTGTTTGTTTGTTTGTTTTGTTTTGTTAGGAAAATAATAAATCTGTTTCCTTGCAAGCAATTACAGAAAATCCATTACTTGAATTTTTCATGAGTTTGCACTAAATAAACAAAATAGTGAATACACTTATAATTCATGGTTTTCCCAGCTCAGACACAGCAGCAGTGGCATAGATTCTGAATCAGGACAGGAGCTGGGTGGTGACACTGAGCCAAAGTGTGCTTTCCATGCCTGGTCTAAAGAAAGGCACAGAGATCATTTCCAGTGCATGGCACAGCATTATCCAAATCTCTCTCAATAAATCCTAATTTTCTCTGATTCAGTTGAAAGTATATCTCAGCAAGGGATTTATAGGAAAAACTATTTATAAATATATATATATATACACACACACTTAAACCTTTTAAAATATCTTATGTTGGTGCTTGTGTTTGGAGGAAGTTGCCAGATTTCTAGGATGAGGATCATATGATCTGTGAATAACCTAGTTTTGTAAAGTGACTTGCACAGAGACTGTGTTCGAAAACATTTTTAAAGTATTAAATAAAACAGCTGAACCTAAATAATAAATAATTACAGATAAACGAGATTTTAAAATAGTTTCAGTATATGAGGAGGGAGATAAGTAGAACAGGCTCCCAGCGATGAAGACTAATTAACAAATGAAACTGCACAGACAGCACTAACATGAAAATAAATTCTCTAAGCTAATTTACAATAGAGGGTAAAATTTACTATACATGTGGCTCTGAGATTAGAAGAACAAAACTCTTCTCTCTGTCTGACATATATATGACCAGAGTGGTGTCATATATATGTGTGGTAGTACTGGTATGTGTAGTAGTATAGTAATTACACCTCCTAAGAAGCATCCTCAGTGAAGGAGCTAAACATGTAAAATCCAAAAACAAAACAAAACAAAAAAAAAAAGAGAGAGAAAAGAAGAAAAAAGGATGTATCCCTCTCTATTGTTAAAGTTACTCTACAGTATAGCAATACAAAGCACATAATACTAATAGATTTCTGATTAGTATTTCACAGAAAGGGGCGTCTGCACATCTAAATGTTCAACACAAAGACAAGCTTGTGAATGTACCAAAAAGAAGATGATTTAATGAATTCAAATCTATACATCTGTCTATAATTAAAGAAACAGCTTGTGGTTGGTTTGTTTGTAGTTTGTTATGAACTCTGCACCATGTTCCTCTGAAAATGTGTGTTGAGCGGCTGATAAGCAGAAAGCTTTTGGGATTTCCTTCTTCTGAGGAAACCCAAGCGGACTGGGGAGCTCAGTGCATGCCTGAGGAGAAGAGGCTGCTGGGGTGCAAAAGCCAAGGCAGGAAAATCAAGTACATATATAGGCATCAGAGAGCAGAAAGCCTGCAGAAGGCATGTAAACTTGCAGTCAGACAACAAACTGGTGGAAAGAAAAATATATTGAGATGACCTGGCATCACAGAATCACAGAATGCTTAAGGTTGGAAGGGAGCTCTAGAGATCATCTAGTCCAACCCCACTGCTCCAGCAGGGTCACCTAGAGCACGTGGCACAGGGTGGCATCCAGGCAGGGTTTGAGGATCTCCAGAGAAGGAGACTCCACAACCTCTCTGGGCAGCCTGTTCCAGGGCTCTGTCACCCTCACAGGAAAGAAGTTCTCCCTCATATGGAGGTGGAACTTCCTCTGATTCAACTTAAATCTGTTACCCCTCGTCCTGTCACTGGCCACCATGGAGCCTGGCTCCATCCTCCCTACAATCACCCCTCAGGTGCTTGGACATGTTAATCAAGTCTCCTCTCAGCCTTCTCTTCTCCAGACTAAACAGGCTCAGCTCGCTTAGTCTTTCCTCATAAGAAAAATGCTCCAGTCCCTTAACCATCTTCGTGGCTCTTCGCTGGACTAGAAGCTCCAGGTCCCTCTTGTACGGGGGAACGCAGAACTGCACACAGTACTCCAGGTGCGGCCTCACCAGAGCTGAGTAGAGAGGGAGGATCCCCTCCCTCGACCTGCTGGCCACACTCCTCCTGAGGCAGGCCAGGATCCCAACCAGGACTCCCAAATCCCTCTGCACAGAGCTGCTTTCCAGCAGGTCAACCCCTAATCTGTACTGGTGCCTGGGGTTATTCCTCCCCAGGTGAAGGATCCTGCACTTGTCCTTGTTCAGCCTCATAAGGTTCCTCTCTGCCCAATTCTCCATCCTGTCTACGTCTCTCTGAATGGCAGCACAGCCCTTGGGAGTGTTGGCCACTCCACTCAGTTTGGTGTCATCTGCAAACTTGCTGAGGGTGCACTCTGTGCCCTTGTTCAAGTTATTGATGAACAAGTCGAAGAGCACTGGGCCCACTACCAACCCCTGCGGAACACCACTGGCCACAGGCCTCCAAGCAGACTCGGCCCCATCTATTACCACCTTCTGGGCCCTGCCATCCAGCCAGGCCTCAATCCACTTCACTGTCCACTTGTCCAGTCCACACTTCCTAAGCTTTCCTATGAAGATGTTATGGGAGACTGTGTTGAAAGCTTTGCTGAAGCCAAGGTAGGCAACATCCATGGCTCTCCCATCATCCATCCAGCCAATCACCTCATCGTAAAAGGCTATTAGGTTCGTCAGACATGACATCCCCTTGGTGAATCCATGCTGACTACTCCCGATCACCTTTCTTTTCCTTGACATACCTAGAGATGATCTCTAGGATGAGCTGCTCCACCACCTTTCCCAGGACGTAGATGAGGCTGACCAGCCTGGATTTTCCTGGTCCTCCCTCTTGCCTTTTTTGAAGACTGGAGCGCCATTGGTTTTCTTCCAGTCCTCTGCCACCTCCCCCGCTCTCCATGATGGAGAGTGGCTGAATGATGACCCCTGCCAGTTCCCTCAGCACTCTTGGGTGCATCCCATCTGTCCCATACATTTATGGGTGTCCAGTTTGCCTAAATAATCCCTAACTCAATCCTCCTTGACCAGATGTCCTGATCCAGCGTCAGGGGAGGTTTTGATATGATCCCAGGAGCAAGATTAAGACACAAACGGGGTCAAATGCCATACAACCAATTCTCATAAGCACAAATAGGACAGAGAGAAGAAGGGAAAAAGAAAGAAAGATAAGCAAGCAAGCAGGAGAGATGCAACAAGATTATAGTTACCACCACCATCAGTCCGGCTGAGTGTCGTTGCCTGCGCTTCGGTGCAGGTACAGGTGCCTCGGTGCAGGTACAGGTGCCTCGGTGCAAGTGATGTTCAGGGAAAGAAACTGTGCCATCTCAGTGCAGGTGATGATCCACAGGCAGAAGGCCGTGCACGCCGGTGCAGGTGATGTTCAGAAGCAGAAGGCCGTGTGTGCCGGGTGCAGGTGATGTTCTGCACTCCTCAGTGCAGGAATACCTAGTCCTTTTATCCCCCTTCTCAAAGAGTCTTCCCATTTTTTTGAAGTTTTCTGGTACGTGTTGTTCATGTTGTACATGCTGTGTGCTTTGGTGTTTCTCTTTACTCTTGATTTGAATGCACACTGCTCTGGTGGGCACTGCTGAGAATGTCATTCTTCAGGTCTCCTTCCCAGAGATAAGATGCCAGGGTTAAGAGGTGCAAATGGTGAGAGATAATGTCCTTGTTTGGGTCTTGAGCTGTTTTTTCCAGAGACAAGATACTGGGGCATTGTTCAGGTAAATGGTGTGTCAACAATGTCAAACACAGACAGACACAATCCATAGCAGTCTCTTACACTAGTGGCAAGTCCTCCTCTCTCTTGGTTCTCTCTCTTGTCTCCAGGCTCAGTACATGGGGACTGGCCTTAGCAGTAAAAACTGAGGCAAAGAAGGCATTTAGTAATTCTGCCTTCTCTGCATTCTCTGTCACCAAGGCATCCTCCCCATTCAGCAGTGGACTAACATTTTCCCTAGTCTTCCTCTTGCTGCGCATGTATTTGTAGAAGCCCTTCCTGTTGTTTCTGACATCTCTCACCAATTCTAATTCCAAACGGGCCTTGGCCTTCCTCGTTGCATCCCTGCATTCTCTGAAAACATTCCTATATTCTTCCCATGTGGCCTGGCCCTTCTTCCACATTATGTACATGCTCTTGCTCTTTCTCATTGAGTTTACCCAACAGCTACTTGCCCATCCACGCAGGTCTCCTGCCTGCCTTGCTTGACTTCTTTCTTATAGAAATGCATCAATCCTGAGCTTGGAGAAAGCGGTGCTTGAATAGTAGCCAACTCTCCTGGACCCCCCTTCCTTCTAGGACCCTTGCCCAGGGGATTCCTCCAAGGAGCTCCCTGAAGAGGTCAAGGTAGCTTTCTTGAAGTCCAGGCTTGCTTCTTGTCCAGTTTCCTCCTCACAGGATCATGAACTCCTATCATCTCGTGGTTACTGCAGCCAAGACTGCCCCCAACTTTCGCATTTCCAACTAGACGATCTCTGTTAGCTAGTATCAGATCTAGCAGCGCCCCTCCCATTGTTGACTCATCAACCACCTGCATCAAGAAGTAATCTGCCACGTTCTGCAGGAACCTCCTGGACTGTCTCCTCCTAGCTGTGTGATTATCCCAGCAGACATCAGGGTAGTTAAAGTCCCCCATAAGGACCAGGGCCTGGGATTGTGAGGCTTCTTGCAGCTGCCTGTAGGCGGCCTCCTCCACTTCCTCTCCCTGGTCAGGAGGCCTGTAGTAAGCTCCCACGACAGTGTTGGCCTGCCCTTTAATCCTCACCTCATCTCCTGACCCGTGCTTCGTCTTCCCGTTCACTAGCTCCATACATTCCAGTTGCTCTCTCACGTAAAGAGCAACTCTGCCACCTTGCCTTCCTGGCCTGTGCTTCCTGAAAATCCTGAAGTCCCTAAAAATTCCCTAAAGTCCCTTTCGATTGCTCTCAGGCTGCATGTTGCCGCTTCTTTTCCTCCCACATGTAGGACCATCAATGGATAATAGTCAGTGGGGCTAACCAGGCTGAGAAGTATCTGCGTAACATCCTTAACCCAGGCCCCAGGAAGGTTAGAATTAGGAATTGCAATAAGTAGGACTGAGAATGAGGCTGGAGAAAAGGTCCTGCTCTGCGAGGGTACAGTTTTTATAACTATTATTGTTTTCTATCTTTTCTCAGAAAACACTTAAGAAGATAAAAGGTTATAGCCTAAGAAAATCTGTCTTTTGAATGAAAGAGCTGCTTCAGTCACGTAAGAATATTAATGTTAAAGAGGATGGGTTGGCAGATCCACCTTTCAGCTTGGACCCGCTTGGGGTCAGTTACAGTATGTGAACTGTGCATCTTAAAACTTTATTTAGACAATTATAAGCTTAGTAAGTTATTCTGATTGCAGACACACAACTCAGCTATTTGAGCAGGGTTGAATAGTTATGCAACAAAAACAAGTGGCTATTTCATCTTGAGTTATTAAGCTTTCATAAAAGGAAACTGTTGATAAAAAAGGAAAAAAAAAGTTTTGCATAATTAGTAATCCTTCAGCAGCTTCCAGTCCCAAAATCTGGGGAGGAGTGGGAAGAGACTGATGGATCTAATTTGTAACAGACTTGCACTGAAAGAATAAGGCTCATCTTGCTCTGGCAGCATCTCTCTTTTACAATAGGGGTAATTGATACAAATGCTTTGTCTCATAGGCAAGAAAATTAGGTAGATGTTGTTTATATATATTTCTCTGCAAAGACATAGAGAAACACCATATGTCTTTATATAAACAGTATGGAAAACACATTTGTTAGGTAGGTGGAACTGTTTTGCATTAAGTGGCCGTATTCTAATACCTGAGCTTTACCTTCCTAAATGCAGGACTTTGGTCAATGAGAAGTGTTTTGTGGAAATCATGAATTCGAAAGCCATATTTTCTTTTATTGAAAGTTGATATAAAAATGTATTGCTAACTTCATTTTCCTTGTTTTGTTTGTTTGCTTTTTAGGATTTATTTATACCTGTGGTGGAACTCTAAAAGGACTTAATGGCACTATAGAAAGCCCTGGCTTCCCGTATGGATATCCAAATGGTGCAAACTGTACTTGGGTTATAATAGCAGAAGAAAGAAACAGAATACAGATTGTCTTTCAATCCTTTGCTCTAGAAGAGGAATATGATTACTTATCATTATATGATGGGCATCCTCATCCTGCTAACTTTAGGACAAGGTAAATAATAAAATTCATTAAAATGTGACCTGTGTTTGCATGTTAAAATTATCTAAGTAACTGTAAAAGCTAATGCCTTTATGTTCCAAATTTTATCTGTCCAGCCTTTGAGGTGCATGTTTTCCTGAGTTAGTTAAAAATGACGTAGTATGTGATGTATTTTAAATCTATTTAAAGCATTAGCTAAAAACAATTTCTAGTACTGTTGTAAAACTTGTTATCTTGACAAAATGCAATGAACGAAGAAACATATGGGAAACAAAGAAGTGTAAAAGGATGTTGAAATAGTGCCGGTCTCAGTTTGAGTGACCCAGGAGCCTAATCTTTGCAACAGGAGGCTTTCAGGAGTGGCTGGAAAAGTATAAGGACATTTCTCAGCCATCATTGTGTATGAGACATCAGAAATGGACCGTAAAAGAAAATTAGCTTGAAAATCAAGAATATAATGGGTTGCAGAACATTTTTTTAACAGTGCATATTTCAAAGCTATAATCCAAATGACTAATTTTGGAGAGCTGCAGATTGACAGATATACCACAAATTTGCAATGCATGCATATATATATATATATATGCATAACATTGCATATATATTATTTGTCTTAGCTGTAACAAAGAAGGTAATATTCAAGTGTTGTCCAGTTTCATTTTAGTTTTACACAGTGTTGCTTTAATAAAGTAATATGTATTCTTAAGGTTAAACATTAAATGGCAAGTGTTGATTTATTATTAACAATTTTATTTATTTTTTTAATTCTGGATAACAGTTCAGCACTTGTCCACGACAAATTAAGATTTTAGAGGATATAAATTTGAGCAGGAAGAGTTTTTATCTATCTATCTCAAATGTTTGCAGGGCATGAATTCTGCTTACCAAGTGAGCAGCAAAGAGCAGACATGGAAAAATCTATTTAGAATGAAATTCTATTTCTTTGTATGTCGGTGCTTCTATTTGTATTGCCTGTTTCTTTAGTGATTGTGAGCACTTCTGATATTAGCTGCAGGCAAGCAGGCAGCCCACAGCTGAAAAAAAATCAGGGCAAATCCAAGGATATACAGATAAACTTTTCTTCTTTCTGGCCATACTTCAAAAAATAAAGTTTCAATGGAGATTTGATCACATGTAAGAATGTAGAAAGCAAAATCCTCATGGTCAGTCAAGACTTTCATTGCTTCATCTACCGGAATAAGTAATAGAATAGGTGAAAGAATAGGTAAAAAAGAGTCTTCATGGATGGAAAAGGACTTACTACTGCTAACAACTTAGGATTGTTACAAAGCTACTGTCTTAATAAGCATAAGAGAAAACAGGTAGAGAAAGGTAGTAAGATAGAAGAGGAAAATAATAGAAAGCTGCAAAGGCAGATTTTTTTGTTTGCATATATCTTGTTCAAGACATGAAGAAGGGGTGTCTTTGTTCTCATACACATAACTATCTCTATACATAGATTCTTTATATATATATATATATGCATACAGGATTCCTTTTTGCTATAATAAGTCTCCTTAGGTGGAGCTTTAGGGTTTTTTTAGAAAATATATTGATATCTTGATAAAAAAAAGGTCAAGGAAGCCTGGCAAACACTGTAGCGTGCTTAAAAACTTAGGAATGGTGCATTTAAGATGATGCAGTTTTCTGTCGAAGAAAGAAAAAAGGGAGTTTGTAAAGCAGAAGAGAATAAGTTATAATTGGAAAAGGAGAATAAATTCTTCCCTCAAAGTCTTGAAATAGACTTGTTCTGCATGTCTTGCAAGATCTTTGTAGCATGTGGGTGCAGGAGAAAAATAGTATACATTTTTGTGAGAGTGGAGAATCAAATTTTATTTAAGGAACTTTAATAGTGAAGTTATGCAAGATCTACAAAATTTTCTTTTTCACGGTGACAGGTTTGCTCTTGCAGATTCCTGTAGCAAGTAGAAAGGTGATGTTCCAGGGACTCTTTTTTTAAAAAAAACTTTTAATTTAAATCAGAAAAAAAAAGAGTATTTAAGTGCAGTGCTTGCAGAGCATGAGAATGGATTTTGTTGTTTGATCTGGTAACATTCAAAAAATATAATCAAATTAACTCTCTGGCTTCCCAGAGAGATTGTGGAGTCTCCTTCTCTGGAGATCTTCCAAACCCACCTGGACGCCACCCTGTACCACGTGCTCTAGGTGTCCCTGCTGGAGTGAGCGAGTTGGTCTAGATGATCTCTAGAGGTCCCTTCCAACCTTAACCATTCTGTGATTCTGTAACTAACCACTTTCCTTGCTTCACTTTAAAACAGACTAATAATTTCACTGTAAAACAGACAAAAATGTTCTCTGGGGCTTGTATAGTCATATCTATACAAATATATAATCATGCAGCTAACAAAAAGCATTGCAGACTGACAAGACCACTCTATCTCTTTTTCTGCTTCAGCACTTTGATTAAAGAAGGTAGAATATGACCAAAAAAAAAAAAAAAAAGAGTTTTGCAATTGGGTTGTTTGTGAATCTGATAACTTCTGATACAGTGTTCCAAACAGTCCTCATCCAGCATTGAATTTCCTTGTTTAATTGTTCCTTTTAAAATTTAATCTTATTGAAATTTGCAGAACGAGAGCTCTGTTTGCACTAACGCTGAAAAATCTCACTTTTAAATGAAGCTGATGAAAGATAAGGGTTTGAGCTGATAAAACATGACATGAATCAGCAACTTTGAAAAGTTGCCTTTGGAGCTTTCTGGTGATCTCTCCTGCAAGTTATGAAAATAAATTGTAGCATAATTTGTAAAGAGTTCAATGTAGTGTACCAAGTGCCATAAACCATGGAGCAGGAGGAGCAGGGCTGCTGCATGGGGAAGGACAAGCTGAGAGCGAGGTGACCCCAGCACAGGCTGTGTCCTCACTGAGGGATGCAGACTCATGGGGGCTGAATGTGTCAGCAGATCCAGGTGCTGGTACCAGGGTCCATTTACAGCCCCCAACATAGCAAGCAGTGACCCAGGTTCTGGGAGACAGGGCAAGGGCTGGGGTTGGAGATGAGCCGCAACACAGGCCCCGGCTGTCCCCAGGAACCCAGGTCCTCACAGTGCAGGTCCCAGGGGTCCTGCAGGAGCCCAGCTCCATACAATGCAGAACCCAGAGTCCTGTGGGTGACAAGGTCAGGGCTGGTGACCCTCACTGCTATGGTGTCCTTGGGGCAAGGGCTGGGGTTCCTGGACTAAGTGGAAATGGAGCCCGATGCCCATGAGCAGCTGGCATGGGAGGATCCACTGTCAACTCAGGTGCAACCAGTAAGGGCTCTTGGAGCCTTCAAAATCCTGACAACATAAGCAAAATCTGTGAGGAAATTATATAAATGATTGCCTCCAAAGCAAGATTTAAATATTCTAGAAAAAAAAAAAAAAAGTTAGGACCTAACTGCATAAATTGCTCAAAGGGTACTCTTTTCTCATTACAAAGCTGTATGGAAACAACTGTTTATTTTAAAAGCACACTATTAGCGGCAGTGATAACGATGCACATGTAGACAGAAGAGAAAATGGCACTCCAGTTCTCCTTTTTATTCATAACTGATTTACTTTGCAACCCTCGTAATGTTATTTTAAGATAGTTTTGAGAGTAATACATCACTGTGAGTATACGCTGCACCATATGTTTACCCTTTTTTCTTAGAAAAGCTTAAACTTGAACATTACTTTTGAAAGAGGTAGGTCATACTCAGTAGGTATCTAAATCAGTTTTGACCTAATTATCACTCCAATATACAATGTAATATTCAATTATTTAAGGATAATTCTAATAATAACCAGTGATTACCCACCCAGGCTCAGTAAATAGCTGTAAGTGAAGATATATTAAATTTCCAGTACTTGGCTAGTTTATTTATTTGGCATTTAAATATTCAGAACAGGCCTGTTTTAAACAGAGGCAAAATGCATCCATGCTGCAGTTGTAATAAAATAAGTTGAGTAATTTAATCCAGTATATTTTTGCCTTACTTTGCAAAGAGAAATTTTATGTTCAG
The DNA here is from genome assembly GCF_059628265.1 of Tinamus guttatus. NCBI lineage: Eukaryota > Metazoa > Chordata > Aves > Tinamiformes > Tinamidae > Tinamus > Tinamus guttatus. The sequence goes on from NW_028288546.1 coordinate 222,113, forward strand.
ACAGCAATTTTTAGTAGTCAAAAAGAATATTTTTTCTAAATAATTTCCTGACATTTAAAATTAAATTCTTTAGAAAATGATAAATCTACTAGAATGTTCTGGTAAAAAGCACCAGAAAAAATACAGAGTATGAAAAGCAAGAGGGTATAATCTTCCTATGACAGCTATTCATTTGATTGTACAAGTGAAAAGAAGTATAGCTACATTCACCAGAAATTATGAGAAGTGGGGGTGTAGCAAATTGGAGCAAATTTGAATTTTTGAACATTAAATAAAAGTATATTTTGTTTATGTTTGAGATCTTCCAAGACAAGCATATATCCGTAGAGATATTTTTCAAAGTTTGTCCAAAGATTTAATTGTATGTATTAAAACTTTTCCCTATGGTTAAAAATCAAATTGTCAAATAAGGTTGTAGGCCTCACAAAACTAGAATGGAAGCAAGCTTTAACATTTCCCATGTTTAAGAGGCATTTTGCTAATATTCATCCTTCCCAAAAAGATGTTAGTTTTTTAAGCGAGATGAATCATTCTTCCATCTGTATTCCCTGCTCAAGAAAACAGTAATTGGACATGTTATCTTCAGTCTAAAACTCCCAATAGCTTGAATTTCATAGTTTAAAAAAATCTTATACTTTTCTAATACACAACACAGGAGTAAGTTTAAACTAAACTAAACTGCTTATTTTTTTAATGCTTAACATATGGAACAGCAGATGTTGGCACATTATGAATGTATATTACTGGCTGTAAAAGTAAAACTAGTTTCAAAGATCACCTCCGCCCAAACAGGAGCAACCCAAAGCGTTGCCTCTGGCCACAGCAGTAGAGCTGGTCCTGCTTCTGCAGGCAGGAGGGCTGGGATGGCCCAGGCCACTAAGGGAACACCTGCATGGGCAGCTTGAGCACCCTGCCAGCGCCCATTCCAAGCCCGATGGTGTTGGCAGCTGCCTTCTCTTCCCACGGAATGTGCCAGGCAGTATCGACAACAGAATCAGACACTATGATTTATCTCCAGACACTGTGATTTGTTATACAATCCACAGCCTACTCTCCCGAAGTAATTTACATTGATTTGATTTTGCAGTGTTGGAAAGCTAGCATTATATACATTTGGATATATATTATATCCAAAATGTTTCTTTTATTCTAAATCTAAAAAAAACAAAAACAACAACAAAAAAGGAAATCATTCTTGGAATGGGTTTAATTAAAAAAAAAAGTAAAATCAATAATACTTTATGTTCTTACTTAAAAAAAATAGTAAAATATTATGAAACTCCAGCTTTAACAAGGAAAAATTATCACTCTAGAAGATTATATTTTGCATATAAAACTTTTCATTTGTGAAGTAGATGAACTATAATTTAGGTCTAGTATATGATAAATTGTCAGAATTGTCTTAATGGAGGTCTTATAGAGAAGAAAGGCTAGCAGAATGAATGTTGAGAACAGAAACATCCAGTGAACTTGTTTAAATCTGTTTCGTTTTCTATCTATGTTAAATACATATTTTTTTCTTACTATACAACTGCTGATAAAACCAGGGCCAAGCAGCCAGCAGTCAGGCTAAGCTGCTAACCTTAGTGCAATCTCCCCCTTGTTACATGTCACTTAGTACTACGCTGGTAGCTACAGTAATCTTTTTGTTTTCTAGGTCCTTCTTCTGATGCCTAGGACTTTGACCATAATGTTCAAATTCTTTTAAAAGTTTTATATATACCTTACTTTTTTTTTTTTTTACTGTTTTTCAGGCAGACCTGCCACTTTGTTCTTATTTAGGATTCCTGAATTAGGCTGTTAACTGTTAGCAAGTACCACCTGCGCTCCAGATTATTTTTCTCTTACCAAAGCACCTCAAAACCATAGGACAAAAAAAAATCCCGTTTATTACCTTTTTTTCTTCACTCCTCCTATACCAGTTTCCACTTGCAGAATTTCTTGGCTTTGGGACTTATTTTGCTTATAAGATATGCCTTTGTTCATGCCCTTCCCCCTTGCCTTGTCTTTAGGTGATCTCTGAGACAGAGTACAGAAAGCCGATGCCAAAGTCTTGCAGGGGGCCATACTGACGTTTTAATTCATCTTATTGCTGCAAGCTTTTTATATATATATAAATAAATATATATATTATATAGAGAGAAAGCTCCATACCCCTTCATGTATGTGTATCATTTTGCTGTCCATAAGTTCTTTCTAGTCTGAACAGTGCCTTGTTAAACCCAGTGAAGACCCTTACTAAATTACATCATCATTTGTCTTATACTACTAACATGTCAAATTGTTATTAGAGCTACTTTCCAGGTTAGTTCTCTCCCTTTTTATCTGATAAAAAAAAAAAAAAAGTTTCTCAAGTTAGTAAACTCAGTGCTAGTTAAATACAGAAAAAATGGTAACTCTGTGAGACTCTATATTAAATCCAAAAGTGACAAAATCTCTTTGGTTATTTAGTTAGTAAGACTTTAAGACTTATATCAGAGAGGGACATTTGCAATCATTCAGGTCCTCATTCCTAAGTAATCTTGACAGCTTAAGTATGCAAAGCTTCCTTTTTCACTCTGCCATTTGGATAATCAAAGCATTTCTGAGTCCAGATTTAGACCAATAACTTACAACAGGGAGACAGTGAAGCATTTATTGAACCTTGAGAAGTTTCCATTACCATTAGAGTCAACTGTAGCTCTTGAGATTTTTACACTTGGACCGTGTTTATTACAAAGTACAGGTACTTTCTTCTCTCATGACTATTCCCTCCCTTTCCAAACTGGCAACAAGGGCAGAAACTGTGTGAGTTGATTAGGAGCAGATTAAGGATTCAGCACTTTGAAAACTGCTGATCACTGAGTCATTGATTTTTTCTTTCAGCTGATTTGCAATGCTCTAACTTTGTACACTATTTGCAAAAAAAAAAAGAGAGAAGATACTAAAAAAAGGAGAAAATTTCATTGGGGAATTAAGAGACCTGTGAACAAAACCAAACTGGATGACATTTTCCCCTCACACAAAGCAACAGAAAATAAAAAAAAAAAAGATGGAAGTGCCAAAGATCATTGAAGAGATAGGAAAATAGAAGATGAAAAGATCAGAAAAAAGCAATGAGGATGGGAACTGTAATCAGAACAATGGCAATTAAAAAAGAAAAGAGAGCAAGTTGAGCCTGCAAGTAAAGTGGAACATAATGAAGCAGAAGAGAATGAACAGTATAAACAAGAAAATTTAAACTGTGAACAAAAGATATGCAGGGAAAAGGTATAAATGAAACATAGGTAAAATGTTGAAAGGAGTTTGAACAAGGCAGAAGGAGCCAGCAGAAAATAGAGCAAAGATTCAGATAAAAGAAACAAAGGTAATTGAAACAAATACTGCAGAATGCAATGGCAAATAGATACAATATTTTTAGCTCTGAGAGGTGGGTTTTGTGCAGGCAAGCCATTTAAATAGAGATTATGCTATTGCAGTCTGGAAAATTTACTTCCTGGAGGAATTACATGAAAGCAATAAAATGCTTAGCACCGAGTATTAACATGAAGCTGTGAGAAGAGCATCTCACACCAATTGATCCATATTCATGGGAATATTTTGGTATGGTGTTGAATTTCTAGATATCCACTGAAAGTGAAAGGTGGAAAATTAAAGCTAATACAAGAAAGTGCTTGTTCAGAGAAGGCACAATTGGCTTCCTGAATTTATGCTCACATACTGCAAGGAGGCCAAGATCTTATCAAGATAGGAAAAAAGGATTAGGCATATACATAGCTAGCAAAGATGTCACAAATTAAATGACAAGGATTTTTAAAAAATAGTTTTGTAATGATTAATTGAAGATGGTAGTAGCTTTCTTCTAACTCACCTTAGGAAGAGACTTCTCAGTTATTTGCTCTCAAGAGATATTTTTCTTTGAAGTAACTGGGCTGATGGATATTGGGTTAGCTGGTCTGGTCTGTTCATATGCTTACAATAGTATGTAACTTTCTATAAACATTCTGCTCACATGAACTCACTTGCTATATTTCTACTCAAATATGTACAAATACAACACTAAAACCATGTAAGTAGATCAGATATCCTATGAATTTTGAAAGAGGAGAATCTCCATGCCCTTTAATACTGCACTTTTTAATACTACGTTTTTTAATACTATACTCTTTTTTTGATAAATGATATTCATTCTTATCTATGGTGTGCAAAGAGGCAATAAAGATGTCTAGTGCTAAAGCTTGCAGCTGGGTCTTTCTCTAAATCTCTTTTACAAAGTGATTAAAATTGTTGATGAGCATGGCACACCAAAGTAACAAGCATCTTGGTACAAATAATGGAGTTTATATTTTTAGAATGGAATATTGGCTGTGTTAAAGAAGTGGAATGAAATGTGATAATGTAACTGATAGCCTAAAGAACAAGGATAAAAATGAGGAATGTTGCGAAGTGATAGGGCATAAATGGACATAATATATGATGTATGTCTGTTACTAGATCTATCTCTTGAAGATCAGAAACTTAAGTAAATAATGAATATGGCATGACAGGAAAGAGATAGATGGCTAGAACAGACCCATGCAAACTCCTCAATGTCTTTCAACATATGCAAAAGTAGCGAAGTCCCGAGTAAAAACAGCTTTACTTATAGGATAATTTTCTATCTTGTAATTTCTTCATATACTGTAGCATTTCAATTATTATTTAGAATGTGCCTATTGGTAATATTGGCAAAAGTGTTCTGCAGTTTGAAGGTCATGGTAAATATTCAAGGAGTTTGAAGTGTGCAACCAATGACACAATTTTTCTGCCTTGGTAAAATCAAATTAAGTCAAAGTAATTTTTTTTTTTTTTTTAATTTGAAACTATCAAGCCTCTGACAGAAGTCACCCAGGCAGGCGTGGGACACCAGCTAGTGCAACCTATAGAAGAGGGGCTTGCTCTGGGGTGCTCCCCAGGGATTAAAAAACCCTAGGCCACCAAGGAGATGTCACAGTGCTGTGGAGGTGCTGTAGCCTGGAAGCACACCCTGCTAACAACCCCTGACTGACAATTTCAGTCAAAGGAGAGGTGACATGGCAGACCCACACCAGAGACACCTCAGGCTGTGGAGTTCTTCCCTGCAGAAGGACCTGCTAATGGTAGCCTTGTTTTGAGCAGGGCTGTGGGCTGATCACCAGGTCACCTGCTGTTCTGTCCCCTGGTACTGACTGGAGTGTTAAGGCCTTGCTATGTAGAGTACTGTTATTTCTAGCTCTGCTATACCTTTAGCTTTGCTACAACCTCTTATCTGTAATAAATTCTCACATCTGAGAAGTGATGCTCTCGAGTTCAGGGCAACCAACCCTGGAAGCCTCAGGAATCCCAACACCCCTTTAGCAGCTCCTCTCCACTTAGTGGCCTAATAGCAAGTATGTAGTGCTTAACAATTCAACTCTGTAAGTCAAATTTGGATGAAAAACCCTCAGTGACATGCTAACCAAAATAGCAGACCGTGTGAGAATGAACCATGGCTGTAATAGCTTCTATTCATTAGTTTTATTTCCTTTATAGATTTTAAACAATTAGAGGAAATGAAAATACATTATAAAATGTGAAAAAAATACAAATCTCTTCACAGTATTATTTTTCACTCTCAAACTGTTGACATACTTTCTTGTTCCTATTGATCCACTCTAATTTGATTATTCTTATTTTCCCTCTGGAGACCATTCTTTAAAATCTTAGGCTTGTCTTAGCTAAACTTACGAAAAGCACTGAACTATGTTTTTGCTTCCTGAAAAAAAATCTAGATTTCTGCCTGTATCATTGTGCAGTTCTAAAGGTGCAGCACTTTAGCAGATCCTGATAGGCATTCAACTTTTTATATATTGAACCTTAGAGTTATATTTGACAAAAATGATTGCTCGGTTTTATGTAGAGTGTTTGAAAAGTTCTCTGTTCTTGTTTTTTTCTCCAAACAAAACTCTTCTTATTGAAATGGACTTAATCCTACAGCAACTATTTTTTTATGTTTTTCTAGGGAAAATAAAATGGCTTTTCTCGGAGTATTATTGGATTTTGTTTTGTTGTTGATTAGAGCCATGTTAGGTTATCGATCAACATGCTGTAATACCATGTTTCATTATTATGTTAATCTGAACCAGATTTGTATAGCAGTAGTTCATAACATTGATTTATGCAGGGCAGCTTTTTTTGTGTGTGTCCGACATTCAGCCATGAAGATGCAATTTCAGAAACAGAGTTAGTTTTTTAAAAAATAATAATAATCCTCAACATACAATGAAAATTAATTTATGATCAATTATATTAAATCTATTTTTTCTTTTTTTTTAATAAAAAATAGTGTTTGCTTTTGTTTCCTGCATTGCATTAAGTTTCTTCCTGATTGGAAATAGTTAGATTTAACATCTTTACGAAACAGTCATTTATCCTTCCAAGGAGAGATGATATAGGTGTTTGAAACTTCCCCTACAGGTCTGTTTATTTCACTATGTTTGACTAATTGACTGCCAAAAGTAACTTCTGTGGGTATCACACTGTGGGTAGCTCACAGATTATTTTTTCACGTAATATGATTATTTCCCTAAAAAAACTTGTTTATTCCACTATCTGACAGTGTTTTTTGAAAAATTTTAAATGTAACTCAGAATAACTCTTTGTGGACGTTTTTTGCCTTTATTTAAACCTACTTCTCCCTCATCTCCCTGACTAGAAAAGGTATATGCTGTGTGATAAAATGATGCACTTATTTCATAATTTGTTTCACATATTTGTTCATATGTTCGCTAAATTTTAAAGACCAATCCTACATTAAAACAGTTAAAAGAAGATTTTCAAAATTGCAGGTCAGAATTTCTGTTATTTTATCCTGAAGTTAAATGTTTCACTGTCCTTTGTATATCCAAACATTGTGCTCACTGTCGCTATGTCTTTCTGTTTCTGTCGCAGTACAGGAGTTTCCTCAAGAGAGCAGTCAATTAATTTGAAAAGTTATACTTAATTATTGATTTTTTTTAAAAAATTGATATACTTAGCTGAACTTGGAGATATATATACATGTAGGATTTTGTTGTTGGTGGTGGTGTTTTCCTTGAGGATTTCTCCCATTTGTTTTATGGGGATGGAAGAGCCAAAGGCTTCAAATACACTGATTTCCAGGGGACAAGGGAAAAATTTTTTAAAAAGAAACCTATATTTTCCAAGTAAAGAAAAATATTTTATGACTTTCGCTTATGGAAGATGGTCTTTATTTTCTATTTTAAACTCAAGTATGTATTTTCTGAAAAGTGCTTTACATCTTTCTGCTAGAAATTTCTGTCAAGAACAAATGTGTGAAGTTCCCTGTGGCATTTTAGTTATAATGAACAATATAGAATGAAATTCTTATATGTTATGAGACTGAAAAATAAGTGTTTATATCCTATATTCATATGCAAAATATACATTAAATTGCAGCCCTTTATTCTTCAATTTTTCTAAATAGCATTATGGGATCTTATTGATGATGAGATCGGTTAAGTAATGTCTTAAGCTTCACAGCTTTTTACAAAATCTGTCTTTCTCAGAATTTTAATTCTGCCTATGGAAAATCTTCTCCATCCTTTCTTGGCTTTCTTATCTATCTTCCACTTATATTTAATTTCTTTACCTCTGTGGTCCTTTGTTTTCCATATTTTCTCTGGTCTGAATCATTTCCCATCTAATACAACTACAAAGATCAGTTGTCCCTCTGCCTCCACCTCAAGGGCATTTCAGAATGGTTGTGAAAAAAGGAGAGCTTGATTTCCAACTGTGACAGTCAAAAATAAAATCTTTATGCATATTCATTCTCCACTGCAGTCTCTTCTGGAAGTACCAAATGCTCCAGACTACTCTGTAGAAAGACAACTATATCTAGTGAACTATATCCAGTGTTTGAGGACGGAGGCCTCCCTCTGGCATCCTCTGGACTTGTCACTCTTCTAAAAAAAAAAAGCAGGGGTCTGTGGAAAAAGTAACTAGCTTCTGACTTAGAGTGTAAGATTTTTCTGGAAGAAAAGGGAGTGAAATAGAATAGAATCCTCTTCTTTCTTTTTTTTTTTTTTTTTCCCAGTCTTAATATTGAAGGTCACTGTTAGTTGACGAATGGGTAGGGTTTCTTCTATTTGTTGCTCAGTAACGATTCAATATTCTAAGACTATGTCATCTCCATATAAAATCCATAGATCCTGATAAACATGCAGATAGTTTTTTCTCCTTCATATGCCCTGCTATTATGACTATATCTCTGTGACAGAACAGAAATAACATGTGTGATGATAATGTCACAAGCATTTTGCTCATGGATACATTCCAAAACCCTACAGAATATTTAATATAAATGGAAGCTGCTCTGGAAGTTCCTGGCACCTAAAGTGGTGATAAGCAAAATATGCCATCTCTCCTTTCCATATTGTGGTATTTTCATACATTAAGGCAAAGTTACAAAAGATGGTTGAGCTGGTTGTCACTAAAAGAGGCACGTTCAGTTCCACTCTTCGGATGAACTTGGCAGCATGATGCCAAGCATGATGCCCTTCCCTTCCTTTGGCTCTGGCACGTGCTAGGATTCATCAGAGTGAAGCCCTTCACAGAGGAGCAAGTCAAGCACCAGAACTAATGGCAGGATTGTGTAAGAAAATGATAAACTTTTGGCATCTACGAAGCACTAAGATCAGCTCAGATGTATGGCGTAATTCCACCCTCACCCATCTTAAAAAAGATGACAGAAACAAGCTTTATTGTCCTAATATTTTAGTTGCTACAGGCTAAAAAGTTTATTCTTATCAACTTAAGGGTCAAGGGTCTAGCCTGTTCTTTATTTTTTTTTCTCAATCATCTAACAGTAATGGTTTTGATATGCTTTATTTTTGTTTCAAGTTTTTCTATTCAAGAAATCACCAAATCCTATCCCTACAGACGTTTAAAGGATGTTTGGTGTGGTAGTGGAGTGTATGATCTGATTCTTCTTACTTAAGTTTTGAAGTTTTTTTTATTATTTTTAGTGTTTTAAAATAAATTACCTTTTATGGGAAAGATAATTATTTTAAAGTGCCATTTAATTTTTGATGATAAAAAAGTAGAGAGGTATAACAAAAGATTTACATTGAAAATGGATTCTAGCAGTTTTTAGAAACATGCTTTATAAAGAATGATCATGCTAGAACCTGATGAGTAATTTATTGTTTAGTTCAAAGCAGCTGTTCAATTAAAAATGTTCAGCGCTGACCTACAATCATTATTTAAAAATAATAGAGAGCATGAACGATTTTGCATTTTGACAAGGAAAAATTATCATTTAACAAAAATAAATTAGTTCATAAATCATGTCTTGTTTTGTTAACAAATTGTTGAATAAAAATTAAGCTATTTTACAAACTTTTTAAAGAAGGAAAAAATTGATCCGAGTCAGCCACCTATGCTCTTTTTATTTATTTTTTGTTCTATAGATCGTTAAGACAAATGTATTTATTTCAAGCTGGTTGTTTAGACATATAACAAGTGTAGGACTTGCTCCTATTTGAATTAGCCTTAGAATTATTTTAAAGACATCTTTACATTCCTTTGCTCTCCATCCAATGGGACAGTAACTTACTTCCTTAGGAGGGAAATTAGAAGACCTAATGTTGGTTGAATTTAACAATGCAGCAGATCAACTCTGTAGTGCTTACAATTACTGTGCAACACCCTTAATAAGGTCTCAATGTGTAAATATGCATGCACACGTGTGCACCTTAAAGCTTAATGGCCAATCATATTCAGACTAAGATATCTGCTAGCGAACATTTTTCCTTTCCAATAATAGCTTTTGAGATTTCAAAAACGTTGTTCTGAACTGGGGTGTACGAAATAACAGCAAAAGGTTATGTAGAAGTAAAAGCAGAAGGAAAGGAAGGCAGAAGAGAGAGACTTCAAAGTCAACATAACCAACGGGTGGCGGGAACAGTTAGTATGTGAAAATGGAAATATGTGTTCTTGCTTATATCTGTTCAAAGGACACATATACTGTCTGATCTTTGGTTTTATTTACTGTATCTTATGATGTTAATGGACTTTGCTCTATAATCAGCCAAAACAGAAAGTTTTTGCATGAGAAGATAATGAAAAATGCAGTTGACTGAAATTTTTACTAAGCTTCAGTTTAACTCACTAGCTATGAATTGATTTATTTCTTGAATCATGAGACTTTTCTAACCTCCATAAAACTTCGGCCATTCTTTCAGTCATCTGCTGCTAAAACTCTGGATTTAATTATTAGCTACATTTCAATCCCTTTTAGAATCTTTCTAAAGTCTTGTATTAATATAAGCATTAGTTCAACTAGGTAATTGAACTGCATTGTCTGAAGAAATAGTTCATCTTTTCAGTTTTGATTTGCCAATCTTTAATTTCACAGAATGTCTCTTTATTATCATGAAAGGATGAATAGATTTTCTTTAAATTATTCTTTTCATTAATTCATTTAAATGAATAGCAGAACACTAACAAAAAAGAAAAGGATCTTTGACTTATCTGAGTATTATGGAAAATACAGGAGAAAATTTCAAACAGGAGGGATTAACGAGTGTATGAACTTTAAATATTTCCAAGTATTTTATTTTCTAATATAATACTGGAAAAATAGTTAGCAAATTATCAATAAAAGGACAAAATCTTTTTCTCTGCAAATGTTTTCTCTCCAAAACATTCATAAATGCAAAGAGAAACTTTATTGCCACCAAAAACAACTATTTGATCCAACTCATCAGATTTTTTCCTTCAGTATATTTGACTGTCTTTCTTTCTAACTACTACTTGACTTTTTAACCTTTGTTATTCTTAGAACTTTCTTCTCAGACATGGTCTGTTTGCTGCTCATATATCAGAATTGGATTCATTGATAGATACATACCAGATTGATGAGAGAAAAAGCAGGAGAAGATACAGTATTGAAGAGTTAAAAGGAAAAGTAGTTTTGCTCTGGCAGTTAACAGAGTAAGCAGAAATATGTCATAATGGAAATGTCATTAATGTGATCTTTGGGATTAATATAGGACTTTCACAGGTTATGTTATTTACATTTAAAAGTTAAATGTAAGTAGTTTTTTGTAATGTTAAAATGAAACAAAAATAGGCATTTTCATTTTTTTTAGAAACTTCATTTTTATTTTTCTTGTATTTAACCAATAAATAATAACAATAATAATAGCAGAAAACAAAACCTAAAGAAATAAATTAAGGTGCAATTTGTAAGATGTAACTGTAAGGTGTAATGTAGAAATGTAGAAATCCTCTAGTAAGATCTGTACAAGAAATAGATAGCAAAATGTACAGACAAATTTATAACTCCTTTACTTGGGAATTTTCTTATTTTAACCAATGTTTTGGTGAAAAATCAAATGCATTCTTTCATCCTAGGATCTTAATAGTGATTTTTTCTTTCAACCTTCAGACAATTTTTTCAGTTGAGTTGTTATATATTGTGTTTTTTGCCTTTAAGAACTTACGGATTTCCTTAGTGTTGCCCTTCAAGTTCTTTAATTTATTTTTATTTTTATTTTTATTTTTATTTTTATTTTTATTTTTATTTTTATTTTTAATTTTAATTTTATGTTTATTTTTAATTTATTGTTTTTTAATTTATTTTTTATTGTGAGGATGGTCAGACGCTGGAAAATGTTAAAGAAATTGTGGAGTCTCCATGCTCACATTCTTAGAAACACACAGAACTCAACTGGACAGGGTCCTGAACCACCAGCTCTTGAGCAGGGGGTTGGACCAGATGATCTCCAGTGGTCCCTTGCAATTGCACTTATTCTGTGATCCTGGGAGATCTGTTCAGAGATCAGAGATACTTACCTGCATGATGAATTATTATGGAAGATGCAAGAGAAGGCCATAAAACGGAGTTAAAGGGAAACAGATGATAGATTTTGTATTGTCATGAAAAGGGCAACCAGAAGTATGTCAGTGGTGAGATAAATAATTTGGCAGTCAGATACTGGGATGTCAAATTGGATACACTGTTTGACCTTTTAAAATTCATACTTTAATAAGTAATTATATCTTCTATTTGATATCTCAGTACTCACAGCAAGAAAAGGCCATGAACTGCACAAGTCAGGCAGAACCAAATATTTGATGTATATCAGAAGACAAAAATAAAACTGACCCAAGAGAAGAATATTGAAGAGTTCTCATACTTCCCTTGACCAGAGCCAAGTTTCATCTGATCACAGAAAATGCAGTAGAAAACTATGGCTGGGAAGATTATGCTTTTATCTTAGAAAATGCAAATAAGCAATCTCTTCTTCTGAGGGCACGTACAGTTTTTTTTTTTTTTTTTTTTTTTTTTTTCCTACTGTCAGACCTGGTGGGAAAATGTTAAACAAGAGTTTGGCATGCAAAAGACCTGATTTCTCCAAATCTGAAATGGAATGGATATAACATCAGGCTAGTCAGATGTTAAACCTAATCATCTGCTACTTATGCAATGAGTGGAAGTGACACACACTCATACTCCAGCAGTTAATAAAGTCATCAGCACGTAGTCCAACAAGAGCAAGCCCCAGGAGCACATTACTAAGTTTACATTGTATTTATTTAGTAAGCACTAAATTCTAGTGTCTTTGTAAATAATATGTTTAATGCTGGACATAAGAGCAAATAACACAGCAGGTAGCAGGACTGTATTCAGTATAATTGGAGAAGTCCACTGGTTTGGTAATTTAATTTAGTTGTTTATGTACTATGGCTTCTAGGGATAATATTCTCTGAAGACTGTGTAGCTATACAAGTGTCATGGAGAGGAGAATTTAGTTTTCAATTCAGTAATGGAAGAAAAATGAGTTGCTTTAATATTACAAAGCCAGAAGTGATATTTTACCTGTGCTTTGAATATATCAGATATTTAAATTTTCTGAAAATAGCTGAATATGAATATCATTCTTCCTGTCTTCAGAAAGTTTGTCTTTATATGTGGGGGAGATTTTCAGTGAAGAATGAAAATATATTCATTTTATCTCCTTTCATTTTATACTTGGCATTTTCCTTATTACGCACATTTTTTTTTAAAAAAATCCATCTTCTCCATTTTAATTTAAGAATAAACAATTCTGTGGTGAACAAACTAAAAGTGAGGATGGATGGTGTCCTACATTCGAAGTTTTGACATGCTGCCATGTGAAGCTGGGTTTTTTTGCCTTCTGTGTTATGTTATACAAATTAGGGACAATTTTTTTTAGTCCTTTCAGATTGGCCCAGAATTTTTCTTATTGTAAAATTTCTGTGAACTAATCAAAAGCTTTTTAAGATTAAGTGAAAGATAATCACTGCTTTCAATAGTGTTCTGCTGAACCTTCCTTTACACTATCCAGCCTAAACTGAAATTTCCCTGATCACAGAATCACAGAATGGTTGGGGTTGGAAGGGACCTCACCTAGTTCAAGCCCCCCCTACTCAAGCAGGGACACCTAGAGCACGTGGCACAGGGTGGCATCCAGGCGGGTTTTGAAGATCTCCAGAGAAGGAGACTCCACAACCTCTCCGGGCAGCCTGTTCCAGGGCTCTGTCACTCTAACAGTGAAGTTCTTCCACATATGCAGATGAAACTTTCTGTGTTTCAATTTGTACCCTTTACTCCTTGTCCTATCGTTGGCCACCACCGAGAAGAGTTTGGCCTCATCCTCTTTAAATCCTCCCCTCATGTATTTGTACATGTTGATAAGATTCCTTCTCAATCTTCTTTTCTCCAGGCTAAACAGGTCTAGCTCATTTAGTCTTTCCTGGTAAAATAGATGTTCCAGTCTCTTAATTATCTTTGTCGCTCTACACTGGATCCTCTCTAGAAGTTCCATGTCCACGTGAGTAGAGGGGTAGGATCTCCTCCCTCAGCCTGCTGGCAATATTCCTCCTTGTGCAGGCCAGGATCCCATTGGCCGCCTTGGCCACGAGGGCATATGGGTCAACTGCGACTTTCAAATCCCTCTCCATGGAACTGCTTTCCAGCACGTCAACCTCTAATCTGTACTGGTGTTTGAGTTTATTGCTCGCCAGGTGCAGGACCCTGTCATTGTCCTTGTTGAATTGCATGGGGTCCCTCTCTGCCCAGCCCTCCAGGCTATTTAGGCAGCACAGCCCTCTGGTGTCAGCCACTGTGCACAGTTTTCATCCATAAACTTGTTGAAGGTGTACTCTGATGACCTGCAATTTCTTTAGAAATAAGTAATAGAATGTAGAAAAACTAAAATTCCGTTTATATGGAAGAAAACCTATAAAAGTCATTTTAAATAATGATTACAAAGGTAACAAATATTTGACAAATAATCTAAGATTTAAAGGCATCATGGAAATTCTGACCATTTATTTATCAGTTTAAAATCATAAGTGAACAATTAATCTAGGAGCACTTTCGTATGACAGATCAAGACTGCTTCCCATCATTTTAGCTTTGGAGTTCTGAAAAGATTGCTTTAATTTGATTTTATGGTTGGGAGCACATCTTGCCTTAAGGGCTTGTGAGATTAAAATCCAACATGTAACTAATAGTTCCCCTGATACATGATTGCAAGTTTATCCCAGTGACCACAGTACAAGCAGAAAATAAACGGGCAATGAAACTTCAGAATTTCTAGTCAGAACCTTGAAACCTCCAGGATCGTCAGTCTAAGATAACTTGTCATTTCAAGTAGAATATAGATGATAAAAAGTGAGACAAATCATAAATACTTTATTAGCATAGGTCTCAGAAGGATAAGCCTTTCCTTTCCCTTTTAATATAATTTACTGTTTCTGTGCAATTCTACCTTTTTTTCCCGAAATAAATTCACAGAGGATATGATGAGAAAAAAGTCTTTTTTTTTTTTAATTTACAGTGAATTTTTCCATCTTTCTTTTGAATTTTTGTTGTCTAACTAACCAGTTTTGTCTTTCATGTAGCAGGCACTTAGCAATTTGAAATTTTTTGCATATATTGCTAGCAACAAACAATGAACTGAACAAAACTGAATCTCATTAGCATTTTAGAGGAAGAAGCTGTTTTCACTTTCCTTGCAGGATGGTGCAGGATTTAGTATAATAAATGTCTTTCACAGATGTCAGTTTCTGTTACACATAAACCAGGATTGTTTATCTAATTAAAGTCTAGTCAAGATCTAAAATCTAATCAAAATTGCTGTACAGAAACTTCCTAGGACCTACCCCTTTTCTCTGGCTTTGTGCTCACCTTTTCAATATTCTCTTTACAACAGCTTTAGTTTTCCTCAAGAAGATGAAGATGGTGCCAGGGCTTGTTTATAATGAATAATCAGCTGGATGAGTCCTTTACAAAAGAGAATGATGCTGGTGACCGAGGTTTCTTTCTTCTCAGTCTCGGGTCTGCTTAGGGATATTTATGTTTTTCTAATCATGTACTTAAATGTTCTTTTGTTTCTCTGGTACCAGTTAGCTACCACTTCTATTCATTTTTCGTTCTCATATGGTGTGGTGATTATAAGAACATTGCCAGATTCACATTTCTACTGAAACTTTTCCTTACAAAGCATCACTGCTTTGAAAGCAATCACTATTTACACTCTGAATGGGTATTATTTCTTCATATGATACTTACTCTTAATTTTATCAGGTAGTTTCAGAATTTCTATAGACCTTTGGTTTTTTCCTGATGTCTAATCTTAATAATGTAGAATAGCTAAATGAACAAAACTATCTTGCAGCCTTTTCCAAAATTCTCAGAATAGTTTGCTGTTTTGGGGTATCCCACTAGCTAATTTCATGTTTCATGTTTGCTACTTCAGAGTCCATTAAGTGGTCACATAGTGTGTCTATTTCCCCATGGAAGAATATGTCAAACAAGCTGGGGAGACACCAGCAGCAACAAAGCAGATGTCTATGCTATTATGCATGAATTTGCAAGCTATGCATTTGCAAACTTGTATTTCTGTCAGATGTAAGATAGCAATCCAGCAAATTGCAGCATATAGCATCTTGATTGAAAGATTGCAGCTAAGGGTTATAATTAAGTACTGCTCAAGATCTGTCTTTTTTTTTTTTTAAAGAACAGAGTCCTTCTCAAACTTTTGTAATCATGTAGTCATTAGCTTGTTTCCTATGACTTCCTGACACAGGAGCCAGTACAAGTTGATTACGGGATCTCCATCTCTGTATGTATTTGAGGGAACACTAAATGAACCAATTCCAAAGAAAGATGCAAAAGACTGGATGAATGATAATCCTGCATAAATTAAAAACTAAATTGCCAATTTGTTCTGCTGTGTGAATTTCTTATGCAAAAGCAGTAGAATATTAAGGTTGCATTTAAATACTTATAACAATACTTAAATATTTTTATTATTTAATTTATTATTTAAATAACATAGCATGTAGGGTACCTCTAGAGTCTCCAGGGTATCCTCCTGGCCTCCAGGTCTCTCAGCATGAGTCTCCTGGAGGTCTGATGTCACATCTACCAGTGCTGCGCAGATCTCTCTGATACCTCTGGGTAAACAAACTGGCAGTAGACAGACCTTTGAATCACTCTATTAGGTACTTTACATGTGGAAAAAAAAGCATTGATGCAAATGGAATGTGATATGCAAGTGGAATGTATGAGATAAAATTGCTGTAGATAAAAAAAATGCTCAGATATTAAAAGGGCATGAAACTTTTAAGTGTCTTTTAAGCCAATCGCTTGATGCATACATATATTATAGATATATACCACTTAAAGAAACATTTTTTAAAATTATTTTTCAGCATATTTTTCTATTTTTGTTAATTATACTGTGACTAGTATTACCTTATCGATTCGGTCTCATACCTGCTACGAATGTCTTCAAAAATGGTGTAATTTTTCATATTATCGTAGTGTATTTTAACAATTGTTTCAGTAATGTAAGAATGAAAATGTAAGAATAAATAGTCCCTGGAAGATAAAAAAGATTCATTTTTGCCAAGCGATTGTTTAATAAAAAAAATACATCTTCCTTAAATTAGAGAACATAGTCATCAGAGAACAAGCTAAACTGAAAGACAGCCACCAGCAAAAGGGCTTAGCATCTGTTTCTGATACACTGTATAGAACTCATCTAAATGTATTCCAACATTATAAATAAATAACAAATAAGTAAATAAATAAAAATTGTATTATTCTGTGCTTACTTTACAATAATATTTCAGGAAATCATGTCCTAAGTTTTAGAATTCTGGTCTTTCAGTCATGGTATCTAAGTGGAATATTATAATGGTCACTACATGTTTGTTTGTTTTCATTCGCTTATAATCTGGACAATTTTTAAGGCCTGGTTTAAATAATTTGCTATCAATTTACTATATTACTATTTATTCAGATACACTTTTCTCAAGCTAATGTACCTTACCTACCTCCGTGTCCATGATGGGCAGTAAAATTTTGTATCGATTCCTTAAAATATCTTATAAGAAACTTTTTCTCAGTTAATATAAACTATGCACTTTTAAATCAGTTGCCTTAGTCATGATAAAGTATTATTTAGAACAGTAATCAATTCACAGTAACACAGAGTTTTATTTTTCAGACAGTTAACCATGAGTTGTGCTTCTTTTTGTGTTCAGGTTGACTGGATTTCATCTTCCTCCACCTGTGACAAGTACAAAATCTGTATTTTCATTACGCTTGACAAGTGACTTTGCAGTTAGTGCTCATGGGTTTAAAGTTTACTATGAAGGTAAGAGATGCTTAAAAGAATTTGCATTTTTTTACATGATGTCTTTACATAGTAAAAGTCAATGTACTAGCTATGCAGATATATATAGAACCTTATACAATTTACAATGTTTGCTTTTCATGCAGTTTTTCAGATATGTACTCTCTCATATGAAATGGAAAAATGTAAACTTTTTACTCCTATGCATAAATAAATGTTGCAATATGTACTTTGATAGTTCCAAATTCTATAAATTTTGAAAAAAAATCATATTTTTAGTCTTCCTAAGGTATGTTTCTCCAAATTAACACCAAAGTAACACTAGCTACCACCCAGTTTCACTACATAGTTACATTTTTATCTGCAGATGTCCTCAATCTCTAGTGCAGTTAACTTGCTTTGTCCCATTAGCAACAATGATCTAATTGATCAGAATGTGATAGCTGAGTCCTCCTCTGGTAGCCAGGAAGCCATACAAAAAACAGTGCTATCTGTGAAGGGCTGCCATGGAAATACAGGGCACTGGAAACGGATTCTGAAGGAAAATGTCTTCAGAGAAAGACATTGCCAAAGTGTCAAGATATAATGCATTAGAGTGCTAATTAACCTAGAAATTCCCTCCTGTGCTTCTGCATTTTGTCTCAAGATATGAAATGAAAAACACTGAAGAATTTTCAACTCTTTCATGTGTTCTGAGTTATTATATAAAATAAGCAAGGTAATTACATGCATTCTCTTTTCTGGCTTGCTTACAGGCAAGATGTTAATATAGAGAACAGAAATTGAACTTATGTGTGACAAACTCTTTTTGGCTGGATTGTAGCTTCTTTGCAGTCTGTTAATTTTTTAAGTGTTCAGTAATTTAGTTCAGCAACAGTGTAATTACAAAAGTGTCGTATACAAATATACTAAATATTAACTATGCAAAATATAGTTTATACTTCCTTGGTGGAAAAAATTGGGAAATTCAAATTCATTATATCCAGTAGTATCTACTGTTCTTGTACATTGTTTGCAAGGAAGTCTTGACTATCAACGCTAGTAGAAGTGTCACTATAAATTTTGGTTATGTGGTTATTAATGATTAAATGGAGGATAGAGTTCAGTTTGACTGAACAGATGACTGACTCCTCACGTAGTTCCTGTCTATGATAAAATGTCATGCTGCTTAATAGGATTTAAGGTCCTAAGTCATTGATGAGTGTCAGGAAATTGTACCCTCAATCACAGAAATCAACACTGCTAGACAAAACATAAACTTCTTAACATTAATTTGAAACTCATTTCTTATTTTTTTTAATTGAAACTGAAGCTTTATTCTTTAAAATCACCAATATCAAAATAAAATAGGTGGGATCCCTAAAATTTTCTCCCTTTCTATTTATGGCTAGATCTACTTCTTTGAGAGCTGAAATTAGGCCACCTTCATTCAGAGACAGAATTTTTATTTCAGTTCCTGTTCCTCTAACTTTCTATGAAACTACCTCTCACACTACATCTCACACCCAGCTAGCAAAGAAATGAAAACTCATTATGTTCCATTCATCTCATCTCTCACTCCTTGATGCGAGAAAATAGTTGTATTTAAATGATAATCACACCAGGGCAATCTCCATTTCTTTCCTTGTACTCTTTGTGAATGTGTATAACCTTGCAATCAACATTTTCAGATATGGTTCTATGCAGTATCCAATTTTCAAAAGTTCTGATTGCCCAGTAGCTCCTCTTTAGCTTCTTGATGAAACATGTGCATACTCAGTGCCCTTAAACATATCAGACCCTATATTTAAATGCTTCATTATGTGTTTGTAATTTGAAACTCAAAATAGAAATGATTAGGAACCCATCACTGCAATTAAGCAAAATCATGGAGCTAGCATGAGAGGGCAGGATAAGCCTCAAGAGACATATATCTGAAGGTATCAGATCTACCTGTGAACTGATTTTAGAAAGAAGGAACATACCTTTCATACTGAGTGATTGTATAAATTGCTTTTCTTTGACATGTTTGGAAATACAGGATGTATGGGCAGGTGGTTATATGAAATGCACTTCCATTCACCAACTTAAAAATAACATGTCCTTCTCTGGCCCCTCAACAGTATTTGAGGTAACTGTATATCTATCTATGCTTGGCTTACTTGAGCATGATACACAGGAACATATTAATTTTCTTTTCTCTGAAAATAAAATGGGTAAGAAAGTATATAAAATACTATCCCCTATGACAGACTATAAATAATAACATATAGAAATAGTTTCTGTATAGAAATATAGAAATAGAGATGGAAGTAATGTGCTGGGTCATCATATCCAGGCCTCTTCAACTGCATCCAGCAGAATTAAGTGCACAGATCACAAAAATATTCACTCAGACTTCCTACCTTCAACATCATAAGCCTTAGTCTGTGTACATTCTTCCTTTCCTCAGTATCATGTGGCATATTTAGATTCTCTTCAGTATTTCTCAACTGTGCACATACTTTTCTATGTTCCATTTCTATTTTACTTGAAAAGTAACACATTCGATAAGCAAAGTTGCCTGTGTAGATCAATACCGAAGGAAGGAAAGGATTTAATGAGAGAAAATTGAAACACATTTTACGAAGGAAAAAAGATATCCCTCACAGTGACCATAGCAAATGGTGATATGGGCTAAAACTAAGGAGAAAAATCAAGAAAAAAAAAAAAAAGAATAAAGCTAAGATAACTGCGAGCAGCAGTTTATCTTTGGTCACTGCCTAATGGTGCAGCTTTACTGGCTGAAGTGAGGGACAGACAAGTGAAGAGTCTGCTGATTCTCTGCCTGTGTTTTCTGGAGAGTTTTTGGCACCTTTTCCTATGTGCTTCTCCCGTCTGTCTAACAAGCACAGGCATTGATGTATGGAGGAGAAATGTTATACTTAATTCCCCATGTAATCGTTTAGGTCAAGGCTCACTGAGGCTCTGTCCTTTGTATTTTATTTCTGATACGACTGTTTTGGTGGTGGAATAGGAGAGCTGGACTCACTTTTCTATTTCCTGTTGCACGGGGATACAGAAGGCAGCTTATTCCTTGCAAGTGTGGGAGGGGAAATACAGCTGCTGGCGGAGAAAGGAGCAGAGCGCCTCGACCGCACAGAAGGGCAATCGCTGAGCCCTGTCCTGTTCTGCACAAAGCTTCCTTTTCTTTTCCCTGAGCTGTTTTACAGCCATTAAAATGGTAGCTGACATAGTTAAAATCCGTGACTCCATTAATAATTTAATGCTAGAGTTTATGGCGATCTTGAAGTATGGCAAAGACACGATACATGTTTTTGTGATAGATGTCTTTGATCATGCAGAAAAAAAAAATAGAGCAGAACTTCACCCATAGAAAATTTTTATATTAAGAACTCGGAATATCCTTGTGATGGCTCATAATTATTTATAATAGTCTGCTGAAATGTCATTTGATCTGTTTTGTACTGCTGCTTGTATTTTTAAAGCTAAATTATTAGACCTTGTAAAAATAGCACAAACGGTCCCAATGAGTGCAGTGGAAGAGGCACTGCAGAATTTCTACGGTTTTGCAGAAATGGTTTTGAGGTGGAGGTTCAGGATGTTGCTAACATTTCAAGACTGATCTCATGGTTATGAATGATGGGAAGAAGCGGCAGGAAAGAAGTGAGCAGATGGTGCTTATTAACAGAATAGGATTTCCAGATAGTGGGTTCCAGGGACCTATCATGCATTTCTCTCAGGGATAGTAAGAAAAATGGGTAGCTGATGCACAGGATTATTGAAGCGTGTAGATCAGAAATACTAGTATGATTTAAATGTGGCAGGATGTGGAGGCTAAGAATAATTTGGCAGTTGGAATAGAACTAGAATATATGAACAAATACGAAAATCTATTTTTAGCTTTCCTGCATATCAGAATATAGAAAAATGGCTACAGATAATCTAAATCTCACATTTAGATAGTGCACATAGCTATCTAGTAGATTGAGAAGTATACTCTATATTGATATACAGATAAGTATATTGAGAATCACAGAATCACATAATAGTTGAGGTGGGAAAGGTCCGCTAGAGATCTTTGAGTCCAACCCCCCTGCTCAAGCAGGGACACCTAGAGCACGTGGTACAAGGTGGCATCCAGGCAGGTTTTGAAGATCTCCAGAGAAGGAGACTCCACAGCCTCTCTGGGCAGCCTGTTCCAGTGCTCTGTCACCCTAACAGTGAAGAAGTTCTTCCACATATGCAGATGAAACTTTCTGTGTTTCAATTTGCACCCATTACCCCTTGTCCTGTCACTGGCCACCACTGAGAAGAGTTTGGCCTCATCCTCTTTATATTCTTCCCTCAGGTATTTGTACACATTGATCAGATCCCTTCTCAACTTAATTGGTTAATTTCTATTGAATGTCAGTTGTTTTTTTTTATACTGCACTTATCAATCTGGATATGGCTAAAGAATAACTTCTGACAAACTCAGCTCTAGGGAGATCTATGGAAATGATTACTTTTTGTGATTACACTGATTATTCTGCCTCACTTACAAGTATGACTTCTTAACTTTGATTCTACACTTTCAGTCACTAACCCTTGTTCTGTTTTTATCTGATAAATTAAAGAGCCCTTAATATTGGCATCTATTAGATCTTATGCTAGGTTCTTAAGTACTGCAATAAAGTCATACACTTCAGACTATTAGTTGTCTTTAATATAGACATTAAATTAATATTTATTTTTAAAAAAATAAATGTGAAAGATTTTTCCAGATCACAAATCATTTTGTAATCTTCATCATTTTTGAGTGTCATGAATCCTACATGTGCATTGTCTACATTTTAAGTAGAAGTAATTATTATCTGAAGATTGCATTAGCCTTTTGTGCAGCCACATTCCAATCTAAGCCTGTTCTGTTTTGTTGTCTGGTAAGATTTTTCACGGAATCATAGAGATGTTGGAGAATGCCTGATGCAGTCATCTGTCAACCACTCACTCAATAGCCTGATCTGGAATGCGCTATTTCCAGTGTGGCCTCACCAGTATATGCAGAGAGGGATCATTCTCTTACCTACTACTCACACTCTACTGAATAGTTATGAGCATGGATAAACTTCAGCAGTCTTTCTGCAAAATCATGGGTCTTGGCTTTAGGCACCAGCAGATTTTCCAGGGATATAAGTCTGTCTTGCTCATAGGGGCCCATTCCATGCAGGAAAGAGTCTCTAACCACTAACATTTGCTATTTCTTCTTCTTTATGCTGATGGTAATCTGAAGACCTGAGATATACAGCCCAGTCATACCTGATGGAACTCATTCTTCCTCCTCTATTTCCAGGGCCATAAAAAATATTTTCTAGGTCAAACAGCTTAGTTGGCAACAGAAGCTGGGTATAGGCTGCTGCAGTGTCAGCAAGAACCTGGCTGATGGTATGTCATCATATTTGTCAGTCCTCTTCTCCTATGGGTAGAAGAGTTTACCTCCTTTCCAAAATGCAGTTATGCCTTATGCACGTCTGTTGTACTAAAAAGAAATATTTTACCTATTCAAGATCCAGACTACTTAATAAGATCCTGCTGATGTTTATGTCATGCTGTTGATTTTAGCTGCTTCTGGTTAAAAAGCATTTAAGAACCTTTCATCTCTTCAGAATAGTCTGTACATGGAGTTTCCCTTGTGCACTTGTGTAGAATTTCTCTTTCTAAAAAAGACTAAATTAATGAGTGTGTTTGGGTCATCTGTGAAATTAGATCTGCTCTGTTGTGTCTTGTTGGTGCTTTGATACCTATTCACATTACTGCTGCTAAGTCAGTTAGATGTAGCTGCCAGACTACATTTAAAAGATAAGTATTCCAGTGGGAAGCCTGTTCAGAATCCCAGCTGGATCCAACTCAGAAAGTTTTGAAATTTGGTTGGAGTTATTCTGTTCCAAGACAGACAAATGTGTAGCAACATTGCTCTGACTAGAATATTGAATATTGACTAGAATAAAGCTCTTGATTCTAGCATTAAAATGACTTTCCTCATATCCTTATTCCCATGTTTGTTAGCGCTTCCATTAGGGTACAGTGGCTTTCCCCTACCTGTTGTTCCTGCTTAGATGGCAACAATCTGCTCCCACCGCAGGCTGCAGCTGTGCCACTTTTGGTCTAGGTATGAGACCATCCGCTCAGTGCCACAACCTGGTTGTACAACATTCAGTTCATGGCCTGCTGCACAAGTAACACCTCTCAGTGATTCATCATCACTACCAACAGTGGCAGCAAAATGTATACATTTGAGAGCATCACCAATTGCCTAGTAATAAAAGGCTTCATGAAAATCCATGAAAAATAAGTGGAATAATTGCATAATGAGTTCCATAGTTATTTTGTGGGAATATTATACAGCTCTGCAGGCTTAAAACAGATCTCAATGAACAAATAAATTAATAAATATATAAATAAATAAATAATCATTGATTAGAGAGCCAATTGTGTGATTTTCTTAATGACAAAAAGTGATTTCATTAATTTTAACATCTCCCGAAAAACCTAATTGCCTGAAATATATAAATGAAGGGTAACATACTTTTTCCAGTTAAAGAAATATTAAATTATTGGAAGAAAAAATGTTCTTCTCTTTATCTGAGAAAAAGAAAAGTACTATTTCAGTGTTCTGTTTAATTTATTTCTTCCAGAAAAATGCTGTTAAATAAGCTGTATTTGTCAACTCATGGCGCTATAATTTGTCATTTTGATACATGCCTTATACTGAAGTTTAACTGAGACAATGATTAATTTGAGATCTTAATTATATGTTAGCCTTACTTTACTTTTTTCATATATATTGAATGTCATTTTTCATGAAAAAGATTAATACACTGTAAGTCTTAAAATAAATTTCTTATGAGATTCAGAAGATTTTTTTTTTTTTGCAAACTTACATTTGTCAACTACTGGACTGTCATATTATTAAGATAAGTATAGTACCCTGACAATAGCAAATCTTAAGGCAATCTAATTTAAGACTCACATTTCGATCCCATGTCTAGACAAGTAGTCATAATTATAATCTGACAAAGCTGAAACAGTACTCTAGAAACTAGTATCCTTCCCATTAAAGTATCCAATTGAATGCATCTCCATGTTTATAAGTACTTGCTTCAGGCTTTTACTATTCAAGCTACAGCTCACTGGTATTTTGAAGCTGTAATAAACAAAAGCACACTTCAAAAAATAGAGCTAGCTACTAATAGGCTACACTTGTACATCTAGATCTACAAGGGTGAATTCTTCAACCTACATTTTGCCTTTGATATAACTTTGGCTTTGATTAATATTAGCTTTGATATAACTTTCCAACAACATTTTTCTATATAAGTCATATCAAAATACACAGTTCTGCAAGAAGAGTTTCAGTATGCTGGGCAAACAATCTTGCAATGCTCTCTGAAAGTCAATAGGAAACTCTACAGGTGAAGGTGTTTATTCATGATGAGAACATGTAATAATGCATAACTGATCCATATTTATCACCTTAGGAGATTTTTAAAGCTTGCTCTTTTTTCATATGTGAATGAAATCTGCTGTCCATATGTGGACACTTACATATCCTGTCAGATTTTTATACCTGCTGAGTAATCCATACTAAATTCAATACATGTAATAAGAGAGGTAGCACACTAACACACTTGGAAACAGGTAGACTGTTTTTAGGTTAAGCACACTGTTGTATCAGTCACATCATTGAGAATAATACTATCATAACATGACATTTTTGTTGTGATTATAAAAAAATCTTTTTTTTTTAGTAGGAAGAAAGGAGCAACTGTATACTCATCATTGAAAAACTCTAACTTCTGAAAACAAATTTATTAGAAGTTTTTTTGGGGAATTTTTTTTTTGACCAAATCTTAACAGAAGAGTGCTCATTAGCCAATGAGATCATTCAAGAGAATCTCTGTATTATTTTAGACAGTTGTGCATGCATGAATTATATTTCTGTGAAATAAATGATTAGCAAAATGCCTTACAGTTTTAAAAAAAAGAATATAATTGGAAGCAAACATATATACAAGTAAATATTAGTTTATTGACTGGGGGGAGCATTGTCATTTGCTAGTTCTGTTTTTCTGTTGATGACTTCCTATTTAAACGGCATATGGAAAAGAAAAAGCTTTCTTTATTGCACTGTTGGCAACAGGCCCCTACAGTCCCATGGATCTTATGTAACATTTTGAAACTAAAAATTAATTAGTTCAGCCACTTATCCAATATCCACACTATGAGTGTAATTGGACAAATTATGACAAAAAATGTCACAATTTTAAAACTACTTTTTAAATGAAGCTTTACACTAGAGATGCTCTTAAATGCTAGGTAATGTATTTATTTTATATTAAGAGTTTACTCCTAAATAAAAAACTAAATAAATTCCTGATAACTTACCATTTTAAAAAAACAGGTTTGCACACTTCAAAAACATCAGTGCATTAGAATATTTTGGGCCAAATTTTCTGAACTGAAAATATCACTGCAAAT
The DNA here is from genome assembly GCF_059628265.1 of Tinamus guttatus. Classification (NCBI taxonomy): domain Eukaryota; kingdom Metazoa; phylum Chordata; class Aves; order Tinamiformes; family Tinamidae; genus Tinamus; species Tinamus guttatus. The sequence continues at coordinate 248,266 of NW_028288546.1, forward strand.
TTTGGAGCAACATTTTTCATCTCTTTTCTTCTTTTGATTTTCATATTGAATTCTGTGACTTCTTTTCACCCTAGTATAAAAGAGCATCTGTAATGCATACTGAGAAAGTGAGCAGACCTGATATCAGAAAACAATCCCAGGACTTCCTTATATAAAATAAAAAGAGCAATTATCAGGAAACTTCCGTTGTATAGATAAAGAAGGAATGAAAGCATTAGGATGACAAGGATTTCATTTCTGTTTTGAACTGAATTTATTGTATATTCTACTTTTTTCCCACACTGTCCTGTCAGTTTGCCTCTAAGGCATGCATGTTCTTAGTTCTTTTCGAACTAGGAGCAATTTCCACTTGTAAAATTCAATTCCCAGTGTCTCTGGAGAGATTAGCAATACTGATGCACTTAATGGCTGTTGGGGAGCTGATTTTGTGAGGAAGATATGTATTATCTGTGAAATGTTTTGAGATTACCAACTAAGAAATACTATTGATTTATGTGTATTCAACCTGAGGGTTTATGTCTGGGTCTGAATTGGTGATGCAGAAGTGAAAGTCTATGCTGTATTCTTACTCTTTTGAGTGGCCTGTCTCTATAGCTTCCTAGTTATTATTAAGTAGATGGATAACAAGAATAACATGTTTATAGACAAGTAGTGTTGTAAAATAATAACAAGCTATGTCATACTTAATCACTGTGCAAATTGTTCCATTTTCTGCTTGTCATGAGAGCTCCTATTGGAAGCAATAAGACCATGTTATTCTGGGCATGCCGTGTCTTCAAATGGAAAATTTTTTACTTCCACCTACAGTTTTGCTACTCTCACATTTAAAGAAATCCAAATTGACATATTTTTGGGGTGTGGAGGCCCACATTGGGGTGTAATAAAATACATGCTCCTACACCTTTCATTAGTCTCTACAACCACTTGAAAGTGTCTTTTCAAAAGCCATCTTTCCTTATTATTCTAATACTCTTTTAAGTACAGAATAATGATAGATTTAATAAACTAAGTAAAAGTTGCTCAAAAGTAAGTTAACCGAGCCAAAGAAATAAAAATAGCAAATTGCTTGACGATGACAATATACATGGAAATAGAAGTTAATTGTTGACTTGGTTATAAATGCAAAATGTTGCAGATTCTCCTAGCATAGGAGGTCCTCCCGTTGCTGTTTATGGGCAACAGGGTAGTGGGGCATATTTTGGTTTCAGGGAAGAAGTCAAATACTGTGGTAGCTATAGGCCCAGCTCTGGCAGTATTGGATTCATGAACAGTTCATTGACTGTAGGTCCGGTCGCCTTCCAAACAAGTAGTCAAGTTCACAAACAGCACGATTTATTCAAATGCAACATTTACAAAGCAGGTTTCAGATGTCAATGCAGGAAATTCTCTACCACAGCATGGGGTTTTTAGCTAGCTCTGATGTAAAAATGTGCAATCATCACTCACACCAGAAGATGGGAGAGGGCTCTCAGTCTCAAGTCTCCTCAGGCAATGTGTCAACCCAAGCGGAGGAAAGGGGGATCAGCCCGTTAACTGATGCAGAAATTACAGTGGAATCTTCCCTCCCCCTTCTTTCCTCCTTAGTTCACCTTTTATGCTTTTTTTTTTTTTTTCTACATTTAGGTGGAGCTTAAGTGACTATAGTCATACTTACTTTTGCTATTGCCTGGTGAAAAAGTTTCTCGCTTTCATTTAAAGGTACAGTCAATTGAAAATCTAGAGAGCATGCTCAGTGCGGAGTGGTTGTACCTCAGAGGTGGGTAACTTTTGGGATGGAGGGTGTTTTGGCATTAAAATGAGCTTATAATGAGCAAAGTTTAAGCAAAGTTAATCCAAAAGGAGTGATTTGCCAGCCTTGCTGGCTCCGCACTGGACATGTTATTGTAGATCTCCTATTGGACAGCCACTGTGTCTCGGCAGCCCAGCACAGGGAGTACAACAGAGTTTGGCCGCGGTGCCTTCAGTCCGCTCCATCCTCCGTTACTCCCCTTTGCAGCTGCGAGGAGGGCAGATTGTGCTGCCCAGGGAACCGTGGAGGAGCAGAGTCCGTGCGCACCAGCCATCCTGGAAGTGGCAACTGTGTAGCACCCCAAGCGAGCTTCTGCAATGCCAAAACTACTGCTAAGCCCTGGTTTTTCTCTAAGTTCCCCCTTTTCAAGAAATTCTTCCACTGGCACGAAAAAGCACTGCTCTCTTAACAAAAAGCACATTTACTTTAATTTATAACTTTTATGAAACCACATCCTGATGAGGCACATATAAGGCAGAATGACAATAAGTACTTCATATGTAAGCTGTCTCACCACTTGTCTACTCTTGCTATTGTGTAAAGCCTGCTAGCAGATATACTAAATGCATAAAACTGACTTTTATTGCTTGGAATAAATTGCATTATAACACCTCTGATTCCCAAAACTTGTTTTGGATTGCAAATGCTCCAGGGAGGTAATTTGTTTGGATTTGAGTCTTTCATTAAAGTATTATACAGTAAATCTATTGTATTCACTTGAATACAATTTGATATCACTATGCAAACTTGGAAAAAAAATAAAAAGGAAAAAATCCCAGAGATGTTGCAGTCTTAAGTCCTATTGCTTATGGAGTAAGAGATTTAGAGGTTGGGATTCATCACAAGTCTTCCAATACACATTGATGATGCTGATGTGAATATCTCACTTTGTCAACTTGCTATATAGGAGGTAAGAGAAGCAATTCCAGATCTACTTCCTCTCTACTGATTCTAAATGAAGTGTAAATGAGTAGTATACATGTATGTATCTATGATCAGATAAGCCACACATATAACACCTGGTTTTCTTTTTGGTTCTCCTTTGACAGAATAGATGACATATTCCAACACAGAAGGCAGTCTTAGCATTTCTTCACTCTCCCCACAGAAATTTTCATCAGTTTAAAGGCCCCTGCTGTCACACAAGTGCAGGTGACATCGTGGAAAATATGAGTACATGTGTCATTATTTGTGTTCCTGCCTTCAGATCACATCTGTTGTTGTTTTACAGCCAGAAGAACATCACATACTCCATTAGGCGCCTGGAATTTTTGACTGGTAGGACTCTAAGGGGCAGGCTTTTGAAAGGCTACAATAGTATTTCAGCTGTGTTTGCCTTTTCTTTCCCTCATCAGAACACTAGGGTGAGTCAGAGACAGATATCAGACATACTGCCCATGAATGGCTTATGTGAATGTTTTGTAAGTTCTTTGTGGATTTTTTTTTCTTTTTTCCTTTTTTTTTTCTTTTTTCAATGACATCAAGACTAGATTTTGGCATATTTCTGAATTTGTCTACTTATCCTCCAAAAGTTTGACTCTAATCTTAGTGATCTGGCCTACAGAAGTATATATGTCTCCTGATAAAAATTAAGACTTTGTTGCAACTGAGCTGATCTACTGCCTTTTTTTTTTTTTTTGGTCTTGGGGAGTAATTGAATTATTTAAAAATTATATGAATTGTTTTCTTCATAGTTCTTTTGCGATCAGGAAAATAAGGCCCAATTCAATAAATTGGTGAGTATTGGTCAATATTATGTCAGAAGCTGAAAACCAAAGTGACTTTGTTGTTGTTGTTTTGCTTTCTTTTGTGTTTTTGATTGTTTGTTTTTGTAATGAACATCACAGAGAGAATGAAGTTCATTTCTCTTTTTCCACAGAAAGAAGGAATCTCAGCACAGGAGAAATATTATTTTAGAAGTAAATTAAAGTAACTAACAGGATGCAACAGTTGGACATTTACTCAAAGTCTTTTTTTTTTTTTTTTTTTGTTCAGAAACAATGCAGTCTGTTTCTTTGGTATTCTTTGCTGCTACATCCAGATGTTCAAAAATGCTTCTGTTAAAGGTCAATGTTGTTAGGAGTTTTGAAGGAAAGCAAAAACCTTATTTCAAGTTTAGAGGCACAGACCCTTCTTGTCCCTTCATAATATATCACAAGATACATCTTGTGTTGTTTTTCCCATCACAGATGAGAGAAATTAAACTTATAGTTTTTCTATGATTTCAGTCAGTTGCTTTTTGAAAGTTTTTCTTTCTTTCAATTCTTGTATATAAGCTCTCCTGTCTTTCAAAAGAAAAATGAAAAAAAGAAAAATATCAGGAACTCTTGTTGATACTGGGCTGTATCAACAAGTGTGGCTGGTAGATTGAGGCAAGCAATTGCTTTCCTTTACTCACTTCTTAGATGACATCTGGGATACTGAATCCAGTTTTGGATCCCCCAGGACATGAAAGACACTGATAAAGCAGTTCCATGGAGGACCACCAAGCCAGCTTGGGCTGGTGTACTTTCTCTCTGAGGACATGCTGAGGGTTGTTGGCTTCTTCAGTTCAGAGATCTTTTGGGGAAAATAACAGCGTCCTTAAAATATTTATTGAGAAGCCTACTAAGAAGACAAAGCCAAGCTTTTCACTGAGATCCATGGCAAAAGACAGACATTCTAACTAAAAAAGAGATTAGATGATCCAAGGAGGACACCTCTGCAATTTAGGTTTGATTTCATATTTAATTCTGCTTTGAGCAGGAAGGTCAGATTAAAGGCCTCCTGGGATCCTTGCTAATCTGAGTTTTTTTTTTTTTTTTAAATGATTCTCTACTAACTAAGCCAAAGGAGTCTCCTTTTATCCATTATCCATTCTATTTTATGTTATTTAGGTTTGTAACTGGTATTGTAGTTCTCTCTTGGCAGGATGATAACATCTGCACTAATATTGCCAGAGTTAAATTGTGCACTGTAGTAAATGTAGCATGTGAATGCACTGAAATAAAAAAAATCATTCAAAGGTCAGACTCATAATTAGGAACCAGTAGCTTAGAAACGAGTTTTCCTTGTTTTCATCTAGCTCCTCTCTATATTAGATTTAAGCTGCAGCATAAAATAATGCAGAAGAATAGGCATAAACTACCAGTCTTTGAACAGTTTTTGAACTTACAGATTTTTGAACATCTCACCATCCTGAGTCAATGAAAGGCAACTATTCAACCTTGAACCTTGCACTGAATTTCAAAATAAATTACACTTGCCAACATCACAGTCTTGTCCAAAATTTCATTTTTTTTCCTCATAGCTTTATATCCCCATTCTATTTTTCCTAATGGCGAAAAGACTTGTTTTACAGTGAACTAACTAGATATTTTTATCTGTCCGTGGCAGTAAAAATATATTAGTAAAGCAGACAAGAGTAAGAATCTAAAATTTGACCAGATCTCCAAAAGTGTATCGAAGTGCTTGAGAATGATGCATCTCCATTATTTAAAATATTTGATTTACCCAATGCTATTTAAGTACTAATATGGAATTAGAAGGTGCATTCTTGAAAGACTTATGTACATCCAATTACAATATTGCTGTCAGGGAGCAGCATGGACTGGCTGCTCCATAAGGGAAGTCGAGGTGACCCAGTGCAGGTCATGCCCCCACTGGCTGTTAAATGATGGAGGTCTTTTTGTTGTTATGTTTTAGTTTTTTAAAGAGTGATATCAATATGCCAATATCTGTAAACAGTCAGACATTCTCTACGAAGATTGTTAAATATCTAAGCTTCATGTTACTGCCCTATGCTTCTAAACTTGTAAGAAGTCCTACTTGGCTTCAGGTTAAGATGTATCGAACTGTAACTTTCATGTCACTTGCAACCGCTTGACCTCTGCCATCAAAACACCTCAAAATTCATCTTAAGGGAATGTTTACTCTGCTTAAAAGTATGCAATGTGCTTGACTTAGAGCACTTAAGCTGCACACTAAGTTTCTCTCTGAAGAGGAACTGCTTTCCATCAGTTTTGAAGGAAATAGTCTTGTAACTTGGAGAGCTAAAACAGGAACCAGACTGTGGGTGCTTATATATATATATTTTTTTTCATTTGAGTACAATATTTGTCAAAAGAGTTCAATGCATGTTTGCTGTTAGTGTCATTCTCAGAAAAACACTGCAAGTCCTTCATCTGAACATCCTCTACCCTGAAACTTAATAGTTTGAGTAATTTGCCTAGTTTACAATTTATAATGGCTTTTAAACCACCTTCCAAAATTGTTGGAAAATAAACTGAATGCAAGGAGAACTCACCATATAGATTGTAATGTTCATTTCCTTTTCAAAGATGTAATTATATTGCTTTGTCATCTTGTAAAATAAAACTAATTATATTCAAGATATTTAAAAAATTCTCATAACTTTATCTGTCATTTTAATAAGATATATAAAACATGTTTCCCATCCTAAAAGGTTTGTGAGTTATATGAGTTAGAGAATATATAGAAGAAAAAGGGTTGAGTGAGTATATTTCTACTTCAAGTTTATAAACCAGATTAAATTCCTAAATTACACTGCCACTAAAGCATACCTTCTTGAAAGTTCATTCCTCCTGGAGCTACATTAGTGATTAAATTAATTCCATTAATTAAAGCTGAGTAAGCTCAATGCAGAAAAGTATTTGCATATTGTCTGCTAATTTTTCTGGCCAACTACCAGTCCTGAAGAATATAAACGTAGTTAAATGGTTATTACCATGAATGAAGGCCTTATTCTGTTCAAACAGCACTAGCTTTATCCTAAGGCATTTTAGTTGCTTAAATAGATGGCACATAGTTTTCACTTTTCTGCTAAGCATTCATCTGCTTATTCCATTGAAGATTTATTAGCTGAATTTAGTCATCTATTACCTGTTGTTTGGTAAATATAAGTATAGAAAAAATTTAGGTATATACATTTGTGTATATACCATGTGGTATAAAGTCACGGTCTTTTTAAAGACTAGATTTTTTTTTGACCTCACTTTTTTTTTTTCCTATTTATTAATGCATCAACTATGCTGTAATTTATCTGGAGCCAAATATAGAGTATCACTGGTATATTTCAAATGAAGTCATTATACTATCACTGGAATATCTACTATAACATAAAGGTATCTAATTTGTAGATAAGAGACTTCAAATCTGAGCCAGAAGAGCAAAGAACTTGTTGCAAAGACTGAGAGATTAAAATGGGATAGAATATGTAGATCTTATCAAAGAAACTTAACATGTGAGACAGTTGCCATCGTACTGTGACCTCATGAAAAAGATGATCAATTCAGGAGAGATAATTGGATTACGATGAATTTGAAAGAGAGATTTGGAAAACTAAGAAGAATGAAAGAGGTCTCCAGAGATTTTAGGCTGTAGAATAAAGAACTCTTTAGTTGATTTTGTTCAAATTTTCCAATAACAAAGAGGAATTTAAATCAAAAGAGTAACTAATCTTCTCAGTATGGCTCAGTCCAGCAATAAAACACAGAAATTTAAGAATAATCGCTCATAGAAGAACCAGATGTAGCAGCTGAATAGCTGCTTTTGCAAGATTTTGCAATTTGCAAAAGGTACTTGTCAGTGGATTGGGATTCCCAATGTTGATTAAGAAACTCTTCTTTAAAGAGAAGACCAAAATACAAATTGCCCCCTTACCTGCAAATTTAGCTAAATTGAAACTCAGGACTTCCTCAAAGGCAGTATGAAGCTATTAGCTATTCTATAGTGGGTATCTCTCCGTCTAAATTGCTTCAGATGTTCCATCTGTATGGATAATTAATTATTTATTTAATCAAGGATTTCAATTTCAATCACTTTACTCCAGGCGATTTGAAGAATCTATAAAGATCACTTTATTTCTCAGCATTTTTCTACCCTCTTGTTAACTATGAGGCTTCTTATAGCAGGAGTAAAGGAGAGATTTAGAGTCAACCTTGTCAGAAAAATCTGGGTATTGTATAGAGTCTTATTTCCAAACTGAACTCTTGGTATGATCTTTGAGAAAGAGCTCTGGAGCTGATTTCCACCACAGTTTACTCCTTTTCTGCAACAGTAATTAATACAGCAGGTGAATTTCAAGGTGCTCTTTTCCCCAGAGCTCTATCAGTACCTTAAGCCTTGAGCACCTTATGAGAAAAGTGTTAGCCAATTGACATGTTTGCTTGAATGGCCTTTTTAATATAATAATAATAAAATCACATGACCTCCTTGAAAAAGTTAGGAAAAGTCACAGTTCAACAAGCCATCATTTGGGAAGTAATATTGTTGGTGGCTACTTCTATAGTCCATCTTGAGAGGCTCACAGATTCATAGAAGACTTGAACACTAGTGGAGATGGCAGCTTGACATGGATCAGATCAGTACTTTTGACTGGTTAGTTTCTGAGAGTTCTGAACTGTTACACTGATGGCGACAACTGTCACATTTTTACCTGTGCATTGTAAGTTCTTTCCATAACTTTTCACCAAGATAACATTTCAATGGTGTCTTGAGCCATAAAACTGGGGGAAAAAATATGTTCTTATTCTAAGAATATCCAATTAAATATTGTATTATAAATCTAGTTAGTGTCTAAATCAAGCAGCAGCTTAAAATTCTAATGAAGTAATTAATACACACATGCTAAAATATATTTTATTCTAAATAAAGCAATCTTCTTATCTAGAGAATCTCGCCATAGTGCTATCAGGTTTGCACTTATATTTGCACCTGTTTTTAATTAGACCTTAAGAATATGGAAACAATTTTTGTTTCAATAATGAAAGCAAACTTTCTTGATTGGAGAAAGAAATCCATACTTATATAGACAAAAAAAAATCAGGGCTTTAATTGGTAATCTGACAAAGAATTTGGAAGAAATACTAAATTTTTGGAAGAACAACTGAATCACAATTCCAGAGTTTCATATCTGCCTCTATAGAAAGGGATATGTGAGGTTTCATGCACTATTCTGTAATATTTTTGGTACCCTCAGTCACCACTGAACTGCTGTTGATAGACCATGGTTCTGACTCAGCATGGCTGTTGTTATAAGCTTGTTCTGATTTCTACCTCTGAAATATCTGCATCATCTGCAGGTATCTCAGATGCAAAGGATTATAGTATGACTAATAATTAGACATGATTGGAAAACTACCCATTAATTAAATGAAAACAGTTTCCATTACTTCTTGCCAAAATAGTGCAACTCCTCCTCTCTTTCCTTCTCCCACAGTTCCTCCCTGCTCCCATCCCCCAATGACAAAAAGAAACCAGAACACTCTAGTGTTCCGTTTCAGATATAGTGGTATTTCTGAAATATAATAGTCTCGCCAGGACCTTTAGCTGCCAGCTTGGCTACCACAGCGAACCTAGAGGTTTCTAGGTCACTTCTCTGCTGTGAACCATTGAACAGAAGCTTTGAATTAAAAAAAGCTTCTTGGCAGCATCTCTGCTGCCCACAACAGAGTAACAGCAGGGAAAGTGAAAGGACTATATAAATTGTTAAGGAGGACCTGTCCAGGGCCTTTGGGTTCTCAGGTGTGCAGAGGTGGTGGCCAGGAGCCCTGTGATCTCTGCGAGCTGCTTTCCTGGATGGAGGAAGCTCTGATGAGAACGGTCTGGAAGCAGCTGCTCAAACTGAAAGGTTCGCATAGAAGCAAACCTCTGAAGACATATAGGAATTGAAAAATCTTTCTTTAAAATCTTTAAAATCTTCCTTATCTCACATTTCTTTTCCTTTTATATTTACCATTTTACTTCTGCTTTTCTCCAGCCTCTATTTGGACATACCTTCAAAAAGGAAAACAAAAATGACAAAGCACACTCTTAGTAGTTTGTTCTAAAAACTATTGCTTTTGCTCATCCGCTATTACTAGGTTTCTTATCCCTTCTTATCATTTACCTCTGCACAGTAGAGGATGGATTTTGTGGTGATTTTGGGGTAACATTAGGATGCATTAAATTAAACTTTTTAATACAGTACTAATGTAGCAACATAAAGATAGATTGTATAATCGCCACCTTGTCAGGATAGGAGGCTTATTTAGAATAAGTATAGGTGGAATAGCCTCCTTATAAAAATGATTAGAAATAAATTAAACTTATATGAGTTAGTGACAGTGATGGACACTTTAATAAGACAGTATTTGTACAGTGAACATTCAGCAAATAGAGAGAGTGAAGTTTGACCTCATTCAGATAAAGCTGAAACAAAAATAATGAGATGAGGAATTTATTTTCTTTTTGCCCTTCTTTTGTTTTTACAGGATTTTTCTTTTTTTACTGTATTTGGACAACAGTCAAATTCTGCTATGTAGATTCTGGCATAGCTGCCTATAAAGTGCAACTGAGGGCAAGGGTAAAATTTATCCTCTGATTTGGAAAGATTGACACACATTAGGATGACCAAATGCTAGATTTGGTTTAGACAGAAGCTGCATGTTTGAACATTTGACAGTCATCACAACGGAAAACAAAAGTCTGCTTTTAACCTCAAATTATCAGTGCCTTTACAGAATAGCAAAAGCAAGGCATCATCCTCTCATGCAATCTGGCAGCTTGACAATACTCCAGAGGGCTACAGGACTTGCAGTAACTTCTTGCTTGAGTTCATCTGTACAGTTCCCAGTTACGTTAATGTGAATTGTATGGGTGATTTAAAGGCATGATTGTGGCCTAATTATCCTGACACGGGCATAGTGTGTAAATTCTGCTATAGAGAAACACAGCCAACAATACCATAAGTTAAACATATGTAAAAAAAAAAAGTATACATAAAATGAAAACAATTCTGTACATGCATTTGATTTTTTTATAAAAAGGGGAGATAAAATAAGCTAGTCATATTTGTACTCTGTTCTGACTTCAGGTACAATTATTCAAAAAATATAGTAGTGATAGAGGGAAAAGAGAATGGGAGAACAGAATGATATATGTTGTGTTTTTTACTTTTTTAAGTTTACTTTTTTAAGAACACACTTTTACTTTTCTTATTAATAAGTAGTTCATTATTTCGTTACTTTATTGCTATTTCACAGGGAATGTATCATTTCTTATTCATGTATATGTTAAAAGTTCAGTGCTCATACAAAATGAAAAGCTTTTTCTACCTTAAAAGGCAGTAATCCCAAGGAACTGTATTTATTTTGGTCACTGAAGTGATCAAACATGGCCTGAATGGCCCATGCAAACACCCTGCATTGTGTCCGGTAAATATGTTCCTCTTTCTAGGTGTACAACCTTCACCCCTGTCAAGAAAAGATACAATGTCAAAGCAAGTTCTGAAGCTTAGAAAAGTAATAAAATTAGCTTCCAACAGAAATATCAGATGAAGACTAAGACTGTATATCTAAATATATAGGACGCAGTTTAGCTACTTTTGATTTAACATAGATTAAAAAGAAAATCATATCTGTAATGCTATTCTTATAGATGGAGATACTCAGAAGATTTCTAATCTGTTCTGTGGTATGCATGGCTGGAACAGGTACTTAGATTTCATCTTTCAAAATTTTAAATCCTGTTTTTTTTGCAAAAAGAATTCATGTGTGAATGAAATGTTCAACTTATGGAAAAGAAAAACAGAAAGTAACTTGGATAAGAGTTAACCTTTATATTTTTGTTTTGGTAAGCAATGTAAGCAATTAATATTACAGAACATATTACAGGTGATGTTAAACTGTTTTGGTCACAGATGTTTTCAATTTGGCACCTATAGGTGAGCTAATTACACTTCTTTTACAATAGGTGAAGTAAGACAAGTCTCCTGACCTGTTTTAGATAGTCTCAGTCTAAATCTGATGTCTTTCTGACATGTCTAACATCAGATTTAAGCTGATTAAGTACTCTCTAAAGATCCCATTTTCAAATGTTATTTAGATGAGTTCATAGACACCTAGATTATTACTACAATTAGTACAATCATGTATTTTCTTGAAAAGCCTTTTTTTTTTTCTTTCTATTGAGACATTTGGCTAGCTACATTTTGTTTTGCTTAAGCACTTGATCTAGCAAAACAATAATGAATGATGCATATGCCCTACTTCAGCAGAGTAGGAATATTTACTTCAGCTATTGTGCTATAACCCTCCATTGGCAACATTAATGTCAGTTTTGCTAGTTATGGCCTGGAAACCAACTATAGTTGAAATGAACTATTATGGCATACTCACCTTTGGCTGAGGAAGAGATTGTCCAACCTTCCTAATGGCTTCTTTGGAGCTAGTAATGTTCTCCAAGGGACTTGTTTTCTCTGTAACTCAGGCCATCCTGACATCACAACTGAACCCAAAATTTTCACAGTATAAAGAAAAAAGCAATTGCCTAACAAGATTTCTTCTGAGAATTCTTGAGAGCTGATACTGGGAAGTTCATTTTAGCTTTCACTCATGGTAGATACTCATATTAAAAATAGTTTAAACTGTGTGACCTTCCTGTTAATCTCCATTTTATTTTGTGTGTTCTTTTTTTCCTAGCGTGTTTTTTTTTTCCCCAACACTTTGTGAGACTTCAAAGGAAATGTACTACAGTCCTTAGAGAGAGGAAAAAGAAAAGTGATGAGCGCTTTAATTAATTTTAAATCAGTAGTTGTTTGTTAAACTGGTCATGGGAAGATGAGTTGTTGGTTGACAGCCCTGTTAAAACTTATTTTGTTATGAGCACTTTAATTAATTTTAAATCAGTTTTGGTTTGTTAAACTGGTCATGGGAAAGCGAGTTGCTGGTTGACAGCCCTTTTGAAACTCAGATACTGGGTTATTGCAATGTCGTTTTGTGTTTTGTTTTTTCTTTTTAACGAAACAAATATTCAATGTTAACGTAATATTACCTAATTAAAGTTCAGATAAGTGACTAGGATTAGTTATATGTTGAGTAAGTTTAAGCTAACTGGAAAGATAGTTCAATACTTTAAATCTATCTCAAATACTTACAATAGGAGCCTGCTTCCTGCTTTTACTGTTATTAACACCAATTCCTGAGAGTCTCCTTCAGAGTGTCCCTCTTAGAGAATGTTTTTTCTCCATTCACATCACATCTTCCACTTAATTGCTGCATCAAAACGAAGAATAAAAGTAACCTCTTTCACCCTAGGGATTTCACCCCTAGCTGAAATCATAATGGGGGTAGTTCCAGAGTTTATAATTAAGAAGGAATCTGTTTAGAACAGATGGAAAGTCATTTATGAAGCACTGATTCAATCACTTAAGTTTTGTAGGCACTAGTGAATGTCACATGACTTCAGTATGGGTGTGAGCCCTAGATGATGATAATCTCTGGCATTTGATTATCAGCATATTCCCTGGCATTTTTTCGACCTTTGTCTGTTTGCACCCTCAGCTGACTCCCAGGCAAGACGTGGGAAATCGTGTAGACCTAAACACTATGGATGAGGCCGTTTTGTTTTGGAAAAAGCTTCAGCCATAAGGTTTTGACCCATGTCTTGCCACTGGCCCCAGAGTGACAGGATGTTTGCTGGCCTATTTCTTTTCTCTTTTGTTTCAAAATCTATGTTATTATATATAAAGCTATGGATCTTCTCTGGATCTTCTCTGGAGATCTTCAAAACTCGCTTGGATGCAGTCCTGTGCCACATGCTTTACGTGACCCTGCATGTGCAGGGGGGTTGGACTAGATGACCTCTAGAGGTCCCTTCCAACCTTCAGCATTCTATGATTCTATGATTCTATCATATGGCATCTTAAAACATACCTAAAATCACTTGATTTGAGGTGTACCAAACCCAAGTTTGAGGATTTTATTGACATGTCACTTGTAATCTCAAATTCATATTTGTTAATTCAAGCGATGACTGTTCTGATAAGCATGTAAAAATACATGAAGTAAAAAGGGAAGGAAATAGGTGAATGGGATGAAGGCAAATTATATGTTAACTGGAGAGAAATAACTGAATGTATGTTAAATCACTGTCACCTTTTAATCTATAAAATATACAATCACTACAAGGCCCCTCACTGCAAGACAGACATGGAGGCACTGGAGCATGTCCAAAGTAGGGCAACGAAGCTGATGAAGGGGCTGGAGCACAGACCTTTTAAGGAGTTGCTGAGAGAGTTTGGATTACTTAGTCTAGAAAGGAGAAGGCTCAGGGGAGACCTTATCACTCCCTATAGCTACCTGAAAGGAGGTCGTAGTGAGGTGGGAGTCTATCTCTTCTCCAAAATAACTACTGAAAACAGGCCTCAAGTTGTACCAGGGGAGGTTCAGGTTAGATATTAGGAAAAATTTCTACACAAAAAGAGTAATCAAGCATTGAAACCAGCTGCCCAGGGAAGTACTGGAGCCACCGTCCCTGGCAGTGTTCAAGAAATGTGTAGATGAGGCGCTTAGGGACATGGTTTAGCAGGTATGGTGTTGAAGGGTTTATGGTTGGACTCAATGATCTTGAAGATCTTTTCCAACCATAATGATTCTATGATTCTGTGAAAATCTAGCTTCATTTGAGTTGATATAAATGCAAAGTAATCCACAAGTCAGAGATTCTGTTGATGTGAATTTAACCTACACTCAGCAGCATCTGCCCCAGTTTGAAAACGATATATTTTTATCTATTCAAATTTACTGCCGCATTGATGAGACCTTCACATTACTGTTTAGCATTATGAATAATTTGAATATTACACAACATATTTAGTTCCTTGAAACATATAAAGATCCTCATGATCACTGATATTGCGCAAATCTTTGGCATTGCAGAAAATGAAAAAAAAAAACAAGAAGAACAAATCTATCTTGAGACAGTGGGATGCCATAATTTCTTCCACTGACATAATTACATTCCATCACAGAAACATCACAGAATAGGTACTGTCAAATATAATCAACTTATCCTTGCTCTGCTTTTTGGAGAAAAGGGGACATTCTCTCTCTTCTTTTCACATGTATTTCTTCATTCAGGGAAAGTAGTTCCTGATTGTGCCTTTCTTGCCTCCAAGAGTAATTAGAAACTTCCTGTCTAGAAAAAAATAACCTGCTACATAAGGACAAGGACAAACGGAAATTAACATCAGAGAAAAAGACAGGCTATGGAAACATATGGATGGATTCAGTTTTGCTGCTTCTGCAGCTTTATGCTGTGACCATGTTAAACGTGCTTAGAGCAGATAAGTATTCACATGCAGTAGTAAATAAGGAAAAAAAAAAACATATTTTAGCCTAAAAATCTGTTGCTTGTAGAAGGTTTCATGAGGTGGCGTCCTGTGGTGGTAAGATGGAGAGGAGGTTGCAGTGGAAAGAGTTACCTAGGGATAACAAGCCATTGTATGGCTCAGTTTATATGCAAAATCTCTAGAGACTCACAGATTGCTGCTAAAAAAGTATTTGACATAATTCTGTCTAGTAGGATTTTTTTTCCAGTAATTTTTCCTTAGAGATAGAGCAAAATCATGGGAAAGCTAAATTATTGTGATAACAGAGCAGTGATAACCCTTAATATCGATCTGGAAGGGAAGGGCTCTGGAGCGGACGCTCGTGTCGGAGCACCTTGCCTAGAGGAACAGAACCACAGCAAAAGCTGCTGAGCAAGAAAGCGCAGGGAGCGAGAGGCAGCCGCAGCGGCCACCCTCGTGCGGGCAGTGCCAGAGGCGGCTCTAACAGAGCTGGCAGGGAAGGCGGCAACTCAAAAGCCACCCCCAGGGAGCGCGGTGTGGAGATTCGTGCAGGCAGGGTGCAGGGAGCCTCCTCCTGGCTCAGGAAGAGAGGTCTGCCTCTTCCGTCAGTGGGAGTTCAGGCGAAGCCATGGTGTCTACTTGGCAGAGAACCTCCACCAGAAAGACTATGGGGATGCAGACCAAACCACCACAGAAACATGCAGCAGTCCAGGTCTCTGGCTGCAGGGCATGTCTGAGCCTCTCCGTGTTACCAGGGATTAACAAAAATAACACCTGTGTTAAGTGTGAGCAGGCAGACGACCTGTTTAGTCTGGTGGTGGAGCTGAAGGAGGAGGTGGAAAGGCCATCAGAGAGTGTGAGAAAGAAATAGACTGCTGGAGCCACTCTCTGCAGTCATCCCAGGTAGTGCACCCAGAGAACCCCCCCAGGTCGGTCTGAGATTCCACTACCCGCTTGCCACAGAGTGGAGGGGGAGAATTAGCAGTATCAAGGCAAGAACAAGAATGGGAACATATCCCTGTTTGAGGTGGCAGGAGGGCCCTTTCCCGGCCCACCTCGCCCCTGCAAGTGGCCACATCTAACAGGTATGAGGCCCTGGAACTTGAGGGCCTGACATATGAGGTCAAGGACCAAGGCCCAACCAAGGTTGTCTAGGCTGAGGCAGTCAATTCCATACCTTAAGACTGCCCCCACTAAAGAGAAAAGGAGCACATGGAAGAAGCAGCATGTGATTGTCATGGGTGACTCCCTGCTGCTGGGCACAGAGGTGCCGATCTGTAGATCCGACCTCTTGTCCAGAGAGGTCTGTAGTCTGCCAGGGGGTAGGATAAGGGATGTTGCAAAGAGACTAGCAAGACTTGTCCAAGTGTCTATTATCCCGTTAGTGTTTCGTGTGGGCGCTAACGATCCCATGGGGAAAGTGAGTAACATTAAGTGAGATTTCAGAGCCCTAGGGATGGCAGTCAAAGGTCTGGGTGCCCAGGTTGTGTTCTCCTCTATCCTGCCAAGGTGGGGAAAAGATATGAGGAGGAAAAGGCGCATAATAACAGTGAACAACTGGCTGTGCCTCTGGTCTTGGCAACAGGGTTTTGGTTTCTATGACCATGGGACTCTGTTTGAAGATCACCGGCTTGTGGGGAACGATGAGAACCGCCTCAGCAAGAGGGGCACGGGCATCTTTGCCAAAAGGTTGTCCAGCCTGGTTAGGAGAGCTTTAAACTAAGCACGAAGGGGGACAGGGAATGTTATATGGACAGGGCAATCATTGGCAGGCAGCCAAAGCCAGAAGGCATCCAACAGGAGTATGGTAGTGGGGAAGAGAGTATAGGAGATGATTATAGAGGGTCCTCTTTCACCCCTCCCAGGAAACCTACAGGCTCGACTACTTCCCTTAAATGCCTGTACACCAATGCACATTGCATGGGGAATAAACAGGAGGGAGTGGAGGTCTGTGTGCGGTCCTGGCATCATGATCTCATTGGAATTACAGAGACATGGTTGGATAGCTCACACGACTGGAGTGCTACCATGGAAGGCTATGTGCTTTTTAGGAAGGACAGGCTGGGAAGGTGAGGTGGTGGATTTGCTCTGTATGTGAGAGAGCAACTGGAATGCATAGAGCTCAACCTGGGGGTGAATGATGAACGAGTTGAGAATTTATGGGTAAGGATTAGAGGGCAGGATAATGTGGGAGACACTGTGGTGGGTGTCTGCTACAGGCCACCTGATCAGGACGAGGAAGTTAATGAGGCCTTCCGCAGACAGCTGGAAGTAGCCTCACGGTCTCAGGCCCTGGTTCTCATGGGGGATTTCAACCACCCTGACATCAGTTGGAAGGACAACAGAGCTCAGCACAAATAGTCCTGTAGGTTTCCATAGAGCATTGGTGATAACTTTTAACATGGATTGTGGAGGAACCAACAAGGAGAGGTGGGCTACTGGACCTCGTGCTAACAAATAGAGAGGGACTTGTTGGAGATGTGAAGGTGGGGGGTAGCCTCGGCTGCAGTGACTGTGAGGTGGTTGAGCTTAGGAACCAATGAGGAGGAAGCAGGGCTGAAAGAAGCCTTGCAACCATGGACTTCAGGAGGGCCAACTTTGGCCTCTTCAGAGACCTCCTCGGAAGAATCCCATGGGCTAGGGCTCTGGAAGGAAGGGGGCCCAAAAGAGCTACTCAGTATTCAAGCAGCACTTCCTCCACGCTCAGGAGCGGTGCGTCCCTTTGAGTAAGAAGTCAGGCGGCGGGGAGGGGCGGGTCAGGAGGCCTGCGTGGATGAGCAAGGAGCTGCTGGCAAAACTCAAACAGAAAAAGGCACTACACAGAAAGTGGAAAAAAGGACAGGCTCCTTGGGAGGAATATAGGAATGTTCTCAGGGAATGCAGGGGTGTGATGAGGAAAGCCAAGGTACAATTGGAATTAAATCTGGCAAGGGATGTTAAAAATAATAAGAGCTTTTTCAAACATATCAATGGTAAAAGGAAGATTAGGCAAAATGTGGGTCCACTGGTGAAGGAGGTGGGTGCCCTGGTTATGAAAGACACTGAAAAAACAGAGTTATTGAACACGTTCTTCGCTTCAGTGTTTACCAAGGGCAGCCCTTTGGCATCCCAGGCCCTAGAAACCAGAGAAGGTGCCTGGAGAGAGGAAGACTTGCCCTGGGTAGAGGAAGATGGATCAGAGAGCTCTTAGGGAAAACTGACATCCACAAATCCATGGGCCCTGATGGGATGCACCTGGGAGTGCTGCGGGAGCTGGCGGATGTTATTCCTAAGCCACTCTCCATCATCTTTGAAAGGTCCTGGAGAATGGAGGAGGTGCCAGAAGACTGGAAGAAAGCCAATGTCACTCCAGTCTTCAAAAATGGCAAGAAGGAGGACCCAGGCAACTACAGGCCAGTCAGCCTCACCTCCATCCCTGGAAAAGTGATGGAACGGCTCATCCTGGCTGTTGTCTCCAAACATGTGGAGGATAAGAAGGTTCTCAGGAGAGATCAGCATGGATTCACCAAGGGGAAATCTTGCTGGACTAAGCTGATAGTCTTCTATCAGACCAGCTGGATAGATGAGGGGAGAGCGGTGGAAAGGCTTTTGACACTGTCCCTCACAGCATCCTCCTGGGCAAGCTCCGGAAGTGTGGAATAGATGAGTGGACCCTGAGATGGATTAACAACTATCTGGATGGCAGAGCTCAGAGGGTGGTGATCAGCGGTGCAGAGTCTAGTTGGAAACCTGTAGCTAGCGGTGTCCCCCAGGGGTCAGTCCTTGGTCCAGTCCTGTTCAATTTATTCATCAATGACCTGGATGAAGGCACAGAATGTTCTCTCAGCAAGTTTTCTGATGATACCAAACTTTGAGGAGTAGCTGATACCCCAGAGAGCTGCGCTGCCATCCAGAAGGACCTGAACAGACTGGACAACTGGGCGGTGAAAAACCTCATGCAATTCAACAAGGCCAAGTGCAAGGTTCTGCACCTGGGGGGAATAACCCCAGACACCAGTACAGGCTGGGGACTGACCTTCTGGAGAGAAGCTCTGCAGAGAAGGACGTGGGCGTCATGGTGGATGACAAGTTGACCAAGAGGCAGCAGTGTGCCCTCGTGGCCAAGAAGGCCAATGGGATCCTGCTGTGCATTAAGAAGAGTGTCTCCAGCAGATCAAGGGAGGTGATCCTGCACCTCTACTCAGCCCTGGTGAGGCCGCATCTGGAGTATTGTGTCCAGTTCTGGGCTCCACATTGCAAGAGTGATGTGGAGTTGCTGGAGAGAGTCCAGCGCAGGGCCACAAGGATGATCAGGGGCCTGGAACATCTGGCCTTTGAGGAGAGACTGAGAATGAGAGAGCTGGACCTGTTCAGCCTGCAGAAGAGAAGGCTGAGAGGGGACCCGATCAGTCTATATAAATACCTCGAGGGAGTGAAGAGGATGGGGCAAGCCTCTTTTCACTGGTGGCCACCAACAGAACTAGAGGTAATGGCCACAAACTGAAGCACCAAAAGTTCCACAGGGACTTAAGGAAAAATTTCTTAACAGTGAGGGTGACAGAGCACTGGAAAAGGCTGCCCAGAGAGGCTGTGGAGTCTCCTTCTCTGGAGATCTTCAAAACCTGCTTGGACGCAGTCCTGTGCCACGTGCTCTAGGTGACCCTGCGTGTGCAGGGGGATTGGACTAGATGATCTCTAGAGGTCCTTTCCAACCTTAAGCATTCTATGATTCTATGATACAATTCTAATATGAAAAACAGAAATAGAAAACAGTTTCCCAGGAAGCCTCTATAAATCTCCTTGTGCTTTCCTACCAATACAAGCATTAAATCTATTATCTTGTCCAATTACAAGTAATTAATTCTGCCAACCTATTTTGAAAGAAAATTTATTAATTTCCTAACCCAAGATACAATACCCTGATAATGTAGTTATTTTAAATATTATGTTTTATCAACAATTTCGAGACACAACTGCTCAGTTTAAACTTTAAGAAGTAAAGAAGTCTAGAAAAAATAAGATATATCAGCTTCATGAAATCGTATTTAGTTCAATTACTTAATCTAAAACAGTACAGATATAGTGAGTCATGCAGTATAAAAAGCTTTAAAAGGCAACAATTAAATGGTATTACTGGAATGAAAAAGCAATAGATTTCAATCAAACCAAGTGTTTTTGAAAGCAAGACTATTGAAAAGCAGAGTGCAGAGTGAAGCAAAACTCCAGGTAAGCTCTGCATTGAGTAAAAAGCAAACTGTAACTCTGAATTCTAGGAAGATAAAATTATCAATAGAAGTATCTTTAAAAATTGCTTCAATCTTCTTAAGTCCTTTTAAGAAGTGGACAAAGTGATTGATAGGATATAGTTCCTTTAATGAAAAAAAGATATAATCATATGGCAATGCATGAAGCATATATTTATAGTGTCAACTATTAAAGCAGACCCAAATCTGAATGCATTTCATGCACATAATATAGTTATTTAAAAAAGATTAAGCGAATCTGTTACCATGATGTAGTGTAAAGCTTTTCACTTTATGGTATTCAGAATTACTTCTTCCCTTCAGAAATGTTTACTTTTTACAATTTTGTTTCAGGCTATTTAGAGTATTCGTATCTAATACTTAGTTTGAAGAATGAGTTTTCTTTGACATACTGTGCAGTGGATTACCATTTTTTGGATGTATTTAACAAGTTTCTCTGGCATTTTCCATTGTTTACCATTGTTCTATGTTTTTATTTTTACTTCTATATGAAAATTCCAAGACACTTTATGATCTCTAGTACTTTTAAAGTGAATCTTTAATCCTGACAAGGTGTTGTTTGTTGCACTTATTACTTTGTCTGATTATGGCATCATATTGGCTTTAGAAAAACTGCAGACAATGCAGGCCTAGTGAGACTTTCTAGGAAACAGGAAAATACTTGAACCTCTCAGAGATTCTACTTCAGAAAAGGCCCGTAACGCTCTCCATGGGTCTTGTCATGTTCCCAGGCAATGCCTATACCTTTCCTAGCTGTGGGAATGCATCTGTCCTTTCACAATAACATCTTCTCATTGTGCCTCTGAACTGAATTAGACTCGTGTGGATCTAGTGATTCTGCTGCTAGCACCAACCCTATTACGTTTTTCCATATTTACATTTTCCTGGAGTACTCAGGATACAGTACAAGGAATATACTTGTTCTGATTGTGAGGTAGTGTTATCAGAGTCAGGGAGAATATAATCCACAGAAACTCATTCTTGAAGAAGTAGCAAAATAGAGCCGGAACTATAAAAAGAGACGAGATGGGATATTTGAAAGGCTTTGAAGGACTTTCTTCATTTTGAAGGGGTATATGGACAATTATATATATTTTTTTCTGTGTCAATCACAACTTCTTGTGCTTCAGACAACTTTAAAAGAATTGTTTGTTATTTAATAATTCTGTTTTTCTTTTTTTTTTTTAATGAAAATTATGAAATTCATGCCTAAGTCATGCCTAAAATGGGGAAGTGGAACTGGACTAAACTTTTCTTTTGGT
Organism: Tinamus guttatus; assembly: GCF_059628265.1. Lineage (NCBI taxonomy): Eukaryota > Metazoa > Chordata > Aves > Tinamiformes > Tinamidae > Tinamus > Tinamus guttatus. Next base: position 269,671 of record NW_028288546.1, read on the forward strand.
AGCTTCAGTTGTTGCCTGTCGAATCATTAAACACTAAAGCTTCTGCTCCTTGTCCCAAAGGCAGCTTGATAATGCTTGTAAATTGCTCATATCATCAGCACTACAGATATAAAACTGATCATTAACTAAGCAGTACTCTCCCTGAGAAATAAAGAAATCTTTTTTTTTTTGAACAAAACAAAACAAAAGCCAAAAACAAACCACTATGCTCTCCAAAATGTCAGTGATCATGTCATCATCCTATACTTTATATTATATTTTGGAAACTGATGACTCAGATAATTTGAAATAATCTAAAATGGCCTGAAGCTAGTGAGGTTTTTGCAGTAGAAAATATCTAACCAAGAAGAATAATATGCGAAACATATGGATGTCAGGATTCTTTTGATTTCACAAATTGGCATTTTTTCCCCTGTTATTTGCTTTGCAGATGAAATCTTGTTGAGAAAAAAGCTCTAGTCTGTTAATGTTTAGAAGAAAACATATGTTGTGAAGTACATCTGTTATATATTCTACATATAGTGTATGCTCATTTCAGTTGTTGAGGGAAAGGAGATGTTTCTGCTTGCCTTAAGAAGAGATTCTTTCTTAAACCTGTAGCAAAAAGAATCCTATGAATTAAAGAATTTTAGACCGTAGTAATATGCAACTGATATTACATTGTTATGGGAAAATTATCAGTGAATCTTTCAAATGGAATCATTGTTAAAAAAAAAACAAGATTGAAATATATAGTTATAGCTCCCTTCTAAATCAGGAATGACTATCACCTACAAAAGGATTTTACTAGGAACTGATGTAGTTTTCTTGTAGTTGATATGTGGTTGGTATATGTTTGAGGATGCCTGACATGAATTTTAACCCCTGGTTAAAAAAATTTGCTCTGTGGCCTAAATCTGAGATGAAAAAGATCACTTCATTGTCGTTTGGTATCCTGATGTGCACAGAGTGGAAATGGTTGTATCTACAAAAATAATTGGCATTCTGGCCACTGCTGGTATTAGGAGTTCTAGTTTCAGGCGTGAGATAGAGGACCTGAATTTTGACTACAGCACTCACTTTTGAAGTGATGGTGCAGGTGCAATCAAATTCTTTACCAGTTCTTCAGAGTGTCGTGCATTTTAATTACCATCACACACCTATTATCATAAAAACAATCATAGAATCATAGAATCATAGAATGCTTAGGGTTGGAAGGGACCTCTAGAGATCATCTAGTCCAACCCCCCTGCATACGCAGGGACACCTAGAGCACGTGGCACAGGACTGCATCCAAGCGGGTTTTGAAGATCTCCAGAGAAGGAGACTCCACAACCTCTCTGGGCAGCCTGTCCCAGTGCTCTGTCACCCTCAAAAACAATGAAGCAAGAAATAGTACAGAAAAACGAGAATACTTTTCAAGGCAAATTCTTATACCCTATATTGACATTGAGTAACCAAAACTATATTCAGCTTGACTATATCAAGAAAACTATGATAAATTGAGATATTTCTCTTATCTTTAAGCCCCAAATAATTATCTATATACAATCATTTTAAACAATATATAAAAATATAGGACATTAAGAAAAAAGTTCTTAGAAGTTAGAAAATCTTCAATAAGTTTTTCTTTAGTGAGAAAGTCATAGCAATCAATCTTCATCAATAAAAACATTAAGTCTTTCGGGGCTTGACTACCCGTCCATATATGTAAAGCTTTGTCCAGACACAACCTAATAATTCAAAGGTTTTAATTACTGTGTCATAAATTGTAATATGGGAAGAGAAGGTTCAACTTTTATCAGCAAAGGTAGCATTGCTAAGTATCATCCTTTATGAAGCGGCTATAAGGAGAGTTGCTGTTCCTGATTTTACTAAATCATTGTGTGTTTCAAAACACCTTTTGTTTTATAGAGCAACTGAAATACTATAAACAAGTAAATATTTTTATTCTCCTATTCTGCCTGATTCTGAATTTGTTGTAAAAGCACAGCTCATGGGTTAGCCTTGAAACTTGCTTGGCGGTTATATTGAAACATGTTGCTTATAGCTGTAAATAAAAGAAGGATCACAATATAAATTCAACAATAATATCCAATTTATCTCATTTTTTGCCTCTGAAATATTTCTATTTTGTAATCTTTCTATTATAATATTTGATTCTGTCAGAGCTGCAGAGATTATGCTTAAATCCTCTCGATAAAACAGTACAGGAAAATAGAAATACAAGTGCTGATTCTAGTGAACAGGTTATGTGTTTGTTTGTTTCTTATGGAAGATGTTAACTGCATTTGAAAATTTGCTTTAAGCCTGTATTGTACCGAGGTTGTGAACATGAGAGAAGGCTGAGCATTGTAGGAGTTAATTCATGAGAGCTTTAAAATGGAAGAGACCATTGCAGAGATTGAGAGAGATCTGAGATTCAAAAGCTTGAACTGATATAATCATACTACTCACAGTTAATTTCTCCATTTTCTCCTTTCTTAATATACCAAATCTGCAGAAAAACATAAGGTATCTCACAATAAAAACATTTTTGATTTTCTTTGAGAAACAATAAACACTATAGAAACTACATCTGCATTATAGCTCAGTTAGGCAGTAATATCACGTCTCTGTTAATTTGATTGGATACGATTTCTAAATAAAAACAAAATAGCAAATTCAGTGTTTTCTCTTTCTTGTAGCAAATACCTGTTAGGAGAGTCATCATTTGCACCCAATGTTAACTGACAAAATTATTACAACTGAAGACATGAAACAGGTTTCTGAGACCCATATTCTTAGACTGGATGTCTATATTTCCATACCTTTTCTCCAGCCCACTTTTTTTTTTCTTTAATCTACAGATCTCTATTTAAGTATAGCCAGTGCTATACCCAGTAAGTATCTGATAACAAAGTCAACATTAATTCCAAAGTGCTCCAATTCTGTCACAAATATGTCTAATGGAAACAGATTTCCTGAATCAAAGTGCTTTCTTTCTAAACTTTTTGCGAAACTCAAAGCAAAAATGGGATATTTCTCTCTTTTTTGTTTCCTTCTAATCTAAAATAATGCTGAATTTTTTTGGCAAGAAGATGTGTTTATGTTCAACTTTTTCCATTCATAAACTAAAGTACAATCTAGCAGCCTGACTGAACATCTCAGATAGATACAGACATGAGGATACATTTCAACCTACACCTTACTGTTTTACACTATAGTAAAGGCTTATCTGTGTAATGCATAATTCTTTGACATTATTTAACCATTCTGTCAAACTTTAAGGAAATCTTGCATAGATCTTTGTAAAATGTATAATCTTTCAGAGAATCAGCACCTCAGAAAATCTTTCATAAGCTCAGTCAAATATTGATTTATGCAGAATAGTGCCAGATTTTAAAACTTAAACTAAGAATTTAAAAAAAAAAAAGTTTTTAACCTTCTAAATAAGAGCTGAAAATAATGAAATCATTTGTAAGTGGAAGCTGGAATAGTAATGTTCAAGCATTTTCCCAGAATATCTGTTATCAGTAATTTCAGGAGCATGGCAATGGCAGAGAAAGTATCCTATAAGCATGCTTAATGAGAATTTAATTCAAATCTTGAATTATTTTAAAGATAAACCTTTCTTTTTCCTCAAATTATCACTGGATTTGCCGGTTCCTCTATCAGAACATTTGAGGGAGGAAGGATCTACAGTAAACAACCTGAAGGGTTGGTGATAAAAGTAGCTGCTACCTCTAGCTATGGACACATTTTGAGGACTGGCTGCTCGAGTTCAGGAAGTTAATACATGTTTTGCATGAATTTCTCTGTAGCTGCTCACCACCCTTTTGTCTATCAAATAGGATTAAATGCCTTTTACTACTCACGTTTCAAACACAAATTATTTTCATACAAGAATATCAAATGCACCAAAAGTGCATGCTCTTTGTTCAAGATTCAGCATAGAGATTACAAGCAGTCCTTTCCAATTTTAAAATCACTAAAAAAATAGTCCACCTCTCAGAGGCAGTATCATACTAAATAATTTGCATTATCATATTATTTACTTTTGCACTATTAGGGAGAGGAAAATGACCATTAGGTACTTTTTAGTCAAGCTTATTCAGTTCCGCTTATACTGAATGGTGCTTACTTGTGGGAAATTCTTGGTATATTTTTCTTAAAAGCTCCTTTTTTCAGCCATTTCAAATCAATACTGCATAAGTAAATCACGTATTTCATCAGAAAAAAATACATTATTTTCATTCTGCCTTGCTTGAGAAATATAAAGATGTTTTCTTGAATGTGTCAGGAAACATGCCTCCAGCATGAGGCAAAGCATAAAAATTTTGAGGCTCAGGGGATGTTTTCTGAGAAACTTAAAAGCCCATGTAGCAAAGGTGATAATATAATGCTGAGTGCCAATAATAATGTGAACTCTTGCAAAAGAAAAGTTTAAAGCTGAAATTCCCTAACCATTACAGCATACTGTTTTCAAGATGAATGACATCTGGGAATCCTGACTAAAGTCAACAGTGAAAAGGATGGTGGAATAGATGGGAAAAGCAGTTTTGTTGCCTTTGTGTCTGGAAAGTTGTAGTGTGCTTTTCGTCCGGTGTGGAAGGCTGACTTTCATGGAAGGGACAATATGGAGGGGCACATAGCTCAACACGGAGTTACAGAACAAAGTGGCATGGACCATAAGTTATTCAAATGTCTTCTGCTTGCTCCTGATGAATGGCTTATGGCAGATGTTTATTTATGCACATTATTATCCATTAATTTGATTACACTATCTTTCCTGGTTAATGAATCATCATATAAGCAGTTTGGACAAGATCAGTAACACTGTTATTATTTCACTTGCACAGTAGAGTAATTAGGCCATAATGTAATTCAACACTTCAAAATTATCAGAGTAAGTACAATTAAATGCATAGTAATACAAATATCCTTTGCCCAGTATTTTGAAATGTCTTCATTGTCTGCCCATTTTCAATCAAAAATCATTTCAAATGTAAGATGAAAATACTTCTCTATTAAAAAAGGGATATATTAGGTAGCCATCTTGTTCAGACATTAAAAATATGACTATGATTAGAAAAATGACTCTGAGAATAGCAATTTATTATGTGAGATTTCCATTGCTGATTTATTTCTTGAGTAATATCAGGTACATTATGATGAGCAAAACGAAGTTGCTTGCTATTATTAGCTGTACACCTGGAATTACAGAATCATAAACTAGATTACTTTTATTGCTTCCTTTATTGGTGATGTTTCCAACTATATTCTGAAGGCAACTATATTCTATATATGAAATATATAATTATACATATTTGATTATCAAATAATGTAAAGAGAGGAGATTAAACTTCCATTCAAGTGGAATATCAGGTGGAGATTATATGGTTAGTATTTAGATATAAATGTTTTGATTCACAATAAGAGAAGTTGTATATGAGACACAATGTTTTATTTCAAATTTACATTTATATATAATTATCTCAAACTTACGCTTTTGAAAATATGAATACATATTCATGACACCTATGCAACTATAATAAAATGAAACTAATTGAATAAGCTACATCAAATGCGTATGCTCTTCAAAAAGCATACAGGTGCATGCTGAAGCATTCATGAAAATACTTCTTAAGCAAGTTTGTGTTCTTGGAGAACAAATGCTGAGTCTCATAAAAGCATTTTGTGTTCCCTAAAGATGCTCTGTTGGAAGAATATGATCAGAATATCCAAAAAAGTAATTACAGCAGGATAGTTTTGCTTTAACAAAGGCACATGTCTCATAACTACAAATCTAGCTGTTGTGCAGCTGCCAATGTTTTGTATGTTGTGGAGTGTAGAGTGAGTATTATGTCAACAGTTCATAAGCTGTGCACTGAGTTGCCTCTAGGCTTTGCTGAATATACGTTTTTGATTTTTTTTTTTTGATTTTTTTTGAATATATGTATTTTGTGCTGTAATAGGCAGAGATCTGTGAAGAGTTTGATAATATCTAAGATTTTATCTAAGGTGTTTAAGATGCTTTGTTATTAAAGATGGTAAGGAGACATTAATTCTATCACAAAATGAAAAGGAACTGTGCTTGAAAAAGAACTGTGGCACAGATTTGAGAGGGAATAATGATTCCATCTAAAATTCTAGAGGAAAAACTTTTCTAAAAGAAAACTAAATTAAGGCCCATCTTTCTTCTGTCAAAATGGCCCAAGGAAAACATCTATAGAACAAGTACTGGGATATAGCTTGATTTTGTAGACCCATTTTATGTAAACAGCTTTGTTAAAGAATCCTTCATACCAGCAATGATGATGGAAACCAAATTGAATTTTTTCTCTAAGAGACAGCATGGCCTTTGGGAAAAAGGCGAGGTTAGTCAAAGAAGTGATCCAATTACATCAAACTTCTGTGCTTCTATCATGGGAATTCAGTGTCTCCAAATAGTAATTACACTTATATGTATATTTTATACACGCACAAAATTGAATTTTATGCTGCAACTGAAGTAAGTAGAAGGAAAGGAAGTATATAAATGGGTCACTCTAGCATTTCATGCAACAGCTTTAAAGGTTTCATGTGCCCCCTAGTGCCCATTCTCATACGGTGAGGTCCCTCTGACAGGGAGAAAACCCTTGTTCTCTTGGTGCCCTGTTACATCTGCATCTAACAAGGCACTTGTATTTATGACCTTTTCCATATCTACATCTTATACCTGAAATTTCAGCTTTAAACTGTGAGTGATCCATTGTATCAAGAGCAAAAGTTCAACTTACCAAAATAAGTCTTCTGTCAGTATTAAGATCTAATTTGTCAAGAATGAGTGAAGTAAGGGAACTTTGCCTAATCAGTCAGACATAACATAGGGCTTATATTTTTAGATTAGCTGTGGATATTTCTAGGTATCATTATACTATATACTGGTCAATTCAGATGATCTTTGCCAATAGGAAGTTAGCACAGATAATGTAAGGTCTGTTTTTAAGGATTGCTTTAGTTTATCATCACTAACTTTTTAACAAATTGAAAGGCAATACGCTAATTAGCAAAAGCTCATCAGTGCTCCTCAACTGCTAGGTGTCTCCTTAGAAAGTCTCTTTAGAAAGTCTCAGGCGTTTGTTTGAAAACAAGCATAAAATGTTTGTTTTCTTTCATTCTGTTCTGAGGAGAGAAAAACCGTGGGCTCAGAACGATCCAATGTGAATCAATCTGAAAAAAACAGTTTATTGAAACAAAGCCGTCCCTTATATACCAGTTCCTTTCCCGCGTGTCCGTGCTCCCGTCTCATCTGATTGGCTAGAGCCTTTCTCCTGATTGGTTGTTGTCAGGCTCTGTCGATCTTCCCTTAGGTCGCAGGTTCAGAGTATCCTTTTGTTCTGCACCACGTGCTTACTCCAATGTCTGGTATGGCTGGTTCATCGGGCGGCCATTTTCCTCCAAGAACAACTCCACCCTGTTCCTTGCTTTCATTAGTCCAGTCACCTTGAGTATTAACCAAGTAACTTTTTCATCTATGTAATATTTGTGTGGAACTTTGCAAGGTGAAACCCTGGTTTCAACAAGATTCTAGATAAGGTGGTACATCAAATGTATAAAATTGATTAACTTCACATGTGTATATATATTCTTGCCTAGATCATTTGTGTGCAGGCGTTGTCTACATGATACTACACTGTGTTCTATAACATCCTCTTGCAGAGGTTAGCCTGCCTTTTGCTAAGTTCAGTTAGTTTTTCCTAGCTTCTGTTGCTGTAAATTCTCTAGATAAGGACTGTCAGTGAGGAGCAATGCAACTTGTTTATAAAGTACCAAAGATGATGGGAGTGAAAAGAGGTATTGAAGAAAGAGTGCAATGAAAATAAATTACACTATGAGATATTGCTTGCCATGACAATTCAGTAGTTGAAGATGATTCTTTTTTGTAAATCTCTAAAGGACATAGTAAGAGACACATATTGTAGAAGGAATAGGGAGATGGTTTAGGTTTTAGGTTGGTTTTGGATTTTAGATCCAAATAATCTGAAATAATCTTTGCCTTTTAATTATGGCAGTTTCTTCCCAGCTATGTACAGAATACAGCAATGCCAAAAAAAGCACCCAGAAGCGCTGTGGTCCAGCTGGAGTGGCTGGTTAGGGCTTGCATGCAGACACCTCTGCGCAGGAAAGGCAGGGCAGACAGAGCACATCCGTGTGTGCCTCATCCATTGAGATGCTGAGGAACCATCCTGTGGGGGATTTTGTTCCCTACCCAGGTGGAGCTGTGTGGGTAGAGAATTCTCCATGCCATGGTCTTCCCCAGCACCTGCAACTTCATGTAGTCCCTAACATGCTTCCTCAGCCCATGCATAAGGATCATTTTATCTTCCAGCCACACATGGGGCTTAACCAGCTAATACAGCAATTGTATAGCAATTTACTCCATTAAACTTTAATTTATGGTTCAAGCAAAGATGGATAGAATGCTAATTTAAGTGTGGTAAGAGGAGAACCAAAGTCAAGAAACCAAATAAAGGTACTCAGGGTCAGCATCAAACCCTCTTTAGTCTGTCGTCAGTCTCTCTAGATAATCCTTCAGAAGGGTATTTGATGGGGATATTTCAGATTTTATCTATCGCTATTGAAGCTTGGAGTAATCTTTCTGTTGCTTTCACTTGGTGCTCTTCTGGGATCTGATACAATAGATTTAGAATTCGTGATTGCCATTGCCAAGTTGCGTGTTCTTAGATGTAGAGAGATTTCAAGTCTGTAAAGGATTTTAGTTTTCTCTATGTTGATTCTTTTTAGTTAATACTAAATTTCTGACATTATTCTGTCTTCAGATGGCTTAAACAGAAATTCAGAGCATCATGTTGCATGTGAAGAGAATGAACTGCAAACCTGGGACCATTTTCTGTGCTGTATTTGTCATACTCACAGTGCCAATGTTACTCTAGTACTACAAGTATCACATATTTCCTCCACATACTTTTTGTTTTGCTGGGGTTTTTTTAATGTTCTCTTCTTATTGTAGTACCTTCATATAAAAGCAGTTCTAATTTATTAGAACAAGTATTCTCCATAACATAACATACAGCATTGTATGAATAGAAACATTCTTGTGTTACTTACAGAGAAGACAAGTAGAATGACTGTTTTAGTTTACTTAGCAACAGAATCAAATTTGATGTAAGTTTGTATAAATATACATTTAATGTTTCTCCAGTGTAGTTACATTTTTAAAGACACCTTCATATTAATCAATGTGCTTATTTCAGATAATTGGGTTTCTCTGCAATTTACTTGCCTATCAATAATTTCAAAGGCAAGAAAAAGCAAAATTATTTCATTTGTTAAAATGCTAGTTAGAAACTATGCAATGTAATTAAATGTATTATCTTTATTGAACAGTAGAGACCCTCAGTGAGGTTACTATTGCAAAGATATTTGTATGTGAATGATGTGTAATTAAGAATAGGATAATAAAACAATACATATATTTTACCTTGTTTTCTTTGAGAGAAATAAAAATTGTTCCGATACTTCCTCTTACTTGCCTAGATATTTATAGATAGGTACTAGAATATGACTTTCTTTTCTGATTGATATTTCTTTAATATATCAATTTTACTACAGAAATATCCATATGAAAAAAAGAATTTGAAGAAGTTTTCCCTGTTAGTTGAACACTGCAAGCAAACAGGCATTTGAGAATATCAGCTCCTGATTCTGTACTTGTAGCTTGAAGTGAGAAATCTCTTGAAATCAAATAACCACAAACACAAATCATGCTCATGTGGATGCAGTTACAGAACCATGGTTTTCCATTGCATTTGATATGTTGAATGCTTTACAACTTGTAAGACAGAGTAAGAGTTCTTATAGATAAAAAGATGGTAAAAAATAGGAATTCACTAAGAAAAACTTTGAATGTTGGAATTTAATAGTAGTACTTTTGTTTGTTAAGCCTATGAAGAAAAACTGCATATTAATATTAATTTTCTTTGGTTATGCTTTCCTAAGATAGTTTTTTTTTGAGTATTCAATTATGTGATTGTTTTTCTCAAGGAAAAAATAGAATAAAACAGATGGTCTTATTTTTTCCCCTAAATATTTAATCACTTGGCTCAATAGCTTTGACTTTTCAAAACTATGTTGATGCTATATCACATTATTACAGGCAATCCTTTCACATGAACTTATTTTATGGCAGTGTATGTTGGTCAACTCTGAAGCCTTTCTGGAAGATATTTAACTATCTTAAAAACAAGCAAAAAAGATGTACTGCCTTTTCATCTTTTTTTTTACTGATTGAACCACATCTGGAATACTGGGTTCAGGACATCCTCAGAAAGAAGAAAAACATTATAAGAACAAAGCATCATTTTGGATTATAGTTACCCAAATTTGGATTTGGATTATAATTCTAATTTCCTTTTGCTTTTCCTCTTCAAGTTGCTACAGAAGATTTTATTGTTGAATTATCACAAAAAAAGAGTCTTGGCTTTTCTTGATGATCTCATTTACTCTCTGTTTTTCTAAATCTGTATAGCTCAGGTAGAAATTTCAAAGCATTTTTCTTTCTTTGCTCTCTGATTCATAGATGTTTTTGCATTTAATGTGCCACTTAGATATTCATTCTTTTTTTTTTTTTTTAAAAAAAAAAAGCTTTAGTATCAGACTTGGAATCATTGCTATTGGGTGGGCGAGTGATTTCTGTTGAAGGGTGCACGAACTCCAGTAGTATCACTGACTGTTTTTCGTAATGATAGTTGTAGGCTTTGCTTCCCAGGGTTGTAGGCTTTACTTCCCAGGCAGTTGGAGACACCAATCCTGCTTTGTCACCACTAAAATCTGTGTAGAAAATGTGGATGAATTTCATGCGTTGGTGTGTGTGTGTGCTTGAAATATGATAATCACATCAAGCAAAGCATACAGGTTTCCAGCTATGCCTGAATTCATTTCAGTTACCTAAACCATACCACACCTTTGTTTCTAATTTACTGGAACAGCCTATAATACACAACTAACATTTTTTTTAAAAATGACATTCGTTTGGTAATCTGCAAATGGTGGGAGAATTGTTAAACTACACCAAAAATATAGAATATTTAGTTAATGTGATTATTAAAATTAATGATTGATTGGTTTGGGGCATTTCAGTCATTTGAAGAGTGAAAGTATTTTTCTATTGGTCAGTGAATTCTTCTTGCCCTTTCTATAAGTGAATGCTGTCCATTATTATTTGTATAATCTGTATGTTCAAAACAATATGAAAGAAGAGTGATGGGAAAAGAAAATAAAATATAAAGAAGCATCATGAGGTAGAAATTGTACATTTAATAACTTTTTTTTAGCTTACAAAATCTTTGCAAAACCATTTGCAACTAAAAGAAACCATTGCAAGATCTCATATAAATGAGTTTCAAACAACTGAATTTCAAGTGACTTCATTTTGCTACAAATGTGTCTGCTCTTCTACTATTCGAGGACTGCTGGGAATTTATAACTCTCTTTATTCCCATGCCTACTATACACGGAACTTTTGAAATCGGTCTCAAGTCTGCAATATAAAAGTGACATTGCTTGACAGTAAGACAGTCTATGCATGCATTGCTTTTTCAAGGTTTGCTCTTGTACAGCGGTGTTGTAGTATTTCCAGTCAAGTCTTACCCTGATTAACACTGGAGGGTTCCCTCGAATGGCCGGTTCCCTGACCTATGATGAGGTTTGTTTGCAGAGAACGTGTTTCCTTGCCTAGGGCAGTGTGTAGGAGTGAAATAGCTACTTGATACTTGAGAATGTTGAAACAGTACTATAGGTAGTGAAAAATGATTTGGAATAGCTGTGAATAATATCTGTGATAAAAGTATGGATCCACCATGTAAAAAATAATGTATTTCATTGTGTTTCTAAATTTCCTAAATCCTAATTAGGAAGTTCCTAATATCAGACTTAATCTCTTAAAAAGATTATTCTTCAGTAGCAGAAAACAAAAGCAGTTTCCATTGAGCTGTGTCATGTTGTAATGGCCCAAGGTGGGCTCCAGGGGGAGTATTTACAGATATGTTTTTGGAATATTTATAAATAAATACATTTTTGCAGTATTTGGACATAACATTATAAATGATATGTGTGTTTACTATTTATACAGGTTAGAGATGATAGATGTTATTCTTGATTTTATAAATAACATCAAAGGGAATTTTCACGAGCTAAAATCTGAATAAAAATTAATTAAAATTTTAATTTGCACATCTGACTATGATCAGCTTCCTGAGTGAATTCTGAGAAAGCCTAACTTAGCTAGCTTTGTTTTTAAAGTTATTGTCAGTAAAGATTATATTTAGCATTATTTAATTTGAATAATTTATCAATTAGTACTTATCAGTGTCTGAATTTTTGCTAATTAAAGTCCATAAAGAAGTGTGTCCATTTCTAATAAGCAGAACTCTTAGTAGCACATTTTATCCAGTCTTTGATCAGAATTTCTACTGACATTAATAGGAGTTATCTAGCAGAATGAAGCTTGAATATAGAATGGAAACTTTTTGAGAAGCACTGAAGGATATTTTGATCTTAGTGTTTTATCATCAAGTAAAAAATTAGAGGACAAAAAAAAAATTGTAGCTGTCTTTCAAGTCGAACATCAATTTCAAAAGGTGTTTTGGTGTTGCTGAAGTAAACAATGTATATGTCTGTATCCACGTGAATGTATATTTCTCCAGCTAATGTGAGCATAAATGAGTTAGCTTTAAACTGTCTAGAAATTATAAACTTGAATTTAAAATCTGAAATTTTAGAGCTCATACTAAGACATCATTACTGTCATGGTTTCTATTTGGCGATCTTGGATAAATATTGATGAAAGGTACCATCTAAAAATTGCATCCTTATTTGTCTGTTAGTTCAACATAAGTGAGATTTCTAAAAAATAAACCAGATTTTTGAAAAATGTTACAAGGCTCACATTTGTGTTGAGGGAGTTGAGCTGAATGACATTTATTGCCTATTGAATAGGGTTTCCTCTCAGTATTGTGGCGTGCACAGGCAAATAAAGTAAATGTTAGAATCATAGAATTGTTAAGGTTGGAAGGGACCTCTGGAGATCATCTAGTCCAACCCCCCTGCACACTCAGGGTCACCTAGAGCACGTGGCACAGGACCATGTCCAAGCGGGCTTTGAAGATCCCAAGAGAGGCAGACTCCACAACCTCTCTGGGCAGCCTGTTCCAGTGCTCTGTCACCCTCACTGTTGAGAAATTTTTCCTTAAGTTCCTGTGGAACTTTTGGTGTTTCAGTGGCCATTACCTCTAGTTCTGTTGGTGGCCACCACTGAAAAGAGGCCAACCTCATCCGCTTTCCTCCCTCCCTTGAGGTATTTATATACACCAATCAGTTCCCCTCTCAGCCTTCTCTTCTCCAGGCTGAACAGGCCCAGCTCCCTCAGTCTCTCCATATAGGGAGAGACTTTTAACAATGTTCTTTTGTTAATGTTTGCATAATGAAGGAGAATTTTAGTATAATTTATCTAAAAGATAAAATATTTAATTTGAAACCAAAAGTACGTATAAATAATGTTTTTGATTATTTTTATTCAGAATATTAGTTATTTCTATAGTTATTAGTTTTTCTCTCCATCATTTTCTCTTTTTCATGTTATATTTCTTTATATTTAATTATATATTAAATTTGGATTTCATTGTGTGGTGAAGTTTAATAAGCAAGGCTTCTGAAGAGGTTTGTTGCCTTAATGGAACTCACAAATGTTTCAATTTAGTATAGGAAAGCAAAGTGGAATTTTTCAAAGGAGGTGTGTCATGTGATTCAAGCTGTGCTTCTGTGCTAAACGTCTACATGCCATAACAATATGTTCTTTGAAAATGTTTTTGATATACAATTTTAAATCAATATTCTCTATATTTAAATATACCACAATATAACAAAAATGCTTTTGATTTTATATAGCCGCCAAAATTTGCTGTATTTGCTGTAGGCTATATTTTCTTTCTCTCCTGTGGCTTGAATGCAATTGAATATGTAGATTTTAGTTTTCCTTTACATGGAATATATATTTAAAGACAGTCCATTATTCCTATTAATTCCTGAAAAATGAAATAAAGGAATTTAAGCCTGAAGGAAATTAAGATGGTTGAGAAAATATCTATTTTTTTTTTCAAAAAGAGTCCATTTTCTAAGTAGATTTTTTTTTCATAATTTTGGATTCATAAGATTTTTTGCATTTAATAGAAACCCTCTCAGATTCTAGAGACCTCTTGCTTCCAAGCTTTGCAGATCTCTACTGTTTTTCTTCCTTCTCTTATGGGTGAGAGTCTGGAAGCTCTGGGAACTGTGCTGTTGGAGAGTTGGAGAACTTGAATGGAGTTTGAAGCCTTGGCTCCACAGCTGAATCTAAGTTTCTAGAGTAATTCTTTTAGAGTTTAGACATAATCACATAATCACAACCTAGCAAATGAGTTGTTCAGTGCTACAGACTATCTTAAACAAAGAAACCCAAGGCCTCCAATTCTAATCAGCAACTATGACATTGCAAAAAAATACGTTCTTCAGAAAAGACAATCTGCTGTTTCAAAACAAGTTTTGGCCTTCTTATTAGGCTATTAATAGGAAATCAAACAAGCATCAGATTTTGTCCTAATTTAAACTGAAATAAAATTTGAGAATTCTTTACAAGCTGCATTTTTTTTCATTTAGTCTGTTCTAGTTGAGCTGGAAGAATTTCAGAGATAAATGGCAAATATATCTGGGACAAAGAAAATTCTCACCTGGACAGTGATTGAAACAATTGGGACAGTTTACTTTCAAAACGAGATGAATAAGGAGACACAACAAAAATGTAAGAAGTAGGGTAGTATAAAACTTTCAGTTATGTCTGTTTTCAGGGTATATGAACAAGGAAAAGTCCAATCAAATTACAGTGTGACAACTGTAAAAGGAAATACTTTTTCACACTTTGTATCATTTGCCGACTATCAGGATGTCATTAAAGTCAAGACTTTGGGCAAAGCTGAGCAAGATTATGATCATTCCGGGCAATTCCTGTGTTTCTTGACAGATGGCAAACTCAAGGAAGCAATCCTTATCTTTAAATGTCAGGAAGTTAGTTGGGAGTGAACTGTTATCTCAGAGAGGCAGTGAAATAAAGTGAATATTGTTTATTTTGCCGATCATAATTGTTGATATTTTCGTATATTTTCAGCCATAAGAAGTGTTTGAAGGGGCTGAAGGGGTGACTAATTACAGCCACCAGAGGTTTATAATGAAGCGTAGTTTATAGATTCAAAGATAGATGCTACTTGTCAAAGAAGACAAGACTAATGCAGTTACTAGGTGAATTATCCCAAAACAATAATGTATTTGTTCTAAATGAAAATGCCTACAAAAATAACAAATGTATTTTAAATTACACAATTATTTTATTATGTAGAATTAAGAACAAAGTAGTTTGAAGGTTTTAACTAATAACTTGCTTATAAAACACTTTCTTAATATTAAAATGTTAATGGAAAAGGACAAGTAATTTCTGTAGAAGAGTCATATAGTGTAACTGGAAAATGAGTTACATTTTAGAAAGAGAGGGTTTCAGAATTAATGCTTTAAAATATATTATTTTTTCATAAGCACCTTCTGAGGTAATATTTGATGAGACAGCACTACGAATAAAGCAAGCAATTTTAGGCAGTTGCTATTAAAGACATCGCTAAGCATTATATCCTACATTTTAAAGGACAAGGAATCATTCTGTGACCTTTTTATAGAGCACTTAGGAAATGTAGCCTTCTGAAAGATATAATCTCGGAGAAGCACAAAATAAAAATACTGTGTACACACAGACTTTTCAAGTTTTTCAAGTTAATATAATATTATTAATGACATATAAGATAACCAAATATTACAGGAAGATATTCTTAGTTCTAATTTGACATTATGTGATAGTGCAGAAAGCTAGAATGGCCTTGAAAAGCTTAAAAGGGCTCATTCTTCTGGACAAAATATGCAGTAATCAACTGCAATACTGTCTCCTGACACCTGCAAACACATCTGAGAACAAAGAGAGTTTTGCTGGAGGACAAAACACATAGCTTGATAAAGCAACATTAAGAATACAAACAAATTTGATAAGGCTCCAAATGACCTGTATGAAACAGGCTTTTTTCTTACTTGTATATCCTTGTGTACCCAATTCCAGGTAGTTTATTATGTAAAAATATATATATCTTTTTGATAATACCTTTTTTTTTTTTTTTTTTCATATCTGGTGTCAGAAGTCCAGTATGTGGTAGTTCTTGTTATGGTAGTTTGAAACCATAACATATTTCATGAGCTACACTGATTGCTTTGATATTCTTTTTTGCCTTTTTGAAATCTATCATAATTTGAAATTGAAATCTATCATAACATTTTTATTTGGTTTTAATAGTATATTTATGTGTATTTAATATGTATTAAGTACATGTGTGCATGCACACATCAAGGATGGAGAGGAATAATTTAGTTAAAAGGAACAGAAAAAGAAAAAAAGATAATACATACAACACTTCTGTTCTTTGTGCTATTGTCTTGTTTCCTTACTTCTGTAGATTAGAGAAATTGCTGTGCATCCAAATACAGTTTCACTTGATTTGCTTCTTATTAGCACTATGCAAGCAAGTATACTTGATAGGAGTTTTGAAGAATTCATGGTGATGTTATGGAATCTCTGTTTGTCCACACTTGTGCGAATTCTCTGTTTTTATGTCCATAACTAAAAAGTTTCCCCAACAGTAAGTTTTATAGTCAAGCTATTGATGCTGTTGAAAAAAGGGCAAACAGTTGGCATGTGGGCATTCACTAGCAAATTTCAACACTGATTCATCTCCTCAAGGACAAAACCCGCAGCAGAGCCAGTGCTCTTTGGTGCTTCTGTGTGGTCGAGAGCTCCACATCGGAGTAGGAGTTGCCCAAATATCCAGCATTTCTTAGATCCCCTACTTTTAAACCGAATTGTAATTCAGCTGCTTGTTGTACCTCATCACTTTTGTCCCATCATCTAGAAACTATCAAATCATTCATCAGATTCCTGATCAGATTTATATTTATGCTCTTTAATGTCTTCCTCCAGTATTCTGTACTAACTATTTTTGTTCATTCTTCCAAATTTTCCTTGATTCAAACCTGCTATTCTTCTATGCAGTTTTGTTTACTATGTTGCCTCAACTCACAATAACAAATATATCAACTTCCTTCATGTCCCCTTCCTTTCTAATCACTTCTTTTGTACTGATTGAGAAAAATACATAAATGTATTTCTAGCTGTGGTTTAAGGAAAATCTGGTGTTCTTTTTTGGATTATATTTCCTTGTGCATATGTAGATACACAGCTGAATAGGCTAAGTCAGTACTGTTTTTTTCAGTGTTGAGAGCTGTGTAATATACATGAAAATACATTACCTACCTTTATTATCAGAATTTGCAATTTCTCTATTCTTCAGCACAATATGGCATTGAATTATAAAAATATTATAAGTAATAATTAATTTGTCTTTTCCAGAATTACAGAGCAGCTCTTGTGGTAATCCTGGAGTTCCACCAAAGGGTATCTTGTATGGTACAAGATTTGATGTTGGAGACAAAATCCGATACAGCTGTGTAACTGGATACATTTTGGATGGCCATCCTCAGCTTACCTGCATAGCTAACTCTGTGAATACAGCATCATGGGACTTCCCAGTTCCTATTTGTCGAGGTAAGATAAATGCTACAATAAGCTTTTAAAATAAATTCATTATATTTATTCATCTGAGCAATTTATAATCTCTGTTTAAATTATTAACTTTTAGACTGTGATTATAGAAACAAAAGCCTTTGGGAATATTTTGACATCTTACTCATATATATGCATTTCAGTATATGCACCTGAAAATTTTCTAGTCAATATCCTATTAAAATTCTATTTCTGATTTATTTTTAAATATATGTAATCAGATTTACATAACTAAAAAACTAGTAATGAGTGAATTATGAATATATGTGTTCAGCATGGTTGAATATGACTACAACTAAGAAAATACAAATTTGGGATCTACTAATACTTCCTTAGGGATGAGATTTTGTCAAATATTAACTGGGATATAGAACTAATCATGCCAAACAGAAGCTTGAAATCACTCAGACATTGAGCTTAGCTTTCCTCTGTCAGATCTGATTATTTTAAAATTCTTCACAAGGTATTCCTTGTGCTTTAGCAAATAGCATTGTAGGTCAAATCCTTCTCCCTTTCTCAAGTTAGAATTATAGAGGAAGCAAGGAATTCTGCTTTATGGACAAAGTTTGTTTTATGAGGTTTTCAGAAAGAAATACTTAATGGTTGTAAAGTAATGCAAGGAGCTCAAGTAATATAATGGAGTAAATCTATTATATATAACCAAATATTATACACTTAACAGACATTTTGAAGCAACAGAATTATGTCAGGCAACCTTGAGATATTCCCACAAAATCAATCACAAGTTAACTCAATAGAATGGAATGGTTAGTTTTGTCTAACTAAAATATTTGTTGCAGTCTTACATAGGCTGCATAAACTTTCCTACGGAAATTGTAACTTTTAATAAAATTCTGATTAAAACTAGATGAATAAAGATAGTTCAGATGTTCAGTTGTGCTAAAACCTGATTAACAGACATGCCAGAATCACAGAATCACAGAATGGTTGAGGTTGGAGGGAACATCTAGTCCATCTAGTCCAGAAACCATCAAGCCCCCTGCTCAAGCAGGGGCAGCTAGAGCATGTTGCGCAAGATCACATCCAGGCGGTTTTGGAAGATCTCCAAAGAAGGAGACTCCACAACCTTTCTGGGCAACTTCTTCCAGGGCTCTGTCACCCATGCCAGTTTCACAAAAAGTAATTCTGTATGGGAAATGGTTATCACTGGAAATACCTTCCTACCTACCTACCCAAGCTGATTTTTTGGAAAGGGCTCAGAAATAGATGAAACAATAGTTTTGAAGACTGAAATTTTGTTACGGGACTGAAGAAACTTGACCTTTTCATTTTATGTGAAAGAAAATGAAAAAATGACTTAATTAACTGAAGAATCAAGTATGGAGGGAAAATATCTTTTGAGAGTATATAGTTCCTTAATCTACCCCAATAGCACCAGCGAATTTAAAGAATAAAAGCTGAGCAAATTTAAGCTTAAAATAAGGCACACATTTTAATAGTGATGATTACTAATTATTGAAACATTATCTATTAATTTTAAATCAAGTATAATTGTTCTCGGAACACCAGATTCTGCTGGGGCCTGTTTTGGTCTGTATTCCATGAGAAAAAAATAACTAATTAATTTCAATTGTTCCTTCTATGAATCTTGTTTGATGTCAAAACATCTAGTTTTACCTTTAATGTAGAAATCTTTGTGGTTCCATTCTAATAGGTTTGTCCTAATTTCGCCTAATGTAATTATCCCACAGAATTCTGTAGGAGGTTGCAAAAGGTGATTACCCACTAATGAGTTTCTTATCTCTTCCTCTCTGTTATGGAGACTGTCTTTGATTAAACATTCATTCTTAAGGAGCTCTGCTGATAAATGTCTTATTGCTCCTCACCAACGGTCATTCCGTTTAAAAGAGGGGATCTTAAGATCCTAGGATGAATTACCTTCTGTGTACGTATTGTGTGTGTATGTATTTGTGCTGAAGAATAAATTTGTCTCAGTCATAGAGAATTTGACAAGATTTTGCTATATGGCCAGATCTCTCTGTCCATTTTCATCTAATTAGTTGGACTAGGAAAAGATGAGTTATTTTTATGTCATGACCTGAGAAATTTAATTTTTGATTTGTCAAGACTATAGCATAGAGAAAAAAATGCCCCAAGAAAATCAAGAAATTATACTCAGTTCCATATTAATTTTATATATTGGCTCTCTTTTTTTATGCATAGGAAATAAATTGAACAAAATTTTGAATTTGCATATTTGTGTTTTAGCAATCTAATTCTTAGGCACTTGGGTTTCAACAAGGGAAATCACCACTGGAATCATCCAGTCACTCACTAGAATCACCAGGGCTTTGCAGTGCCATAGGTGTTCACTCATAAAATTCAATTACATGCTTATAGTTTGAATTCGGTGGACAACTTTTTAAGTTATATTCTTTTTAGCAATATTTAGCAATATTTTCTTCATAGTTAAAAAAGTTCTTCCTGTATGACTTTCTTTTTCTTTACTAGTCTTTATAGGTCTGTATTGGAAAACCAGTGCAGATATTTAGCCATTGCTTTGTATCATAACCTGTTTATCAGTAAAAATATTTGGACTACCCTAAGTTCTTCACCTGTAATTTATATGTTTTGATATTCATTAAAGTACTTTTATCTTTAGTAGAAGTGCAAAAGTACCATAATTAAAAGAAAACCAAATTAGTTTTATTGCGTTATAGCAATTATACTAATATAATTAGTTTTAAAATAGAGCCTCCTTCCTTGAAAAAATTATTTTAATAAGGGTTTTTTTTTTTTTTAAGTGAAAAAAGACAGCAGGTTTATAATCCCACTTTCCATTCCTAAGTTGTTGTAGTATAATGTTGTAGTTTGCAATTTCTGCAAGGTAGGAATAATTTACAACAGTAAAAAAATAATAAATACATAATATTTCATTTTATAAACTTTATAATAATTATGCACTTTCATAAACAAGAAAGTATTCTGAATTTTATATTTCTAAAGCTTTACCCAATAAGGACAAAGTAGTAATTATGTTGTAAAAATCTTTATTCTAAAGCTGCTTTTTTTTAGAATTCAGAAATTTAGAAAAAAAATTATAAAGGAAATAATAGTATTATTTTTATTCTTAGGAGTTCTATTAAAATATTTTCATCTTTGTCTGTCTGTATAGCTACAAATTACTTATGAAAATAAAACTTCTTTCAGTTACTCATAGCTTTTCTGCTCCAGGCAGAACTTTCCATTAATATTAAACTTAAATTCATACTTAAGCTTTTTCAAGAATTCCTCAGATACTTTTTCTTTTTTTTTTTTTTAGAGTGGAATCAAGAAAAGATATTGCTTTACCCCTGCTAAATTACTTAGGGTATTGTGAAAGATGAAGTATCACATAGAAGAATAAACATATTATACTGAGCTCAAACTCCAGTCAGGTGTTGCACCTTAATGAGAAAAATCAGTTTCATTTACAGCTCAGTTAAAAATAAGTATCATGTTACACTTGACGAGCTCAAATAAAGTATTTTGATATATTCAACAAAAATATTTTCAATATTCTAATGTGAGAAATGTCACCTTTCTGAATTTTCATGATGATTATAGATCATATTCATATAGATCATATATATTGGGATAGTTTCCTGCCTGCAGTCTTTAGTTTCACTTACTGAGACATCAGCACAATATACAAGGCCCAGTTTCATATAGGTGGTGAGTAGCAAATCCGGCATTCCTAGAAACTCTTTTAGCATTGTATCTTCCCTCAGCAAAGAAACAAAGCAAGGAGAACTTGGGAAAGTTCTTCCTATTTCAGAAACTGTCTGAGGGGACACACTCCTGGAGCTCAGGTGCCATCTGTATCCACAGCAAAAGTTAGCATATTAGCTTAAGTACACACAGAGATGTAGGCACCCAACTACATGCCTACATGCTGTGTCACAAGTGTGGCAGTATGAAGATAATGTGGCAATTCAATTTGTCAAAATGTCTACTTGAAATGGTATCTTGCATCCTCACAATTCCTGAGACACAGGCCAGGGTCCACCCCACCTGACTTTAGGCTTCCATAATTTAGGTATATATCAAGTATGGCACTCTCATACTCCCTTCACAATGAACAGACAAAATTTCATACCATGAATGCACTATTCATGTCATTTTAAAGTAAATATTTTCGTTTCATGTAACTTTAGACCTTTATGTTGGAATGGGATAAATCACATCTGTCACATTGCATCCATACATAGAAATTTGCATTTTGCTTCATTGACTGTAAACATAGGGTAAAATGCTTAGTTTTAGACTGCCGCTCATTACGAATATATAAGTGGGGAAAAATCAGCTTGCAAGAAAAAAATCTTTTCATTTTCACGTATTATTTTCCAGGTGCCCTTATTTAGGAACATGTTTTATAACAAGTAGCTTTATTTCTCTCTCACTTTAAATTCACATGTATTTAAGTCATAAGAGTGCACACAATTGACTGGGGACTTTTCTTACAAAGACAAAATGTTTTTTCTGATTATCCTTCTGGGAGGATACTGAGTTCTTTTTCCATATGTTGTCATGACAAAAGTAGAGTCTAATTAAGGTGTCGAATTTTAGTAAGGGACTAAAAAGTTGTTACTAAATTCCAAGTCTGGGGATTCTATAATTCTTCTTTGACATTTACATATGTCCCTATAAAGATAATTTTGGCTATATTCATATGCATAGCTGCATAGCTGTATAAATGCCTCATCTTTTCCTCTGTCCTGCATTTATTCCTAGTAAACTAAATTTGGAGTATTTTTAAGCCTGTAATGCGAAAACAAAATAATAACAGCAATAATAATAAAAACATTTAGTGGGCATCATATTGGAGTGTTAGCATATCTGGCTCACTATGAAGTATTTTGCCCTTTCCTGTGTGCAGATGCCACTGTCAAGGAAAATTTGTTAATTGCAAATCGCTGCTGTATTTCCAAGAATAGACTACATGAGATAAATGCTAGGTCATGTAAGATGGAGAGTGCTCTCTGATGAAATAAAAGTATTTCTAAGGTATATACTTTCATAATATGCTTTCCATTTTACTTTCCCTGAAGGGGTATACCTGCTTGTATATGAGATATAATAATATGGAATTTTGAAAAAAAAATTAAACTTTATATAATTAGCCAGATAGCTATGAGATATCTCACAGGCAAATAAATGTGTTGGTTTGGTCACAGACAGGTATATGATTGTGTGACAGTATGGTAAATAGAACATACTAATGTAATAGGTGAATAAGCTGGATCTGCCTTTGCATATTTGTTGTGAATCATCTTTGCAGGATATAGGGAAGATAAAGTCAAAATATTGTGCTTGCTGCTGTGCAGTGCATTATAAAGTGGAGCTGACAGTACACATGGAAGAAAATAGAGTGCACTAACT
The DNA here is from genome assembly GCF_059628265.1 of Tinamus guttatus. NCBI lineage: Eukaryota > Metazoa > Chordata > Aves > Tinamiformes > Tinamidae > Tinamus > Tinamus guttatus. Next base: position 292,757 of record NW_028288546.1, read on the forward strand.
TAAAGTCAGGAATAAATCACATCTCACAGGGAACAAGCAGCATTTTCTGAAATCGGCTCTTTCACCACTTCTGATTCTTTCTTCTTATATACAGACAGTTGTCACCACTTATTCTTGGCTAAAGCCCCAGCATAGCTATGTGAGAATGGATTGAAAAACATGTTGGATTATTTTTAAAAAGTAACAAAAATGTTTGTGTGATACATCTGAATCAAAATCTTAATCAGAGCATCAGAATCACGCTTTCATGCATCTTGCATGGTTTTGCTTTGCTCAGCATTATGGGATTTCATGATTTTCTATCAGCACTGAGGGCGTCTGTCCTAAGATCATTTAGAAATTTACATTAGCAAAGCGCTAATCCTTAACTGGCCTGATATGGTCCAGAATAAAAATGTCTTTGAATCAAAGTAATTAGTATGCATCAGTGCTGTATCCTTCTTAAAATGGAAAGGAGGTCTCTTAAATTACATCTCGAAAAGGAATGTAGAGTACTGGGGAAAGCAGCAGAACTGGCTTGTTTCTAGCTAAACGGAATTGCAGTTTGAGAGAAAGAATATGCAATTATTCCAGAAAGAGAACATTTCCAGATAATTGTTCACACATAAGTAATGAGAAAGCAGATATAATAATGCATTATGTTGCTACTTTTAGTGGAAGAGTACCAATCAGATCAAATTTAATAACAAAAGATCATTATACTTATTGATACAAGCAAGGAAGAGGAAAAGAGAAAGACGAGCTTTAAATTCAAGGCATCTAATCCTATACTGAACAAAAATAGAATCTTATAAATATCAAAATATTTGTGCTCACTGTTATATTCAAGTCTGGGAATTAGGGCTAATTACAATGGGTGGACCTGAAGTCAGTGAAAGCAGTTAATGGGTTAATGAGAAGCTTCAAGCACTGTTTTTAGCACTTGATTTAGTAAAATACTCTTAAGCAATAAGAACATAAAAGTAAATGATTTGTTGATAATATTCACAGATAGGATTGAAATAATGCTGCAGAATTATCACAGAAAGCAACACTGCAATGAGATTTACATCAGAAATTGAAAAGGGAATTTTAGTCTGAAGGGCCAAGCCAGCTGAAGAGGAAGGAGAAACTTGGGAAAGCACAATGCTGTTTTATGCTGATAATAGACAACTATTTAAATCATCTGCTTTGGTAATGAGTACAATAAAGTCATTATAGCATAATAGTAGGGGAGTTCATTCCAGCTAAACTCCTGGCTTCACATGAGATTTAAAACTTAGTTCTAGCCAATTTTATTTATGCAAAACCTTTTAAGACTCTTTAAAGAGGAGAGATGTTAAAACTACAACTCTAGCCCAGCTCTAGTTTGGACTAGTAAATTCTGCTTATACTACCTAATTATTTTTGGATTGCTTCTATGTTTTATTGTATTTGGCCACATTTTCTATGTGGTGTTGGTGGATAAATCCTTTCTAATGATCAATTAGCATATATAATATTCTGTAAAATACTTTGAGATACTCTGAAAGCAACTACTGGTAAATCCCAAGTTCATTAACTCAATTTACTAAGCTGCTTAATCCAAAAAGCTTTTCCTTCCATTGGCCTTTAAGTGAACTACTGCGGTTTTTTTTTCCAGATTATGTGTAATTTTGGCTTGATAAAACTTTTCATATCTCCTAATTTCTGCCTAAAAATAGAATTTAGCTAGGTATAAATGCAAATTGTGAGAACATTACCTGTTATTTAAGTAACATTTTGCAAACAGTGATGTATAGCACTGTTGTAATTAAATATGGAAGTATAAAATCTGTAGTATAAAATTAGTTATCTGAAGATTCTTTAAAGTCCTTGAATTATCATTATCTAAAAATACAGCTGATGATTGTCAGTTGTACTTTTTGAAGGCGAAAGATTTCATTGGTGAAATTGTAATATGATGCTTTAATATTCTTCAAGGCTACATCTTTATTAGTTAAGGAATTATTATAGATTCTCCTATACAACATGAGTCTTGTCCTTTAGACTTAATTCATCGTCCTGTTTCTGTCACTATCTTAAGTATTGCTGTTTTATGCTAAGGCAGCATTTTGTTCTCTTCCGTGTAATGGATTTCAAAGCTGCAGTTTGTCTTGAAAGAGAGAATATTTATGGATGTCCACTGGTAAAGCTGTCTGAGCATGGCTCAGTTTTGTTACAAAAATATATTTAGAATTTCAAAAGTCTCAGGGAATTATTTTGTCATTTACTCATCTCTGTAAAAAAGGAAAATAAAAAAAATAATCTGCTATAAATTGTGTTATGTTGGAAGGACAATTAAATGTAATATGAACAGTAGCACGAATTATTAAAAGTTGATGATACATCCCATTTCATTTAAGATAGCCAAGAAAAAATTGATAGCATAGACTTAGTCTCTTAGAGAACTGACTGTAATGAACATAAAGGTAAGAGGTCTGCTTCCCTTTCTCACTTAGCTTTATGATGATATTCTGAGATTTGTTCAAAGCCAAAACTGTTGAGAGCAGATCTGAACAAGGTTAGCACATAAAACACTAAAGTCAATCAGCACAGCTGCCTTATTTGACCAGATGCTGTTTATGGGCAAAGGTTCTTTTTGCTACTATACATCTAATGGTTGATTCTGGGTTCTTCTAAGACTGTCTGCTAAAAATGCAGTAAAGTAAAGGAAAAGAAAATGCAAGAACTTAGGAACAGCAGTTGATTCATCAGTTTAATGTTTCCAGTCCTACTGTTTTAACAGTGGCTGGTATATGCTTCAGAGATACAAGCTTTGTGCTGTGCACACATGCATAAATTCTCCCATGACACATTTCCATCTTATCCTTCATTTTAAATTCTTAATATTTTGTTCAAAGTTCAAGAGTTTGTATGATTTTCATGATCCATGATTTATCTCCCATATTCTAGGGCACGTAATGTCTAGGACATTGTAGTGTCCAGCATTAATGCATCATATGACCTAATCATTTTGAAAAGGGTAAGAACTTCAAATTAGTAACCATGGAGAAAGGTAATTTTGACTACAGCTATATCGGGTAGTGGTGGAGTCAAAAGAAAACAATGTAGAGTGACAGGAATATGAGACACTTCAGGAATGATGAGACAGGGTGAAAGGACATCTCCCTCAAGCATATGCACAAATGCACGTAGCCTGGGACACAAGTGGGAGGAACTGGAGCTCCGCATGCAGTCACAGTGGTGATCTTCTTGGAGTGAGACATGGTGAGACAGCTCATGTAGCTGGAAAATGGTGATGTATGGATACAAACTCTCCAGGAGAGACAGAGATGACCGCTCGGGCTCCCCAGTCAGGATGAGGAAGTTGCCTTCTTTAAGCAGATTGAAGTCTCTGATTCACAGACCTTAGTTCTCATGGGGGCGGTTTAACCTTCTTGATGTAGGCTGGAAAGACAACACGGCAGGGCACAAGCATGAAAGATTTCAGAAGAGTTTAAGGTATCTATACCTCTGTATCACAATAAGCTTTATATCTTAGCAGATATTTGTCCAGACAATCTTTTAAAATTGTTAATGTTTTCCAAAGGCTATATTTTCCCAATTTATCTTTAAAATCAGATAGTTCTTTTATTTGTCTTTTTTTTTGCCTTTTGTTCCACATTATTTTTTCTTGCCAGAGTCTAAGCATATCTTTTGCCCAGTGTATAACTTTGTACCCCTGCCCTGCACCCTGTACCTCTTTACTATTAGTCTTCTTTATTTGCAACAATTCCAATATACGCCTTCCTCGCAGGCTGCATTTTTGAGACCACTAGTAATTTTTGCTCATTTCCTCTAGCTTGTTGGCGATTTATCTTTTTTTTTTTTTTTTAAGTATTGTGGCCAATGTAAGAAAACCATGGATGTGAATTTTTGTTATTCATTGATTGTAGCTCATAGTTACCGTATGTTCTGCTCTGGGTTCTGAGGCCCTGGCCTATACAATTACAAAGATGATTTCTGAGAGTTATTTTCATTCTTCCTTCATTTCTTCATTTTTAAAATAATTTTTAAAAAAGTAAAAATGTCTTGATTAGATATTACTTTTTTTTTTTTGATCAGAACGGATTAATTGTTGAATTCCAGGTAGAAAGGAAGTCATTTATCTTTTTACACTGTAAGATGAAGAACAGATGAAGGCACAAATCACAAAGAGAGGTTTCCAAGAGCTGTAGATGAATCTGGCCAAACTCCCAGAATACTCTTCTGTTTACTTACTGCAATCTACAAATCTGTAGTATAACAGAGGCTGGCCAGAAATACTGTGACAGATTCCAGTTTTCTAACTATATATGTTAAAAAAAAAAAAAAACCAAATACACACATTTATAGGGATAACATAGTAGTTTAAGTCTTTCTTTTCTTCTGTTTTGTTCAGTACAAATTCTGAAGAAGAAATCCCCAGAGATTCAGCTCTCCAGAGCTTTTCCACCTCAAGTAAAATTTTTTAGGCACTATTTACTTTGGGTCAACCTGCAAGTATTGTACTTTCTATATAATTGATTCTCTGAACACAATTAAAAAAGTAGTTTTCTGAATAACAATAGTGATCATAACTTCAAACAAGTTATTTTGGTAATTTTCTTCTCACTGGGATTCAAATGGCTTCTTGCTCTAAAGCAGGCCCTCTGGGTATCAGGTTCTCTCACAGGATTTGATAAAGTGTTCAGTTTCTATCATGAGTACTGTCTACAAAAGATGCAAAATTCAGACTTTATCTAAAATGTAGTTCCTTTGCTATTCATGGACAGTCCTGTTAACATGAGCAGGCAGGTAGGGTGAATGGAAGCCCTATTTTGTCTGTTAGCATGTTTGCAGGACCTGGCCCACAGAACCAGGTTTGGTTCAGCTTTTACAGGCATTAACAAACACTAGCAGTGTTTAATTGCAAAGCCTCATGAGAAGTGTAGCTATGTCAGCGAAGAGGCTTGTCTGCCATTTGCTCTTTTGAGCTGTTACGAGTGCTCTAGTTGTGCTGGTTTCTCCAGCTGTACTCTTGCATCAATAGCCACTTTGGCTGGTCATGGCAAATCTTCAAGTAAGCTTGCTGTGTGCAAGATAAGCAAGTATGTATAAAAAACAACTCTATAAAAAACAACTCAAGCTGTAATTCAACATATTGCAGACCTCTCCAGCAGATGAATGTTTCAATCATGTATGATTGGCATCTATATTTTTTTACATAGAACTCATTCTACTTGAAAATTTTACTTTATCAGAAGAAAGCTGTTACAGATTTTTTGTTGTCATTTGGTAAAATATACAGTACATTAGCTATATTGTGTTTGGGGAGAGAAACAATCTCATTTTTATCATTCTATTATTGTTAATTATTTAGTTATACATTAAAAGGTGTTTTCTTCTGTGTGTTAAGGATAATTGTCCCAAATTGACAACAAAAGCACACACACACACACAATTCCCTTTATGATGCAGCTGTTTTCAAAGCATATTACATTTTGTTCATTAGAAAACAGTGATTTTTTACAATATTCTTCTCAACTTCAGTCTCAATGGTGGTATATTTTACTATTCATCCAGTAAACCTTGGTAAACTAGCTGTTCTATTTTCCATACATACAATCATTTCCCACTATTATTTAAAAAATTGTAGTGAGGCCAGAGTGCATGTTATGCTTCTTGGATTGAATTCTAGATGTTTCAGCATGACATTTTATAGCATTCATTTTATTTAAGAGTACAAGAACTACAGCTAAGACTCACTTTGCCGTGGTCCTAGGCTGAGCCCATTCATTCACAAATTAGTAGAAGCCTTGGTAAATAAGACCCTGGCAATCAAGTTTTTTATTTATGTGCTTCACTACAATTTTTCATCTATAACCCTAGCCACCTACACTTGAAAATGTTAGTTCCGTATTGTAGCTAAACAAGTAGTCCAAGGTTTAGGACCCTTCAAAGTTTAAACAACATAATATTTTCTACAAGACCAGCTTAGATTTTAAATGCTTTTTTTTCAGTACTAAAGTGTTTCAAAAATTAAGAATAACTGTTTCAGTGACTTACAGGTTTCCATTTCATCTCATAAGAAAATAAATTTCAAATATCTGAGTCTAATAGCTATAGTTGGAGAATATTTTAAACCAAATCTTTTCTGCATATTCATGTATTTTTTTTTTCAGAAATATGGTACAGCTCTGAATGTTTTTAGAACTCATTTTTTAGAGCTGTGTAATGGACTTGCACTGTATACATCTACCTATGGATTTTTAGAATACAATCTCTGTATTTTTCATGGTCTGTTGACTCATATGACTCCAGAATGCTATCTCTTTTCAGTAAGAATTATTTCAGTAAGAATCAGGCCATCCAATGGTTCTGGTTTTTATCAGGCCATGTCTCTCTCAGTCATCTATGTTTTTTTACAAACAGTAATACCGTGTACTTGATATGGGCATCGCATTTTTCCTATGAAATGAGATTCTCCTTGAAGCGTGCATATAAATGCATAAGTGAATATTCATGCTTGTGCTGATTGCTTTCATTTTTGATTGTTGACACTTTCTTCTTGCGTCACGGTTGTTTATCAAATATATTTTAAATAGTGCATTACCTACTAAGATTACCAAAATAGAAAGACTTGCAGCATATTTACTAGTTAAAAACAGCTTAAGGGGAAAAGCCTGTGTAACACAAATGTTGTAAGATGAGGAGGAGATAACATAAAAAAACTTATTTTTCTCTGCCTCAGTGCATCAGTACAGTAACTGGAGCAGAGATTTATCCTTACGTTTCTGTCAGAAACTATTCCTCCTTGTATATCAGTATACAAAAGCCTCATAGTCTGTAACCAAAAGTAACCAGATCTCAGGTTATTCTTCAGGCATGTTGCATTCAGTTACAGGTTCTGAGGAGGGGGAAAAAAAGAAAAAGGCTCATTTTCTAGTGAGCAAACGTGTTGGTTCAAATTAGAATTATGGGGGGACTGTTCCGGATGGGCTTGGGATTCGGCAATAATCACGCCAGAACGAGGTGACTACATCGAGCATTTATTCAGGTGAAAGCATATAAAAGAAGCAAAGTATGGATAACTACTCACGAGGTGATACCTGCCGATCTGGACCCGAAGATCCTCTCGAGCTGGCAGACCAGAGAGAGAGTTGCTGACCGGCTCCCGCGGATACATCGTAAGCTTCAGAGTTAGGAGTTTCTTCTCCCCCACTCCGCGCTCTCCGCACTGTCCTCTCTATGCCTGGTGCATCCTGGCACGTAGGGTCAATACAACCCAGGAGGCAGCTTTGGGGGCAGACAAACTCCGCCTCTAGTTGCCCAACTCTCCCCTTGGGGTGCGTGGGCACACATGCCAGTTGGGGGTCCCAGCCCTCAATTCAAGGGTCCTGCCTTCCCCATCTTCTTCCTCATTTCCGGGTGTTTGACCCGGAAACTAGCTTTGGAGGACGTCTGTGGTTAAGCTGGCTACAAGCCCAGCTGAGCGGCCGGCTTCAACAGGTTTCTGGGGCAGGCTGCCTGTGAACCGGGCTGAGCAGCTGCGTCCCTGCTCCTTATCGCTCAGCCTGGGCAGGCAAACATCTTCTTTCTCAAGGTCTGGTCTCTTCTTCTCACAGGAGATTTTTATGACTCTATGGATCACAGAAATTTCCATCTCCAATACAAGGACCAAGTAAAGATCAATGAAAGTTACAAAGTGGCTTATATCGCACATCATTACTTTCTGAAAGGCTGTAGATTCAAGGACAGAAAAAGGAATTAATAGTCTAGATCAAGAGAAAGGAGAGAAATTTTAAAATGCAGATAACTCCATATTATTTGACTTGGGCCAGCGCTATGAAGACAGTTTACAGACATGAGTGAGTCTATAGTCCTCTAGTCCCGGAACAAAATAATACAATCTGTGGATTGTCAGTTTGAGAGCTGGCAGGCTTGGTGGGCTTTGCTGCACTTCAGGCACTTTGTGGCCAACTAGCACATAGAAACTCCAACTGAGAGGCTTTCTGAACTCTCACACAATAACTATACTGTTATTTCCTGTTATTGCCAGTATTTCAGTCTTCTAGTCTTTCTAATAATCAGTCGTCTTTAGTCATTGTGTCACTGTTTGCATAATGGTCTAAATCATCCATGGTCCACATTAAAGAGTTGCTGGTGAAGAACTTTGTCATCAATATTTGGATAGCTTTCTAGCAATAGGTCAAAACTTAGCAGCAACTATTTTAATAGAACAAATATATTTCTGGGAGTGTTATTGTATCTGTTAGATAAGAGCTTTCAAACAGCTGAACATTATGACACACATCTATAGAAAAACATGTAGAAAGACACAAATATAAATATATAAAGAAATATATATATATATATATTTCCCAAGGGATTTATATTAGGAGTTCCGATGACAAACTGTTCATGTCTAGGCTTAGTATTTGTCATACCTATCTCCAAAGATTTCATGTTGTTAAGTTACCGTTTCAGCTTCGTATGAAAGACTAAAGCAAACCAAAATAGCAAATGAAGATAAATGAACTGATTAAGTCACAGGCGCTTTTTGCAGGTAGGTAAACAGCCAACACATAATTTTCGTGGACTCATAACAGGCCCTTAGAGGCTACAAATCTTGGTGCAATTTATTTTGTAACAGTATGGATGAAAAAAATCAAAAAAATCGACAGTGTTTAATATGGGCAAATATTTGACAAAGTAGAACTGTGTAAGCTGAATCCTTTTGCAGAATCTGCAAATGAGGAGCATTTTGCAGACCTTGATAATAAGAAAGAATGTGAAAGTCCATTTAACAATAAAACTGAAGTAAAGACTGACCAAGAAAAAGTAAAGAATTCAAGATAATCCCCATGCAACAAGATAATCAAGATAATCCCCATGCATAGGGACCAAGCAACTGTTTAAATGTTTCTCATGAGCTGGTACGCACTGTGCTTCAGGACTCAGATCCATTGATGGTGATTTTAGATTCGTTGCATGCGAAAGAGCATTTTTCGACAAATGTGAAACACATATAGCATTTTTAACATATTGTGCACAGTGACTCTAGTATTAAATAGGCTACACTGCATAGAAATGAGAATATTCTTACTGAGGTTCTGTAGAAAAAGAAATGTTGCACTTTTTATGTAGAGTATCTTCACACCAGATGTGTAGGATGACCAACCTCAACTCAGCTCAGGCAGATTTGAGGTTTTCTACACAGTTATTTAGACCGTTGCAAGTTGTTTCTTTGAATTATGATTGGTTTAATCTATACATATTTTTTTATTAGAAAGTAATTATGCTCTAAACTGTCAGAGTAGAAAGTCAATCTAAAACATCACTTTTCATCTTTGCAGGGGAGTTGAATTGCTATTTTTTTCCCTTTCTTTATGAAAATTATCCAGTGGGTTACTTCTCTGATAATGTAATTGTGTTTTTAACCAAAGAGAGGTACTTCTTGAAAACATGAAGTGAATGTTGCTAGATAGTGAGAAAGTCCTGCAGTATTTGATCACCAGGTCCCCAGAGAATTCTATCCAGCATATGGGAAGCGTTTCCATAGAAACAATAACCCTATTAAAGCTGCTAAGAAGAGCTCTTATCTTTCTTCAGTTTCCTTTCCCTCAACCTCATTTTTAGGTAGTTTGTATGACATCTAAGTGTCATTTCAAGTGGTGCAATAAATGGAAACCTTTTGTTCCCTAAATAAACAGAATATATTGCTTTCCATAATCAGGTCTGCAATTCTGTGGACCAAATGTTCTGTCCTTGTGCTATTCTCTTAATTGTAGGCAGTTTTACTTTGCAAGAATGTGGTTATTTGTTTACAGGTTAGTCACATTATTTGTTAGCTGGAAAGATCAAAGTAACGTTTGGGGGGAAGAGGAAAACTTTTCAAATAATATGAATAATCAAGCAGTATATTAGATTCCTTAGGAATGCTAAAGAATCTCCAATACTTGGCTTTATTATAACTCTGGTGAGGTTTTTTTTTTTTTTTTTTTTAATAAGTTAGATGAGTGGGTTCTATTATAAATTTTTAATTTTCCAAATGAAGGCATCTAACTCCATTTAGGACATTTAAGTTATAGCCTTTTTTTTTTTCTCAGTTAACTTCTTAACAAATAAGGTCACTGGTTCATGGACCAAAATTCAAAATCTGCTGTTATTCAATTCCCAGGATTTTCTCCTTTTTAAATACAATTTTCAACACCATTATTCTGGAGGGTTTTTATGTTGTTGTGGTTTGTATGTTTGGGTTTTTTTGTTTGTTTGTTTCCTGTATGCCCATGTATTTTCAAAAAAGTCCAGATTCCTCTTTTCATTATAGAATTTCATTTAGGACACACGAACTAAGTATTGGTTAGACTTTTTCAGTACTGCAACATAACTCTAAAATCAGATTTGTTTTTGTAAAACGCAAAGACAGTTTAAGAGATAAGATCATGACTTAGAAATTTTGGACCCCTTTCACTGAAAGTATTTTTAACCATTTTGTCAGTTTATGACAAAAGAATTTACTAGTGGATCACAGAATCATAGAATCACAAAATCATAGAATCATTAAGGTTGGAAGAGTCCTCTAGAGATCATCTAGTCCAACCCGCCTGCACACGCAGGGTCATCTGTACCTATACACAAACCTTGTAAGGTTTATATATATATGTGTGTGTGTATGTGTATATATATGTTTTATATATGTACAAGCCGTATATACGTGTGTGTGTATATACAAAAATACACATACACACATATACACACACATATGTGCAGACAAATTTACATATATACACATATATACATATTAAAACATAGTGTGCATAAGCTATTTCTTGATTGTTTAGTACTGCTCCCATTAAAGACAGTGGGAATGAGTAAGAGCAGAGTTAAGCCATGAGGAGGAAAGGCTGAGGCTGATGGAATAAAAGTGTCCTAGAGGTTCGCTATATTTCTAGTATATTTCTTTTTCTAGTGGCTTTTTTTTTAGAAGTATGGCAGAAAAGAAATAATAATAAAAAAGAAATACAAGCTCAGTTCCATGGCATATGACTTCTATCATTTTCCTAAATTGTTTATGCCATGTATGAATTTCTTTAGTTCTTACAGAGTACTTTATTTATTTTTTTTCTTGCACTGAGAAGTTTGAAATTAAACATTCCCACTGGGCTCTGAAATATGTGTACCCAATTCAGACATTTGATGGCATCTGTAGAGACATCACATTTTGTAAAAGATATTGTTGAGCTGGGAAAACATTTAATAAAAGATCTGTTCAAGGGGATATCAGAAAATACATCATCAAAACTATCTTTGTAATGGAAATGAAGCTGTATTATCTGACTAATAGAAGCATCATACTCTGTTAGGGAATTTATGAAAAAGTAAGAGTTTTAAAAAGTCTGTTTTTCTGTATGGCTTTTTGCACTTCTCAAAATTGCTTTTCTTCTTATGATAATTAGTTATCTTCATATTGCGTGTCTAATTCATATCTCCACCACTTAATATTTTTAATTTATTTTAGAATAGTTCTCAAAATATTTAGAAATTTTGAGGGCTGATTAATGACCAAAGAGTTTACAAACTCCCAGTAACTTAAGTTATCTTGGCTATAAGTCAGAGTTGTGTTTATCTAAATTTGAACTAGGTAGATTGAATATGGGAGATTTCATCAGCCAATGATGTTCAACATTTTGACTATCTATCTAGGCAACTTTTGAGACAATAAATCATCCAATGTTTGTTGAACATTCACTTCTAATATAAATCATAGAATCATAAAAACTTGTAGGTTGGAAGAACTCTGGAGGTCTCTAGTCCAAATTTATGCTTTGCTGGAGAAATCTGCACTGTATCTAATCAAATTTTGAAAATCTCCACAGCTCACTTTTGAAAGACTCACTCCACAGCATCTCTCATAATTTGTTCTCGTGTCTGACCTCCTTCATGGAATTATTTTTTCTGAATGGGAATTTCCTGTATTTCAAATTGTATTTGTTGTCTTTTATCTTTTCACTGTTCTTGAATACAGATCTCCCTCAAATCTTCCCTTTTCCAAGTTCTTTCAACAATATCTCATATGTCAAGTATTCCTAACCATCTTGACAGACCTCTATTTGACTCACTCTAGTATGTCCCATATCATTCTTGTACTGATCTTGTACTGGTCAGAGACGGTGCAAAACAGTCAAAGTGACTGTTTCTCACAACTGGTTATAAAAAGATCCAGAGGTGATTGTCTCAGTTGCAATTGTCTGAGGCAGATATATCAAAAGATAGATGAAATGTCAAGTCCTATATGTTACATGGATTCTGCAAACAGACAGAAAAAGCTGGCAAATTTAACTCAAAGTACTGGACCAAATCATCAACAAGCAGCAGCATCGGGGAGGACAACAGATGGTAGGCAAAACAAAAAAAGAAAAAAAAAAGTTGTTTATATAGTATTGGCGAAAGGTCCAAAGGAATAGGATGAAGCTGAGGCTCAGACCAGGAGATGAAGAAACTCAGAGAAAAGATACAAATACATACGAGACAATCCTAAAATTTTCCAGAGCAACAGCTAGTCAATGTATGTTTTTTTTTTTTAAGCATATCAATCCAGCTTAAAAAATACTTTTGAATATTAGACTGTATAAACCCACATTTTCTCAAATTTCCATATCAAAAAACATATGATATTATTGCAAAATTACTGCTTTTCATTCGCTATAACCATTTACTGTACTGTGTTCTGGTAAAAGTAGTACCTTCCCCTTTGCCAAATTCAGTTAAAAGATTTTCAGTGTGGCGTGAAGAAATACACTAAACTTGTCTGGCCCACAAAATAACGGACTGCATGACTAGCAATATATTTGTGTTGGATAGGCTTGTAAGGAGTTATTGATTAGAGTACGGTAAACTCATAAAGAGAAAGTAAAGAAATCCAGAAAAACAAAATTAATTAATCATCTGCTTAATTTTTAATTGCAAACAATATTTGCCAGAAGAATCTAACAATCTTCTTATATGTTGCTCCTCTCAGTGCTTCAAGTAATAGTCATAAAATTAAGATGGAAGTACTGCATATATATATATATACATATATATATATATAAATCTATAATGGAATAGAAGACATTTTTCAACCTATAGTTCATCCAGTGCCTTTCTATATGTTTACATTATTTTCCAGTCTTGTGGTTCTCTGTCTGTAGTTATAGTGACATTCATTCATTTTGAGTGGTCTCAGATATAGAACAGGGCTTATGTTCTTTCAGAAACTGTGAAAATTTGGAAAGCATAATGATTAATTTTTAAACTTTCATTTTTAATTCAGCATTTCTGCAGAAGTATATGAAATTCCTGAATCAGAAAATGGGGCAGCGATAAGAAACAAATAGAACATGATTCCAAATTAGTAGTCATGTAGCTGAAATTATTGTAGAAGAGAGGGAAAAGGAACCATTTATAGAAACAAGTTAAATCAGTAAAGTTGTAAGTACCAAGGATTTTACAGTACATAAAATGTAAAGCAAAAGCATTAGTTAGCTCTATTCAGCTACAGTGCTAGTCCTTCAGAAACAAACTAAAAAAAAAAACAAACCAAAAAAAGATTTTTTTTTTCTGTAGTAGTGTTCAACTGTGACACAAAAATGTAATAAAAGTATGGAGCGGTAGAACTAACAAATCTTGGCTTGCTGTGGCTCTCCTCACTGTGGATTTTCAGTGTCTAATAATATGATTGCTTTCAGACTCCAGTATTTTCTGCAAAGGGAGCAGTAATTTATATCTTTGTCTTCTATCCAGCTGCCTATTTTCATGAAAATGTTCGAGATGTTTTTCAAAATGCCTCTTTCCTGCCAAATTTGATTAAAGTTAGGGTGTAGATTTGAAAGCTGTTGAAGTGAGAAGAACCCAAGCTGAAGTTTTTGAAGCATTTGTATAGTCAGTTCAGCATCATGTTAAAGCAATACAGTCCTCGGGCTTCTTTTGGTTTGTGCTATGCAACTAATCATATGAACCATGTTCTCTAAGTATAATGTTTATATTACAATAATTTATACTGTTGTTGAATTATTTAACTTTCAGTAGTCTGTGTTGTAATTCAAGAAATGTTTTTCTTTGATTCTATGTGTTACACTGACATCATCGTGAAAATAGCACGTTGAGCCCTTTCTTGCTTCATTTTTACATTATGCGTGTTGAAAATTGCCACCTAATGCAAATATTCTGACAGCTAGTGAATTGTGTGACTTGTTTTCTCAGCCAACCTGTTTTTTATTCTTGATATTTTTTTGCTGCTTCACTGAAGATACCCAGAATATTGTTCATTCATGACATAAGGAGAGTTCAGGTTGTGTTGGCATTGATATTAAAAACCATTTTGAATTCATTTCTGTAAATTCTTTTGATATGAAATTTAACATGCCGATCTTTTTCGTCATGTATCTCTAGATACTCTTCTGAGTGTTTATATCTTGCTTTAGTAAATCCCGTGTAATGCCATTAGTTCAGATAGAATCACAAAATCCGTCAGTGCATGTATCATCCTATATCCTCATAAGCAGTATCATCTAGTAAGTATTGGATGAGGAGCGTTGCAAGTGCATATACAAATACCTACACACGTATGTCAGGGAAACAGAGTGGTGGGAGAGTTTAAAAGCTAACAAATCAGGCCAATACCATACTTTAAGCTTTACTAAATCAAATAATTTACAATTCAACACCGGAAAGGCCAATTCTTACATATTATTAATTATTATTGCTACATATATAAAGCTATCGGTCTTTAAGCTTTATCCTAATTTATCTGTGAGTACCCAACACCCAAAAGCCTGTGTCATGCCATGAACATTGCTGGCTGGTGTCCTTGGTGGTTCTTGATCACCAAGGTCAAGGTAGCCAGGTATGGGAGCTCACTGGGCTTATTTCTTCTTCACCTTTCCTCATCATGCTTGATGTTTTTATGCTGTTTTGTCTCTCTCTGGGAAAGGAGGCTGTCCTGTTCTCCCAGTACAGCCTATTTTAGAGTTTTTTTTTATTATTATTTTGTCATTCATCCTTCTGTAAGCGACAAGATATTGGTTTGTAGTGCTTATCTTAACTGGTAATATTTTGTTACTTGGCTGCCTTCTGTGCGCAGCTACAAACATTTTTGGTGGTCACATAGTGCTGGAAAGGGCTTGCACTTGTAAGTGCCATATCAACAGCAAAAAATACATATTGTTGGTGGGTACTTTGTTTTAATGAGCTTATGTTGGGGTTCAAGGCAAGCTAATATTAATTATATCCTGGCTAATAGACTTTTAAATTATAGCTGTCACAGGCCTTTGCTTTAACTAAGGGAGTCTTTTTTTTTTTTTTTTTTTTTTTACCTTTTGAATCCCAGCATCGCTCTCTGGCATATAGACAGTTAATGACATCCAGTTAAAAGGTTCATAGGTCCATATTCTTTAGTTCACACAGACAGTGTAAGAACATTATTTTGCTGTGTTTTAATGTTCCAATTCATGCTCTACAAACAAATAATAATGGCTCATCACCAGTTCATAGCAGGATCTTGTAAATTCTGATTTTAATGACCTTTATTGGGAGAGCACTTTTGCAGTAAATTACATATTCAGTTATTTGAATTATCTAGAAAGGTCCTAAATGTAAATAGAAAAGAAGATATTTCACAGGGCTTTATAAAATGAATAGTTTAATGCCTTGTTCTATGAAAAGTTGTATCCTTTCAGGAAGAGTAGCTTTGTAAGCTAAGACCAATGTGAGTTGAAAGTACAGAACTTATTTCCTGGTGAGGTCAATAGAAGATTAGGATCTGATGTTTTTATTGAAATAATCTGTAAAACTTTTTTTTTTTTTTTAATTATAAGCAAGTAGCAAGAACCCTATCTGAGAATGATAGGGGCATTGCAACAAAGGTAAGCTACTTCAGAATTCAGTAATCTCCCAGGAGTGAGACTTAGATCTATAATCAGGGACACTGTATTTAAGATCAACTCAGTTCTGTTACGCTCACTTTTTTTTTTCACAAGGTCATTACTTCATATTTTGCCATGTATTTAAGTCTCAGAAATGAACATTTTTGTTTATTTTAGTAGCTTATAACATGCTGATTAAAATAGAAAATGAACGTTTGCATCATGATTTAATCACTTATTTAAGTTTTGAGTAGAACAATAAAATGGATGGAAAGCTGCGGTTTTAGGCTGAGCTGTAATTTTCCAGCAAAAACTCCATGATGATTTTGGGCTCATATCTATAATGTGTGGATTCATATCATAAAACAGAATGGTTCTGAAGATGGCATTACTACCTGTTGAGGAAATGATGTGTGAAATAAGAAGGATGTATATTACAGGCCCTAATGGCTATAAAGGAATGGCTCTTAAAGAGAACTTCAGCTGGCTTATATGAGACTGAATGTAAAGCTTTTTTTTTACGATGATGATGATGATGATGATGCAGAAAGAAAGCATGCACAAAGAATATAATGTTTCTATCTTTCCAAGAGCATTTGCTCCATCACTTTTCCCAGAGTGAAGACTGACCAGACAGTAGTACCCCAGACCCTCCATCTTGCTCTCCTTGAAGAGTGGCATTGGCTTTTTTCTAGTCCTCAGGATCCTCCCTCAGCTCAAGATTATCAAATGTGCCCTGGCAAGGCAATGACAGGGCTCCTAGCTCCCCACCATGGACGCACCCCATCAGGTCCCACCTACTTGTGCATGTCTGATTTGCTTAAATGTTCCCTAACCTGATCTTCCACCAGTTAAGATAATTCTTCTTTGCTCCAGATTTCCCCTTTGGTCTCAGGTGCCTGAGATTCCTGACAACCATTTTTTTTTTTTTTTTCAGTGAACATTGGGACAGAGAAGGCATTGAGTACCTCGGCCTTTTCTGTGTCCTTTTTCCTGCAGATATACCTGTAGGAACTTTTCTTGTTTCCTTTCACATCCCTCACCAGGTTCAACTCCAGCTGAGCTTTGGTTTCCTACCATCATTCCTCCATACTTGGACAGTGTCTTTGTTCTCTAGCAAACTCCTGGGTTGCTTGTGCCCTGCTACACTGCCTTTTCAACATATATTGTGGTGGATAAATTCTTTTATAGTTTCTTCCAGTTTTCTGAAGAAGGCTGAGGCCTTCTTCCTTTTCCCTTCTCTTTCTCAATCATTCAGTAGGAGAGATCAGCTACAACATCACCCATGCTGATGCTTTAATCCTGACCCATAAGCTCTCAGTTGGGTCCTCATCCATTCCAAAGTAGAGCTGCATGCACTCCAGCTGAATTTCAGGTCAAGCACTAATTCCCTTTCTCACCTTCCTGACCTGTCTTTCCTAAAAACACTGTTCACCAATTAGAGCACTCAAGTCATGTGAGCTCTTTAACCCCAACTCCTTGATTGCTGTGAAAATGTAGCCTTGTACGAACCTCTAATTCTCCTCTAATCATACAGTTTCTTTGGCATGCTGCATGCATTAATATAACAGCCACTTCAGAAAGACACCTGGTTTCCTACAAAATCTACAGAGCTTCATTAATAACATTGTTCTGTGGGCAGATATTTATTTATGTGCCTACGTTTAAAGTGGTGCCCTTTCAGACCTGTTGATTATGATTTCATGCCCACATCACTCTGAACCCTTTGACTGCAATGCTGGTCCATCCCCATCCCTATCCTTCCTAGTTCAAAACTCTCCTCACTGCACTAGCCGGTATCTTATTGGAAAAGATGCTTTTGCCTCACTTTGTTGGGTGGATCCCATCTCTCCCAAGCAGTCCTTGAGCTCAAACACAGTCCCATGGTGATAAAATCCGAATCCTCCTGGTCAATACCAGTTACACAACAAGGCGATATACTCAAGTAACCTGGTCAGGCTTCAGGTCATTCCTCACTGCAGGATCAAGCAGAAAACCACCATGACCCTCATGTCTTTGATCCTCAACCACAGTGCCTCATAACTGATGTGCCTGATGCACTCCTGGTATCCCCAGGCAATATTGTTGGTGCCCAAACGGAAATCATGATAATCTGAGGCCTGGACAAACCTCAGCAGTCTGTCCGCAACATCCCTGATCTGAAACACCAGAAAGCAACAAAATTCCCCAGACAGCAGGTCAGGATAGCAGGGCAGGGATCCTCTGCCCTCTGCAAATGGGAGTCTCCTCCTCCTGCCTCTCATGGCTTCCTCCTGGTGCCACTGCAATGTGGCTAGAGCTCCGCAGTCCAATGCTGCTTTGGACTAAGCTTGCAGCCTCTCGTCTGTTGTGAGGGAAGTAAAACTCTACTGTGTTCACAGATCTGGAGATCTGATCTGCAGAGCTGGTCTCTTGTGACAGGAAGCATGAGCTTCTGGCCTTTGCCATCATGGGAGTCTCCAGTTCCCAATCCAATAAACACAGACTGCCAGTGCCCCCTTCAGCTGATGAACACAATTCTAGATTAATGATTAAGTTAAAAGCTCATGTGGGAGCTTTATTAAAATGGTTTTAGAAATAATACTGCAATAAAATGATTCAATAAGATTACTGCAATAAAATGATTCAATATATAAGAACAGATAGGATCTGAAGTATTTAACCAATTTCAGGCATTCGGATCTTGCAAAATTGACTAAGAAAACAATCTTTTATTAAACAGCATGAATAAATCCCCTACAAGGAACTTTCTAAATGATTTTTCTTTGCTTATTTTTTTTTTCTGTTTCTTATGCTCAGGTAAACAACTACATAGTTAAAATCAGCATTTTTATAAAAGTATTCTGTGATAAATGTGTTTCCAAAATGCAAATTGTGAAGTAGCATATCTCTTGCTTGATCATATTATTTCGTATTTATCTTTAAGGCCTACTTTAGCACACCAGGTTGTTAATACTTTGTTTTAGAAATCAGTTTCTTTTTTTATTATTTTACTGGTATTGCTTCAGAATTTTTAGGCACATCGAGGTCTTAAGCATGGTTAGCAACACCTTTTCTGTCATTCCGCTGACATTTTTCTTGATTAGTTCATGGTATCCACTAAAGCTTTGGTGAAGCAGTAATGAAGAAGCAACAAAAGGAGGAATTTAGCTGCACAGAAAAATGTGAACTGGACTCATAAACTCAAGAAAGACAAACTTTTGTGCACT
The DNA here is from genome assembly GCF_059628265.1 of Tinamus guttatus. Lineage (NCBI taxonomy): Eukaryota > Metazoa > Chordata > Aves > Tinamiformes > Tinamidae > Tinamus > Tinamus guttatus. Next base: position 311,832 of record NW_028288546.1, read on the forward strand.
ACAGGAATAAGGTGGATAAACTTGCAAACCATCAGTCACTTTCTACAATATTTCTATGTGTCACCAGAGTCGTGCGGAGTCCATTTTGAATTACTCTGAGCATTTCTCAAGTGAGAAATTGCTTTATTTTTATTTTTAATTTTTAAGAAAGATCTATGGTGATCTTAATGAAGAATTTATCTAAGGATTTCCCTAGTTTCTGAGGCAGATTTTCATATGCTCAGTCAAGTGAAGAGACTTCTAGAGATGTTTGTTTTTTTTTAATTTTCTTCATGTGTGTTTAGCCTGATTCGAAGAGGATGCTGCATGGCAGTATTTCGCTAAGGATTTTCACCAAGAGATTTCTGCATGAGTTTGCCAGTAAGCAACCATTACCTAACAGGAAAAGAAAAAATGGAAAAGCAGAGCTCTGTTGAATAGCATATGTAAATGAGCTTAGCCTTTCTGCTCTCCTTAACACCTTTTTCCTCTCCCACTTAGGAATATTGTGCCTCTCTACGAAAGCATCGCCCATAAGGAACAATTTTTTAGATGACATTTTTTTTTAAAATTAAATCTGAATGAAAGCCAGGGATGGTTAGAGATATACTGCAAGGGAAGGAATGCAGTTGGAAAGAAATATATTGCTTTTCTTTCAAATACTCTGACTTACTGAAACAAGGATGGGAAAAAAAATGTCAGGGCTAGGGATTGTATTCCTGCTTCTGTCCTCTTCTGTTTTAGAAACTTAATTCTCCAGCCTTTTGAAAATATGAATATTATCAAAATCCATGCTAACAAAGTATGCAGCAGAGGATTATTTCATGGCAATCTTTTGTAGGCAGTCAAAGCAGCCAGAACTGTAAATCTCAGTGAAAAAAATAGCTGTCTAAATCAACGCTATTGTATTCCAAGTATTTCTTTCAATGACGTCTATATTTTCCTTAACCTTCCTTTTTCCCCAAATAAAATGCACTGTAATAATAATAAAAAAAATCACCACAGTCCTTTATTATGCAGAGTTATACAGAATTTAGTGATGTTTCACATTTCTGGAACTCTGAGCTTAGCAGAAACTCAAATCTCTGAGCACTAGAACTTACTGAATAAGGTACATATAAGTGCAACTTTAAATTGTAGTCCAGTACAATACACACTCTCTGCATTCTCCAGTAATACAAGATGTCCCAGAAATTAGGACAGGTGGTCAGTGAAGACCTGAAGCAAAAACATTCTCTTTCTGCAGTAAAACTTGTTTTTAGGGAAACTTCGGAGAAATAAGAACAATTAGCATTTATCCCTATCCAAATATTTGTTTACCAAAACAGTTGCACTTGTCCTTAACCCCCTTATAGGACTTACGCTTACCATGTTGCTGTAAACAACTGTAAAGTCCCATCTCAGTGCTGACAGTGCATATGGGGGAAACCAGGACATAACTCATGGGCGTCGTAGCAAATGTAAGTCTTCAAAGGGCAGATGCAACTCTCAAAGATGCAGTGTCATAAACTGTGCAACACAGTAGTGCATGAACACATCTATTCCTTGCAGCATATTACAAAGAGAAATGTAAGCACAGAGACTGTTCTGATCTTCCCTTTTCTCTGACCTTGAAGGCACAGTAAAAGGGAAAACACCTCAGTGTCTCTAACAGACATCTTTGACAGGAGCTTAAGTCTGCCTATCATTCAATAATCTAAGACTGTTTAGCAGTATGTTTAATTAGCCAGTGTAGTGTACTTGGAATGAATAAATCTGGTCCTAAGTAATAAGTCTAATTAGATTTAAGATGGTTTGAGTTATTCTGTATTTATTTATTTATCTCTAATTTGTATTATTCTGTAATTATTTTGTTTTGTGGAAGGACAATTTAGCCCCTCATTAATACATTCTTTGTTTTTTAGTACATAAAGAAAATCCTGCAAATAAGAAAAAGTATCCTCATGAGTATCCAAAAATATTAATAAAATGTTCACATTAATGTAATGTACTTTACACTTTTTACATTTAAAAATCTTTCTAAATCACTTTGCAACATGAAAAAAACTCCTTAATAGTGTAAATACTTTGTGATAGTGATAATCACAGTCTAGCTATTCACTGTAATTTACCTGGGAAGACAGTCAACAAAACCTTTCAGGCTTTCAATGATCCACTATGGGTTTACAGTTAGTTCATCCCTGAAGACTTCTTAATAAGACAATATAGCCCAGCAAGCATGATTTTTACCTATAGCTGAGCTGGATTTATATTGTTTTACCGACTTTCTAGGGCCTGACCTGTCAGAGCCTATCCTCTGTGGCAACCACACATAGTAAAAATCTAACAAAATGAGGTAGTCCTGCGTAACAAACAATAGCCCTTTATGTTCCGTTGTGGTAGGTGAGGCTATGTGCAACTCTCACAATTCATCTGGAAGGTGAGCAGAGGGAGGCGGTGACAAGAAAATAGGTTAAAATAAACCTGAGGGAACGCCCCATATGAACATCACACCACTCTCAGGGAAAGGAATAAACTGATGTCTTCTCATAAGTCTCCATTTCCTTCATTTTACTTGAAGACCAAAATGTTGACTTTGGGACTTGGGACAGAAAGGTCATTGCGGGGGCGAACATAACATCAGAGAAAAGGCGTGGGTCTTAGAAAGGTCATGTACAATTTTGTTAATGATTGTTAGTTAAGTTTCGTTGTACTCTTTAGGTAATTTGGATTATTTGATTGTTAAAATGTTAATTGAACCAAAAATAATTTATTAGCTGCATATATATAGTATATTCCTTTTTGCATTTAAGAAAATTTATGTGGTTTTGAGTGTAACATTAAAATTCTGTGGTAGGAGAAAGAGACATGAGTGGCATATTTGGTGACATATTTGGACAGAGGAAGAAGGTGTACAAAGTTCTACTTGAAAAACTTCTTTGTATGTTGTTCAAACAGAACCTTGAAATTCTTTTTTCTAAACACTTCTGTCATGTAAATATCTTTTCTTTCAAGTTCTGATTTTAGTTTTCCAAATTAGAATGTGTCTGTGAACTTTCGAAATGCAAGCAGAGTTAATTTAAGTTTGACAAATTCTGGCAAACAAGATAAAAGAGCTGACAGAGCAGTCAGAATTTGGCTTAAAATGCATCTCTTGAAGGGGTCAAGTCCTGCTTCTCTCTTCTGGGGAAGCAGTAGTCACAGATCGCATTCAAGAGGGTAGAATTTTAAGCTCACTGCATAATTAAGCAAGTATTAAAATCGCGACTCTGAAATCCTAAAAACATTTTGTCATCCTTAGCCATTTTATGCTGTGATAAAGGGAAGATCTTTTAAAGTGAATGTAGTATTGGAGGAGAAAAGAGGTAGTGTGTGAAGCAGCAGTCATGCTTCCTGCTTTGCATAGTGCTTGAAAAGATTGCACAGTGTTCTTTTTCTATATTGCAAATCTGATTATGTGAAACTGTCTATTTTAGAAGAATATTTTGATGAATATCTTTTTTTCATAGAAGTATTTCTTTTAAGCTGCAGAATCCCTGTAATCCAATTGTCATGAGACCGGGAAGCTCAAAGGGATAGACAACGAAAAATACCTTAGATTCTCTTCTCCCTAAGTACCTATGCTGAAAGTGATAGAAGACAGTAATTAGTTGATTGTATGGTGGTATACACAGAAAGAGCGTTAAGTGGTCTTATTCTATATTGTCTATAGCTAAGTAAAAATCATTGAAGTGTGCGTTGCAATCCTTTCCCCTACTTGTTCTATAACTAGAACTTTAAACTAGAAACTAAAAACTAGAACTTGAAACAATGAAAATGAAACAAACGGGAAACTTTTTTCTTTCTTCTTTTCTTTTTTTTTTCCTCTGGTTTTGCTGCACTAGATTACATGTAAGGAGATTGTAAAACAGTAAAACAATACACACATTCCACAACTCGTGGGGAGGGACGTCTGGAAGATAGCAAATCCAACCAACATACCTCTCATAGCAAGGCTAACTTTAAAGACTGATAAGGTTCAGCTTCGGTTTTGAAAATCTCCAAGGATGGAGGCTCCGCAACCTGCCCTGCATACCTTGATCCAATGATTTACTTCTCTGAGGTCTCCAGAGCAGAGCGCATGCCCCATCTCTCATCATCCCGTTGCCAGCACTCCTCTATGCTTCATTTAGGTCTCCACTTCTCAAGGTGTCTGCTATTGCACTAGTCCTGTAATACACTAACTACATCATTATGTTAGAGTCAAAAATATCTGCTTCGCAGAATAACTGCTTCTTACTGCTAAATATATTTCCATGGTTGTAATACTCAATGATAAGCAAAAGTAAAACAAAGTAGGTATAGATATCTGATCAGTTAGAGAAACTGATGCATCAGCTTAAAGCAATGAGAAAAAGAGCTGCAGTCAGGCCACAGAAAGTTAACAGTTTTAGCAAGACTGACAAGCCTCAGTCCCGAGGCCTTGTGGGCAGATTGCAAAGTTTGTGGCCTGTTACAAGCAATGGGAAGTACAGGGCTACACAGTTACATCAGCACACTGTACCAGGAAATTTCTTATAATTCAAAGAAGTGAAGGAAAAATAAACATGACTTTCTAGACATCTCCATTTACATCTTTTGAAACAAACCTCTCCCCACCCCTACCACCAAATGGGTAACTCCCTAAACTGAGCAATTTTCTCTAGGAACTGTGACAATTGATTTGAAAAGTGAAAATTTCTATATTATTTATTAATATTAAGAGATTGTGCAAACCTGAAAATTTACCTGCCAATTTACTTTGTCATGGAGTCAGATAAGGATTTCATCATACTTTAAGAATTTGATTACAGATTAGGTTAAAAAAAATCATATTGTGTCTGTTATTCAGGTCTAACACATCTCAGATTTCTCCATAGCTTGTAAGTGTGTTAGAATGAATAACAGGGTGAAGGACACTTGTTTTATTATCTCACTGGAGCCTTGCACTCATTTCATCAAAACATATCGAGGAATGAATGGAATTTATCTGTGCTAGGTTTTCTCACTAGGTACTACAAAAAAGGAAATATCACCTATACACAGACTCGTATTGACAAAATGGAAAAATGTTAGATTTTACTTTTTTTTTCTAACTAAAATCTAAGGTGATTGCTCTCAGCTTAAGTGTCTCTGTTAGATAAAGGCACTCTCTGGACCAAGATGGTAAAAATTTTATAAAGGCATGTGTCCTCTGCTTAGTCCTTTGGTTAAATATGTTTGGTTTTTTGTTGTTCTTGTTTGTTGTTTTTTTTTTCTCCTTCTGTATATCTGGCAGGTGTTTAGAGTTGCAAGTGTTTAGAGTTGATGTATTGTGATTTTAGTGGAAAAGATAAAATTATATTTCCGAATGAAAGTAAAAATCCTGCAATTTGTAGGATTATTAAATTAACCAGAAAGAAAAAAAGCATTTAAATTCCATTTGATGAATTCAAATATTTCACTTTGTAGGTATTTTTTCCCTCTTCTTTGGATGAGCTAAATTAATTTCTTATTTTTCACATCTCTATTCACGTTTGTTTTCTTCTTTGTAGATAAATTAATAAAAGAGATAATTGTTCAATGTTTCCTTGAAAATGGCTACTTTTACTATTTGAAATCCCATATAAAACTATAACCCAGTTAAATTATATTCATAACATGATGTCTCCAAACAGGTACAAACTGTGTGGGTGTTTGTAGTGTTTTCCCATTGATATAATTCATTTTTGTGGTTCTGTCTCAAAAGAAGCATGCTAGAAGACAATTTGCTGTGAATATATACCATTTAACTTCTATTAGAGCACACTTTAAGCTCCAATGCTAAGTCATCTTTTTAACTACAGAATCATTTTTTTTGACTGTCAAATCTGTATAAATTTTACAGCTTTATCAAACATACAAGTGCAAAACGAAGGATTCGAGGATGTGATTCATGTCAACTTTTCATCATTCTTGGGTTTTTTTGTGTATATCTGTGTGAGTTGCACAATTTACAACACAAGATCATAGAAAATTAGGATTCATTATGTCTATTAGAAATCCACTGTACCACTTCCTTCAAAATCAGGATCAGTTTAAGTCATTGATGACAGATATTCAACAAAATTATCCTTAAAGATTTTCAGTTGATGTATGCTTTGTGACTTTTCGTTTTAAATTTCTGAAAACTGTAAGAATATTCTAAAAGAAATTGAAAGGAAAGGACAATATTTTTCATTATTCTTATTATTACTATCATTATTTATATATTCTTTATTATTATTATTTATTATGTTATTTTCTCAGAAAAATGTTTCTCAGAAATAATATACATATACACGTATATACTTCAAAATATTTGCAGCTTAAGACTATACTGGAATATTAAATGAAAGTGAATATAAACGCATTATTTATCACATTATATACTCTATTCTCCCTCTTCTTTTTTTAAAGACCAATTAATTTATTCTCTGACTCTAAAATCTGAACACAACATGATCATGGAGAATAGGTTAAACTGGTTGGATAATTATTTTTTTATTTCATGGGGCAAGTGCATTATTGACAACAAGATTGCTAGATTTGGGAATTTTCCATTAGGCTATTGTGTCATTGACCAAAATTTATAAATAAATGAGGGAAGAGGGGCCAGGGAGGAGATGTGCACAGAATGTGGAATTTGAGGAGGTTCTCATGCTCTTCTTGAGAAAGATGGAAGACCAGAATTGCATCACAAGTGCCTGTATGCAAACATATACAGCATGGGAAACAAACAGGGACAGTAATTCCTTATGCAATCACAGAGTTTTGATGCTATTAAAATACCAAAGCCTAAGCAGGACAGTTGGCACAACTGGACTGCTGTACTGGGTGGATACAGACATAAATGTTACAGAAAGATATCTTATATTCTGTGCAGACCAGTATCTTAAATGCCAAAACTCTCCTATGAAATGGGATTGCCCATGTAGCTTTTTACAAGCATTTCTGTGACTACCTGTGTAATGTATTACATTATCCACCTGTATTTCATAATCAGATTATTATACTATAATCTTTTTAACTAAGCTTTTTTGGTTTCTCTTCTGCTGTTGATCTGAATCTCAGCCAGTGAAGGAACTGGATAAGTAACTCATTCTGCATTGGATTTTATGAAAGGGGTATAGGATATGCAGAAAATCGCAAAGCTGGAGTGTATATAAGAACATTGCGTTAAGTACTGTCCAAGTGTGACATTGGATATTTGCAAAAGTTGCTGACAGATAAACCAGCAAGTTCAGACTTGTGGAAAATTAAGTTCAAAACATGATATAAAATAGCTTCTCTATGCCATGCTCTGTAAATAAACATACAGACATTCAAAAAGGAAAACATGGAAAATACTTCTCTAGTAATATTATTCAAATAAAGAGAATACTGGCTTTTACCGGAAACAGTCAATAAACATAGGAAGAAAAAGAAAAAGTATAAAATGTCTTGCTAATATATAAAAAATTCATTATAAGACTCTATTAAAAACACAAAAAATCTCTTCCTGAATTGTGATCAGTGAGGCTGATATTGAAGTGAGAGTTTTTTGTTTTGTTTTGTTTTTTAAGTTTAGAGATAACCTCTGACAAACTTTCAGAAAAAAAAAAAAAAGACAAGTTTTTCAAGCTCAGGCAAAAAGTAAAAATGCTACATTCCTATTCTGAAATGTTTAGATGCCTTAAGTCATAGTTAAAAGAGTGTGCTGCCTCTTCAACAGTTGGGCAGAACTGTTGCTTTCTCATGCCAAAGAACCAAAGAACTAGCTGTCTGTAGGGAATAATGTCATTTTCATTATCCTTTATGTTGAATATGAATGTGATTAATAGTTAAAAATCTTACTTAAAAAAAAAGGTAGAATTTTATAACAAAACTTTGTGTCAGCATCCGAATCACAGCTAAAGAACTGTGGTCATGGAAAAATGGTTCATTTACATTTGAATGAAAATATGGGCTTATAGAGTGGAGAATGATATTTCTTTCAGGGATTCTATCCATTTATTTTAATTGCCCAAGAAAAAGTTTTGCAAATAGACATCTGACTTTGCAAGAAAATAAATGCAGATGAACAGAGTTTGTGTAATAACGTGGATAGATGTGCATGTATCTCATATATGCAGAGGAAAGTCATTTTAACCCATTTTTAATGGAATCAGGATTTATTTATTTTGAAATGTTATGTTCATATGATATTGTATGACTGACAGATAAGACCATACATACACTTTTGGAGAACGTGACATGAGAGTGACTCTTGTGCAGCTTTCTTCATTCTTCTCTCACGGTTGGTTAAAACCTGGAGGGAATGATCTAGCCTGAGTTATCTGCCAATGACTCTCCAAATCTTGTGTAACAGTCTGGGATTTCTTGGTGTACTTGGAGACACAACTATGACTCTTTCACAAATAATGGCATAGATGCAACTGAAAGTTATTATGCTGGTTGTCTTTCCCCAGTATTCATCCTTTTGTTCCCATCATGTTCCTTTTAAAAATGACATGTTTTACACAGTAACATAGTGGACAACAGGAAATACACTGTTAATTCCTGTAGACTGCTCAGCCAATTCCTGTCTGGAATAAAAGACTCTCTCTCTAAAATGCAGGATAGCAACCAACACTTCAGCTGAAGTTTTTCCTGAATTACAGTAAGTGAATGGTATCTGTGAAGTTCATAGAGTGTGTCTAAGATCAATATACAGAGGAACTGCTGCAAGTCCTCTTAAAAGCACTCCGGCTTTCTCGAAGGCTTCCTCCAGAAGCTGCCTAACTTCGTCTAAACTTTTATTGGATTTTGTAAAGATAATTGTATTAACTAAGAAAGTTGCAATACTCTTTTTTTTTTTTCTTTTTTTTTTCCTGCCTGATTTTCAAGACTAGATAATGGAAATGCCTATTATTCTGTGAACAGTAGAGTAATCACTTAATGCTAACTGCTCAAAAACCTATAAATATCTATCTAGTTAGATTAGATGACATGATACATTGTGTGTCAAATTAAGACTGATTGATTTACCATGCAGTCTCATTGAATTCTCATTGAAATCAGCGAATTTTCATGGTCTATAAATCTCTGGTAACATTGACTGTCTTTGATCATCACTTTTCTTGAAAATTGCAGTTCTATGCTTATGTAACTTTATTGTAAATAGCACTGAAACATACAGGAATAAGCAAACATTTACATTTTAAAATAAACTAAGAGAAGACTAAAGAAATAAATATATGCATTTTTAAAAATCATTATGGAAAAGAAATAAGGAACAAAATACAAAGAAGATCGTAACTGGTTTAGAGAATACAATATATAATTTTATGAAATTTTTTTTTGAGTTATTACTTAAATGTTTCCTTTCTTGCTGGGGTTTATCCAGAAGAAAAAAAGGGTGGCATGTGTTTATATATATAAATAATAACCTGTTTATGCCCAGAAAAGAAAGTAAAAAAAAAATCCCAAACTTTGTACTCTCATAATCATCGCACACATTATCACAGTATCAAAGATATTCCCTTTGCATGAGCCCTCATGCATATTCAAATATAGAACTTCATTTGAATTCTTAATACTTTGGAAAGCTTTTCTAAGCCAAGTCCCCACTTGCATATCACTTTGAAAAATCTCTCCCCTTTCAACATATGGTTAAGATCAGAGAAGTATGTTTGTGAAAGTGACATCTTGGCGATCTGCGTATTTTTTGCACTTATGCTTTCATAGTGCATTTGAAAGTTTGTATGTTATATATATTTTGTAAATTCATGACAAAATAAATTTGTTTTGCATTTTGAAAATATTGAGTAGGAATTTCAAAAGGAGAGTGATTTTTTTTTTAATTTCCTTTCTGGTTGCTGGATATTTAGAACTGTCAGCAGCACAATGTTGTTTGTTTCAGAACCTTACAAAAATGTTGTCTTCTCACTACTCTTGTGAATGTCATTTTCCCTGGTTTGTAACTGGACATCAAAAGAACAGGCAGTGCAAACGTTGCAAAGCATTTAGGTACTTAACTGCTATTTGGATACTTGCTTTTAGAAGGAAACTGAACAGTGTTATATGCCAAGTATATATATACCAAGTATCCTTGCGGATTGGTACCTAAATATTTTTGCATAGGTCATACAGAAGACAAAAAATATAAAGAGATTCTGAGAGTCCTGTACAAAAATAATTGCAATTGTTACCTTTCTTCTCTTTCTTTCTTTCTTGATTACATATCATTGTTGGACTCACAGTGACAAAGATGGGAAACTGTTACTCTGCACGAATTTTTCTTCTGTTATGAGTTATTTGTGTTTCTCAACTGCCATCAAAACAATGAAGAAAGTGATAGAAATTCTGGTGGATTGTATGTAAATGATCACCAAATTTTCTTTTATTTGTCACCATACACTTTAAAGTCTGTGGCAGGACTTCTGTCAACTTCAATCTGATGAAGAATGGCTCTTGTCACTGCAGAATACGCTTAAAGATGGTTTCTCTTTTTCTGATGGCTTCAGAATTTAAGCCGCTGAACATGTTCAAGGGAATTTATGTCTTCCCAGCTGTGAGGGTTTGCCTTTGATGATTTGCCTGCATGATTGAAGCCAAATGAATAACAATTAAGTGATATTGTAAGTGGAGTGATCTAGGAATCAAGCACAATAATTCTTTCATTAATATTTGCATTGCAAAGCCTAAAAAGATATCTGGTGTGCTTTTGATTTTATTTGAAAGTAGCTACTGTCCTTAATATTTGGAGTAAGTGTTGACTTATGAATCAGAACAAAATGCATCATGTTGGTTCATGTTTTGCTGATGGCAGCAAAAAAATCATTTTGGCAAAAATGCCTAAACAGATGTGTTTCAGAAATAGCAGACATGCTCATCGACACATCCTCTGTTTTTAAACACAGTCACTCTGTTTGTTTATTTATTCTTTTAAGCATTAGCACAGTATAGCAACATTTTAATGAACAGTTTTAGATTTAGATTTTAGATAGCTGTGAATGAGGATGGGTTTCTCTCTCTGTTTCCTTTGTAAAAAGTAAGTATAATGAGCTCTGTAATTTTTTTTTCCAAAGGCCTTTTATTTTTGCATATCAAGGAAAGCTATTTCAATAGATCTGGTGATGTTAGAAAATTTTGTAGATCTCCAATATGAATGCTAAGAATGTATTCAGCACAAGACTAAATGTTATAGAACAAGCTATCATGGAAAAGATATTCCCATCGTCGTTTTTGAAACACAAGACCTATTGAAAATTATCCTACTTAAGATTAGGTAACCTACCTTAGGTACCTATTAGGTAAAGAATTTAATTGTGAAAATTTCTGTCATCTGGTATTTAGGAAATTGCCAATGAAGAACTTTGATTTTTCAGTATAATGTTGCTGCTGCATTTATTGTGTCAGACTGCCTTTGACAACTGTTAAACTCAATTTGCTTGACGAAAACATATTTAGTTGAAATGGAGGGAAAAATCATGAATTTTTTTGCATCTCATTCATTGTAAAATGAATGGAACAGTGCTAATCAAAATAATAAAAAGTAGATTATAAAAATACCTGCTAAAAGTAATGCAGTAATTTTGAAATAATTGAAAAATAAAGCAATTGCTTACTAACACCCTAGCTTTGTGATAGTGTTCCAATTCTAATATATTAATAAGCCTCAAATAATTTATTTTAAATAATATCTTTTAGATAAAGAAATATCTTGATATCTTTAGAAAAAGGAAACAATCTTTACTTCTCAGTAAGAAAATATACATTGCTAAGCAGTGATTTTAATGACATTCTACTCTTTTTTTTTTTTTTAACAGCTGAGGATGCTTGTGGAGGAACTATGAGAGGATCCAGTGGTATCATCTCCAGTCCCAATTTTCCTAATGAATATCATAATAATGCAGATTGCACATGGACAATTGTGGCAGAACCTGGTGATACTATCTCACTCATATTTACAGATTTTCAGATGGAAGAGAAATATGATTACTTGGAAGTAGAAGGTTCAGAACCACCTACAATATGGTAAGTCAATTATTGCAATTTTAATTCTGTAAATAAAAAAAGAAGTTGATAAAAATGTGAAAGGATAGCTTTTGTTGCTTTTGCTTTAGACAGCACAGCAGTTTTGCAAAAAAAAAAAAATACTATGGTGTAAATGTGTTTTTTTAATTGCAACTGTAAAATAACTTCCAAATATATTCTAAGTGTGAAACATCAACATGAAAGGGACTGCAGACTCATTCAGTTTATTACCTATGGATATGTCTAATCATTATTGTGTAAAAAAAGGAAAAGAAAGGAAAAGAAGAGAAGGAGAGGAGAGGAGAGGAGAGGAGAGGAGAGGAGAGGAGAGGAGAGGAGAGGAGAGGAGAGGAGAGGAGAGGAGAGGAGAGGAGAGGAGAGGAGAGGAGAGGAGAGGAGAGGAGAGGAGAGGAGAGGAGAGGAGAGGAGAGGAGAGGAGAGGAGAGGAGAGGAGAGGAGAGGAGAGGAGAGGAGAGGAGAGGAGAGGAGAGGAGAGGAGGGGAGGGGAGGGGAGGGGAGGGGAGGGGAGGGGAGGGGAGGGGAGGGGAGGGGAGGGGAGGGGAGGGGAGGGGAGGGGAGGGGAGGGGAGGGGAGGGGAGGGGAGGGGAGGGGAGGGGAGGGGAGGGGAGGGGAGGGGAGGGGAGGGGAGGGGAGGGGGGAAAAAGAAAAGAAGTCCCAAATATTTAGAAATAGAATGGCTGATACAGCATTGTGGAGCCCTCAGGGAGTTTTATAGCATGTATGGATGACTGGCAGGGCATCCTCTGAGATCAGAGCTGGATGAAGTGACGCTGGTCACACTTGCCTAGCCAAGTATACACATGGTCTTACAGTGCAGTGGGCCCGGTGGCATGGCCAATGTTACATGGATCAGGAAATTTCCATCCTGATCTCAGCAATATGTCACCCACAGCTGACTAGTCACAGCAATTTTTGACTTTTTTTTTCATTCCAGTTGTATTATCTTCATAGAGGATCTCTGTTTGTGTAACAATATTTTCCAAGCATGTTTCAGCAATTCTAATGTAGATGCTGTTGTAGCTGCATTATATAAAACAGGTAAAATAAATAATATAGTAAACAACCTCATTCAAGATCAGACTCAGTGACAAAAACGTGTGATACATGCTGTGTTTTTCTGGCCTAGTAATTTTGTGGTAACATAGTATCACACCATTCAAAAAATCAGTACAGAATGCTTTGAATATATCAACAATATATCAAACAAATGTATTTGTAGTATTTAAGCATATTGCTGATTTTCAAAGAAGAGGATATATACCAAATCATAAACAAGCATGATGCTTTCCAGTAAAATCTTATCTTTAAAATCTGTTCCTTAACTGTTTAACAAAGCATTATGAGGGTTCTGTGCAATCTACAGGCTAAACTGGCAAGCCCTGTTAAAGTCAATAGAGTTTTGTTCACATCCAATCAACAAAGAAGATTAAAAAATAACTCAAAAATAAATTAATGATAAATTTATAATAAAATATTGCAAATTAGATTTATTACTTTGAAAATAACAGTCTCAATTTCTACAATGATGTTTGTAATTTATATTCCTTACTACTTTAAGGTATAATAGGAGTCTACACAGTGTATCTCAGCTACAATGTATAGTATTTCAAAATATAATTTAATTCTTCTTGCCACCTATCTAGTTAATCACCCTATTAGAATATGACTGAATTGCCGTTGATTCTTCAAAATGTTAAACTGAATTCTTTTGAATTAGCTGTCTGATGAATTATTTTCAAACAAAAATTTATTATCATTATTAGTGAGCTAACACCAATGACATATAGAAAATACGAATCACTTGAGTAGCTAAATGTTCATTTGCTTGTTCTTAGGGCAATTTATGTATTCAGTCATGAGCTCCAAACAGTGATTTAATTTTTCTGCAGACCCATATAATTTTTCTTTGACTATATCTAAATTATATAATGAGGTTAATTTATATATGGAAACACTCAAATTTACAAATTTACAAAACCAAAAAACATTACAATGCTAATTTAATAGTTGCTTATGTAGAAAAGCAGTTTGAGAGCATATTGTTTTTTTAACTTGTCATTTATACTCCATTGAGATTGATGTACTCAGTTATGCAAAAGTTTCTCCTCATATGATAGGTAAAACAGACTTGGACAACTTAATTAACGAAGATTTGTTAATTAGATTTGCCATACTTTATAGGTCCTTAGAATATAGCTTGATATTTAGTTGAATATTTCTTTGCTCATAAAGGTCTACATACAAGTATACAGCAAAGAGTAAAACCATTTTCTTGATGTTCAGTCTGGACAGGCAAATAGTGCACAAGTTTTAAAACTCCTAAAACATATTGGTTAATTTAGATAGTAGCCACTGTTGATTTTTTTTTTAGGTATTTTGTTGTTTTACTGAACTATTACAAATGTTGAGAGAAAAAAAAAAATGTCCTTCTGCACATCTAACCATGTAACAACCTATCACTGATGGGAGTAACTAAAACAACGAGCTAAAATGTAGGCAAAGTACATAGATAGCCTGGGATTGTCTGTGGAAAATAACTAGGAAGTCTTCAGGAAAGACTAGACCAAATGTTTTCCTTGGTCTTCCAACCAGTCATCAGCCTAATTTGTCATGCCAAGCTTTTCCTTCAAGAAAATCTTTTATTAAAAGATTTTAATAAATAAAGAATAGAAGTTATTAAAATACATAGGAGGTAAAATTAATAAAACATAATATTTTCTTAACATTTGAGAAAAGGTGATAGCAAGTTATAATATCTCATGTCACTTTAATGCCGGAAGCCCCAAGAGGGACCTCTAGTCAGGCTATAGCATGCTGCACAAATCCTGTCTGTGGTGAGATTGAGCTGATATTACAGTCTTCAGATTTAAGATTTTCTTAGAAGTGCCATAGAAGGAAATTGTGTTGCTGCAACTTTAAGATAAAGACAAGGATGTGGCATCATTGCTGGTAGCAGCAGCAATGTGGCATCATTGCTGGTAGCGCCAGATGGATGCCACCTCCAGGCTTTTGCATTGCTATTAGCTGGATAAGTTCATCCAGTATCAATGGATAATGTGCAGTGCAGCACAGTCCTCAAGGTCAAGTGCTGTGTGGTGCGTCAGTGCTCTCCCCTACCTGTTTGTGGACTGCTAACTGCTTTGAAGTACAATGGCCCTATGGTTAGGACCCATACCACCTCCTAAACTCACAGAACTAAACTCACATCTGTCTTACTGATGTTGTGTTTTGGGGAATTTCAGACTGATTTCTATCTTATTTTCATAAAATACAAAGGAAATGTAGTTTTCCATATTAAATGAGCATATTCCTTAGATCATTACTCTGTATTTGGCTGTTGCCAAATTATCATTACTTCCTGTAGAAATTTAGGTGCATCGAATGCAAAATAATACACTACAAGATTAAATTTATGTTGCTAGACGTAGATAATGAATCTATCTTTAAACATTATGAACAGTTCACTATGTGAAATTATATATTAGGCATATCATATTAATTGCCTTAAAATAACCAGCTATTAAAAATTGTGGCTAAAAATATGAATAACTGTCTTGCAACAGTAATATTGCATTTTTCAACACCCTATAAAAAAAAAAAAAAGTCCGTTTGAATTCATTTAAAATAGAGGTCTGAAAGAACTTTCTGAGTTCATGGCCTGGGGTCCAAGGATCTTTCTCTGGAAATATTGGCACAACATAACAGGTAGCACAACATAACAGGTAGCACCTATAAGGACAAGAAATAGGATCTCTTGTTCTCTCTTTCTCAGCAGGACTTTTTTTCTAAAATATACATGACAAAACGGTAAACATTTTCTATGTTTTTGCTGTCGTGAGTAATTTAATGAATTTTCTGCATCTTGATCCTGCTTTACTAGTGTGATAAAAGGATAAAATGATGAACATTCAGTGCTGTGAAGAATTCTAAACAATATAAGTGAAGACTATATCAAATAGTGGAAATTAAAAGCAAAGCAAATATGAGCAAAAGAAGATGAGCAAGTGAAAGATGAAAGTTATGTTGGAGGAGGGTTTTGAGGTGAAGCTAATTCTGTTTAGATATCTTTGTATTCTGTTTTCAGTTTACAGTTCAGTTATGATAAAAGTTAAACCTTAGGAGGCATTTAAAAATGAAGCAACCCATTGTTGATTACCCTGTTTCAGACATATTCATTAACAAAATAACTTCTCCATATTATCTTTGTAACAAAGCTGCTACTTGCTTTAGACAATCATCCAGTGTCTGAAAAGATTAGATTTATTTTCAACCAACATAGATATTGAACATCATTGAACATTGAACATCAAATGATGTTCAACTAAGTAAAAACTCTGGCTGACATAAATGTGTCAGCACAGACAGAAGCAATGACACTGTAGCTGTATAAATAACAAGAAAATAATAATATGCTGTAAAATAAATGAAAACAGGATAAAAGTCAAAAAGCAAAAATATTCATAAACCCAGATGGCAATGAGAGTTTAACTCAGTTCCAGAAATTCTTTCCTTGAAAAATTCACTTTGAATTTGAAAGGAACAAATATAATTGCTTTTTAATGATATCTTAGTTATTATTACTGTTTGCTCACTAGATACTGCAGAAAGTTTTAAAGTATACTCATAAGACTCAGGAAACAAAACAGGAAATTAATGAGGTTGAGTAATATGATGCTAATAAGAATGGTAAATACCCCAGATGATGCATAGACTGGAACCTGATACAGTGGATTTAAATTTAAAGAGCAGTGACAAAGCCCAAGAAGAACATCATAGTTGTAACTGAATAGTTGGAAAAAATCATTTAATTAGAATGACAAATAAATTGTGTTTATAAAAATCCTGCTGAATAGTGTTTGTCAGAGCTTTTGTTTGCTAGCATTTAAAGTAATAGCAGTTACTATTATAAAGCTTAACTATTTGTGCAGTTGGTGTGTTTTGCATCTAGAAGATGGTACAAGGAAGCAGATGAGCTGCAGGTGATAACTGTTGAGCTTGGAGCAGATTCTATGTGATAGATCTGTGGTGAAAATAGTGGGGAGAATTTGAGAGACTGAGAAAAAGAAAACAGGTCTGTAGGCAGAATTAATCTTTTGTTCGACTTTTACTACAAAAATAGCTACAAGAGCGGAAACAACAAAGTTGTTTCTCCTCCTCCTCTAAAACAGGCAGCAGATATCTTTGGGCAAGGTGGTATTTAACTAAACAAGGTTAGCAAAAGTTAAGGGATAGCAGGAATACATCATAAAACTATTGTCTGGGTTGACTTTCTGATAATGTGTTGTATATTATAGATTTCATCCTACTTTTTTGAAGGACAGAGAACAGAAAAGAAGTACTTGTACTTGCATCCTTGACAAAAATAATAATAAAAAAATGCAAATACTAACACTTTAGTGTTTGCCTCTGTGCCTTTTCTTTTTTTTTTTTTTGGTGCAAGGCAGTTCAGCATTTCACTTACACCACACTGCATGCAGAGCAGTTCAAAAAGCAGAGTACATTCTGTAATGCATAGGGGCAGTTTTGATGGTGGTTCTGGGAGCGTTAGGAGGGGAGTTTGTTGCAGTGATTGCAGAGGTGGGTGACTGACAGTTTTTCTTCTCTTGCTCTGTCATTGTGTGGTTCCATTTGGTGACCACTGATTGAAAGGGATATTGCAACTGATTTTCCACCCTGTAGTCACAAATCACTTAATAAACATGAAGCAGATTTGAATCAGATAAGGGAAAAATACCAAAGCATATGTTTGACTCTAGAGGCTGAGGTGATGCAATGTTATATCCTGTTATTTGCTCTTTGAAAAAATAGAGAGTTATTCCACAATACCATGTTGTAGTAACTTGTTCTTTTTTTCTGTATTCATTCCTCAAACAGAATAGATAAATGTAACTATGAGAAAAAATATCTTTATATCTCCACAGTATAGTAAAGGCCTGAAGTCTACACTTTCCTTTAAAGACATATTTAGTTATTTTGTGACATTTACAATAAATAGCCTCAATCTTTGGTAAAGAGAGAATCTGACTTAAACTACATGAAATGCAAATCAACCAAAGGTTTAATTATAGTTTAATCTGGAGTTCAGTATGTTATGTGTGGGACTGTGTGCCAGGTTGTAGGAAAAAGCAAGAGAGAATGCTAGAATCTAATAGGCAGGATAATTCAGGGTGCAGGGATTTCAAGGGGTCTCTACTCTTGCTGAAAGCAGACTCAGCTGTGGAGTTGGAGCAGGTTGTTCAGGATTTTATCTAGACAGGTTTTGAAAACCTCTGTAGCTGGAGACCTCACAACCTCTCTCCAATCTGCTCTCGCAAGGAACAAGTTTTCCCTTGCATCAGAAATTTTTGGAACGAGCCTGGATCAACACACACAAATTAATTTTAACCAAACAACTATTTTTGGTCCAGATAATGGTTCTTCATGGATGGGCAGGAGTATGACCTTTTCTCTGGGCAGGCTGGGTGATTGGCCAATTACGGTTCAGGAGGAGAAGATGACTGGGTACATGTTGGAGGCCTTCCCTTTCGGGTGAGGGAATGGGATATGTTCACTGCCAGAGTCACAAATCACCTTGCTTCGCTTGAAACTGTAATCAGCTAGTTTTGTGTCAGAAGTTCTACTACATAAAACAGTCAAGGATAATTTGATGTACGTATGTATTTTTTGTACATATGTACTTTATGTATTAATGTATGTATGTACAGGCATGGAGTCAAATGTAGTCAAATATGGAGTTACCTTGGTTCATACTGATACAAATTTAGATAAATTTGTGAAGGATTTAGGTGGGTGTTTTATTTTAGATGGAACATTGCTTTTGAAAAGAAAAAGGAAGCTCTAACTCCTATCTGCTGTTTATTTTTGCTCTTATTTCCAGTTCATTTCCAACCTAGCGTTGCCTTGGGTATTTATATAGTAGCAAAAGAACTGTAGACTGAATGATGACATCCATACAACTATTCATAAATCTTAGTTTCATGTCGAGGGACTTCACATGGTTAGTTGATTCATTTTGTATTTCTCTTTAGGTTATTGTATTCCTATTATAGTATACAATATTTTGTTGCCATCAAGCTACACCATGATGGGATGGCAGAATTTTTATTGCTGTTTCAAAAATATAAGATACATTTGCAATTTCTTGAAGTACATAGCACTTCTGAACAAACATTTACTTTTCCTATGTTTATGAGTACTCCAAAATGAATCTTAAAAAGACTTATATGAAGAGATACTCTATAGTGATATGATTACATCAGTTTCCTAAAGCCTTACCAATGTTTTGAAACAAATGGAAAAATAATTCTCAAGGATCTGTACAAGGTAGGAGAATACTCAGAATTTTTCACCTTTCCTTTTGTATAGTTTCACTGACTGATGTAGTTGCACTTCCACAAGCGCCTTAAGGCTCCTTGGTTGACCCAGGTCCTTCCATTGTTGTTCATTGATGCTCTGTTTTATAGAGAATTACATAAATGATAGTCTGAACGTAGGGCTTTTGACTAATGAATTCTTAGAAAGGACAGCTAGTTAAAAAAAAAAAAAAAAAAAAAAAGAAGTCTAGTGCTTCTGACTCAGCAGTGTCTAGAACCAAATAAAAACAGAATCTTACTCTGGCAAAATAATTCACTTGTGCTGATGTGGCCGTTTAATGTTGTCTCAAGATGGCGATTCCTGGAGTAGTGAGAGAGACTGATTGGTCTTGTCTTGACTGAAACATCAGTGCTCAAATTGGCAAATTTCACCAGTAGGGCTGAAACAGCCCTATTTTATGCTTCAAGAGTTATATAGTCCTGGGAGGGGTATTACACGCTAAGCGTAACATAACGCTCAATACCCAAGAAAAGACAAAGCAATTCACAAGTTAGTTTCATTTTGTCATTCCAGAGGAATAATAATAACTTCATACTTCCCTTCCCATGTGTTCTCAGTTTTCCCCACACTCCCTATTGGCCTCATGCACCAATGTAAGCTATACATCCTGGGAGAAAAGGAATTCCCCAAATCCCAAATCATTCTTCTCCTCCTTTTTTTATTTTTTTATTTTTTTATTTTTATTTTTTTTGTTTTCCCGCAGATTTCAAACTGGAATACAAGAATAATGAAAAGTGGTCTGTATATTGCACATTGTCTCAGGCAACAATATCCAAATGTATAATGATGAAAGAAACCCTGTGCCTCCACAAGCAAATCCTGATAACAAGACACAGCATTATGTTCATGGGGTCTACGCCATTATTCAAAGCCTTATTCAGAGGCGTAGATTTTACTTTCTTTTTTTGTGATTGTCTGTTTATTTTTCCTTTTTAAATAATTTTAGGAACTTATGCAATTGCACTGCTGAGTTGAATCAGTATCTGAAAGAATTCATTAAGCTTATACAGTGGCCTATAAGCTTGCTATAGAAATTCTTTTATATTAAGGATCGAGACAATGTCAAAACAGTGTCACAACAATTTTTAATAATTGCATACCATTCAATGTCTAGATATCTGTGGACACAGTCTGCAGTGTCCTGATCATGATGTAACAGGGAGGAAAGGAGAAAATAAGCCGTTGGTACATGCTTTATATGTGTTCCTTTCCTTTGGTGCACAAGGAGGTTACAGAAGTGGGAAAAAAATGCTTCAAAATGCAGCAAACTAGAGCTAGGAAAAGGAACCTAGGAAAAATAAATTATTCTTAAAAAAAGAAGTTTGACATTAAAGCTATTCACATAATTATATCAATTTCTATTGTCTTGTTGGGAGTGAGAGGTTTGCAATTTTTTATCCAAAAGAAAAACCTTAATTTTCATTGCTTTGAAATTATTATGGCAAATTTATTTTAAGATATTTTTAAAAAATATAAGCAACATTTGAGAATTAAACAGTTCAGCTCATTGCTATGAGGGTTTTTATGAGGCTTTTTTTTTTCTGATTTAGCTAATAAAAATTCATTGTTCATACAGCTTTACAGATTACTAGTTTACTTAAAGTATGTCAACATATTTTTTTCTTTTAATATGGGGTGCTTGGATTTTCATAAATGTTTAATGTGATGTTTTACCAAGCCTTTTAAAGAAATCAGTTTGGGATGGTAGATTGAAAGATCCTCTTACAGATTGACAATGGATTATAGGATACAAAATGAAAGATAAAAGTGCATTCTCATTTTTTAGAGTGGCACCGTAGTCACCAAGGACCTGCACCGGGACTGGTATGTCTTTAGTGTCTTTTATTAAGTGACCTAAAAAAAGGGTGAATAAGAAAATATAGATTTTTGTAGATGATACACTATTATTCAGGACAGGGATACAAAGTTGATGCCAAACTGTTAAATGGATTTTGAAATATCGTGCAATGGAGTGATATGTAGTTTTGAATATTCATAAAAACTAACGCATGTGGATTTTGACTGGTGGAAAGTCGCAGAAGGCTGAGCCCAAGGTGGAAGCATTGCATGCAGGAACCAGGCCACCAGCTAGGATCTGAGATGCTCAGCTGTCAGAGCAAGTGTCTTCCCCTGTTTCCATGGTGTCAGTCCCAACTGCGCTGAAGGGTCTGCGATTTTGCATGTATGTTTATAATAGAATAGAAACCCTCCAGCTATAGCCATGCCACTCATTAAGTTTCAGATGATATATGACTGAGTGGTGGTACTCTTGAGGACACTCCATACAATTTCCCCAAGGCAAACACCTGCCTCATGATCCTCTTTCATGTTCCCATACCCTGTGCCAAGAAGCATACAGTGAAGTTACAGATGGCATAGGAAAAGGATAAAAATACATATGGAATAGAATCAATATGAAGAGAAATAGAGTAGTCCAAGACCTTTAAGTCTTGAAAAGAAGTGAGTGAGAAAGGACATATTCACCATTTTATGAATATTATATGCCAGGTGAATAAAGAACATTTATTCATCATTTGTAGTAATAAAATAAATAGGAACACTCAATGAAATTTATCAGGCAGCAGATTTAAAGTGAGAGGTAGCACTTTTCTGTACAATACATAATTAAGTTGCAGAAATCATTGCCATGGGGTGTTTTGGATAGTAAAATTATTACTAGGTTGAAAAATGGATCAGAAATTCATATAAAGTATCAAAGTCAGTTAAACATGAAGGTCTCCTAAGGGCTTCATTCAATAAGTCCACAGTTCATAAGATTACTGGAAGTTGTAATGATGTATATATAAAGGGATGAATGTCCTTCTGTATCTTCCCAGGTTCATATGTTCTTCATGCGGTATGTGTTACTGTTCATTGTCAGAAATTAGATATTTGTTCTAGTGAATTTTTGACTTAACATGTCAGTACATAAATCCTTCCATATCAAGGATATGCCCAATTTAAAGTCTTCACAGAACCTATTTTCTCTCAGACAATAGTCTGAGCACCCCTTATGCCAAAGAACCTCTTAGCAATTCATACAAGATAATGGTATATTTTCTTCCCACTCCAATAAGAACATTTTTTTTCTATTTACTTTCTATTATTTCTTTTTATTATTTCTTTTATATTATTTCTTTTATATTATTTCTGTATTATTTCCTATTAAAGAGTTATTTCAAGATTTTCTGTTTTCATGTTATATTTATTTAATCTATCAATGTCTGGTATAAATTTTACAGCCATCATTATATGATGTAAACATCAGAAAAAATGGTATCACTTCTAATCAACATAGAAATAAAGAGTCTGTGAAGAGGGAAATATACTGTTCAATCAATATAATGCTTTATTGAAGTGCCAGCCTTCCTTTGGATAATTTATGTGTTGGATTTTTCAGTGCAATTTCTGTATGCTGAGGCAGTAATATCTTATAATTCCAATGATGTTGATAAAATGTTTTTGCATGATGTATATAAAACAAAGAGATGATCATAGCTGAGACCTAGCAGAAGTAAGAGTCAAAGTTTTGCCTCAGACTTTTGGTTAACATTTTGAGGACTGAAGCTCAGAACATCGCAATTTAGGTGATCAGAATATCCTCCTTTTACCAACAAGTTTTATGTAAGAACAGCCAAAATTACCAAGTCATTACCTGAGATTTCAGGAAAAAACAAATCTGTTCATTCACTTGGCATAATCATTATTAAAATATGTACCAAATTTTTAATGTATCTTTGCATGGTTTCATTTTCTAGTCATTTGAAATTGTTATTTTTTTCTCTCTCTGTTAAAGAACTCCGTAAAAAAGATATTCATATAACTTGATAAGACAACTCTCAATCTTCTTTCTTAGCAAGTATACTTTTTGGATCTCTCTCTCTGGAACCTCACCATCTGATCAGCCACCTCTGTACCCTCACCTGCAGTGCTATGCTGGTATATTTGAATCAGCAGAGAAGCTACCTACCCCATAGAACCTTTACTTATCCTTGAAGTGCCTAACACATATTTCATGTGGATATATTGCAGTGTTTCATGACTTTTCTTCGTCCATTATTTTTTATGTCAAAGGATAAACTTTTACTATCATTCCTCTTGCTGAGCAAGAACATATTGTCCTGTATGTCCTAAGATAAGCTAAGGGTGAGGTGAAGGACTGTTGCAATGTGGCTTAATTTCTTTTGGTAAATGACATTGTCTTTCCAAAAAAAAAAAAAAAAAAAGTATTTTTTGCCACTTTGAGCTTCTTAACAGAACTCTTAACAGAACAGCAACTCTGTAATGACATTTTATCATATATCTGTAATCTATATATATGAAAAAATCTGAGATGCATTCCTTAATATATCTCCACTGATATATATTTTTACATATATGTGTTATTCCAGAAAGAGAAAATAAAAGTAGTGCTGTCGTAAAGATACATTATTAAATCTTTAATCAGAAGAGCAAAGCGTTTTGTTTTCTTTTTTTCTGAGAAATTATTTGAAACACATAAAAGGCTATTCAAAGGCAAAGAGGACTTTATTTATGTGTAAATCAATATAAGAGCAGAATGGGTATTTCAAAATGGATATGGGCTGACTATATTTTTGTAATTAAACAAGGTCTTTTTTTATTTCAAAAGTTATTGAGACTTACTTTTAGGTTACTTTAGGTTTGGTTATAAGAAACCAAAGCATGAAAAGGGTTAAGGCAATTTGAGTGAAATTTTATGAAGTGGTAAAGAAAAGACATCAGTCCTAGAAAAGAAGGGCAGTAGGCATTCAAAAAAAAAAGTAAATTTCAAAAAAGGAGGGTGAGGATAATCTGTAAGAGATCTGACAGTAAGTGAAAATAATATGCACATAATAGCAGAATATCCTAATGCTAAATAAAAATATAAATCATAATAAACCATTAAAGCTCCCACTACAGCCTTAAGAACATAACAATCATACAGGAATTTTGCAGAAAATGAGAAAAGTGTCACATAGCTAATGAAAAAGGTATGCAGTAACTATGAGAAGGCTATGGAAAGAGAATCAAAAAGGCTATAACATACACTGAGTTAAAACCAAATGATATAAAAGACTATAACTGATATAAGGGTCTATAACTATACTAGAAGTGGATAAAAAAATGGCCCTCAGTGCAGAGCAAATAACAGGAAAAGAGGACAACTGGGAAGCTATGACAGAACACTTTTAGCTTTGTTTTCTGGAAAAGAATTGGAGTAAGTGATTTTAAAGGATTTATTGCTTAATAAAAAAAATGTGATTGAGTTTACTAATGATTTCATTTACATTTCAAAGCAGAATGAAAAAAATGACTAAATGTAGCCTCTAAATATATTTTGGAAAATTTACCTGGAAAATGCATGCGAAGAATAGTTATCAGTGAATCTTAATCTGAAAACCATTCCAGATTGATTCTGCAGGGTTCAGGTCTAGGTCAGGTTATACTGGGTATTTTCACAGAACCTTGGCTAGTGAGAAGGAATTGTGCATAAACAGTGATTATGACATCAAGCAGTGGTAGAGCGAGGGGAGAATAAGCAGTTCAGAGGATGGAAATAAACTTCAAAATGATGCTGATAAATTCAAGTGGACATGCAAGCATCAACAAGGTGAATTTTAATTAAGGCAAGTACAATATGCCATATATTATACAGGAGAAAACAAAGGCATAAATATAAAATGACAAATGAACACCCAGACCATAGTACAGCAGGAAATACACCCAAAGTTATAATTCATAACAAAATAGTCAATTTTATGGGCATTATATTCACTATTTGCATAGTTGTGTATGTTTTGCATGTGTGTGTATGTGCAAAGATAAATTCTAATTAGATAATTTTAGACATTTTAGACATTTATAGATAAGAGTCAACTTTTACTAGAAGTAATTTATGCTGTATCATTTCTCAGCCAAATGTTGTGCACAAGTACAAAATACTGGAAAATAATTTATTTCTGTGATAAATTAAATCAAAACTATTAATTTAAGGAATGCTAATTGAAACCTCCACTGGTTTGGAAAAACTACATAATGAGCTGTCCTTTGAAATGAGGCATCTGATTCTCCTTGAGTGTAATATATTTCATTCTAACAACAAAATACCATCTTCTAAACTTTGTTTTGCTTTAAGAAACATTTTCGCCTCTGTCCTGTATAGAAACTAACACCTCTTATTCTGTAGTGGTCCTACTTTGTTCATATTTTTTTTTGAGAAGTAGGAAGCAGATTTCCATATCAAGACAGAAGTATTCATTTTAAAATGTGTTTTTAAAATTTAAAGTTGAAAATTTCTCAGTACTGTAAATTTTATTATTTATAACACAGATTTATTATTCATGACACAGATTGCTCTAGTAAAATCCATTTGAAATATTCCTATTTACTAATTGCCTTTTGTTATTTAAAATAACATTACTTATCTGCATTTTAAAATATACTGTGAGATTTCATAATACTCAGAAGACTCTTACACATTCTTCTTAGCTAATAATTTCTTGTTGTTTTGGTTCTTTAGACATTTATTGCTCTTTAAATCTTCCGTATGGCCTCTGCTAACAGGCAGTATGATGTCTTCTGTTGGACAAATTAAACTACAAATGTTCAGCTCAGAGGCATGCTTCCAAAGCATGGAGAGGTTAAAATGTTGTGACATGGATCAGTAGTTTACAGTTTGATTTACTGGGAACAGCAGGTCGCCAGCAATCAAATGCATGCAGTGGTGTCCCTACAGGGTACTTTTTTTTTTTTTTTGAAAGTAACATTTAATTTTCAAAAGAAAATAATTACTTAAATAGTGATTTTACACATAAGCGTGTATAATGAATTTTAATTAGTGGAATAATACTTTTTTTACAGGTATACATACACACACTTAACTTACAAAGTAAGAACAAAAATTCCATTTTTTCATAAGGTTTTCTATAAATGTTTCTTTTGCAAATAGCTTCTGTAATATTTGCTATTCTATAAAATACAGATAACACTGCAGGAACATGGATCTCTTATTCAGCTATCTTAGCTATCTTAGCATATATAAACTCAATAATCACCTATTTCTTGATTATTTCCTCTTCAACATGGTATCTTGGAAGAATTTGACACAGACCCTTCTGATGTGAATAGTCCTTTATGTGTATCTATAGGGTTTAGCTCAGTGCCATATCAGCATATGTCTAGAACTGGAAGCAATGTAGCTGTGTCAGTGGGAATCTTCGCTTGAGGTTATTGTTCCTGCTTCTCAGGGTGAGTGAGTATCTCTGCATGATGCTTGTCCGTGCAACAGGAGTAGTCCGGACTGTAAGGCAACAATCCATGGTGCGAGACTCTTCAGTTCAATGTCTGATAAGTGCTTTAGGTTTTTTCCCAGTGATTATGTGCACACAAGTAGAAGTGTGATGTGCACAGCTTTTGGGAAGATAGACTTGACTACCCCAGTAGTATTGCTGTGCACTGTGTAGATGAGCCAATTGCTTATAGAGTCTTCCCTGAAATGAATGGATCTTGACTCTGAGTAAAGAGCAAAGGAGATGACTTCGGACACTTTTAGGACCATTTGTTTGGATGGGTGAAAGAGTCTCTTGTAGCTTTTAGGATTCAGTGTGCATTTCACAGATGCTGGGTTTAGTGCCAGAAAGAACTAGTGGATCACCTAGTCTTCCTTCCTATAAATGACAGGCTCCTATATTTCTTTTGTTTTCCTGTGCTAAGCTCAAAAAGTGACTGGACTAAAGATTATCATCTAGAAAAGCTTTCAGTCTTGGCTGAAAGCATCAAGAAATTACAACGAACACACCCCGCCTTTGATAATTGGTCCAGTGGTTCTCGTCATTGTTTGCAAATAAAAGAATACTTATTACTCTTGAATATGTCTAGCATTGATGTCAGCTGTTGACTTTTTTCATTTCTTTGGTGGGTTAAAGAAAGATATGCTAAGAAAAAGCTCTTTTAAGATGTATTTTGCTTTTGCAAATATGAGCTACTAGAATGGCAGATAGAGAAACTTTCATATTTGTGACAAAGTAACTTTTTCCAGCAAAGCCTGTAGGGTCCATGATTTTGCTACAGAGTGGAAGTAATTTGACTTACATTTTAAATTTTAACTCCAGCCAGACTTTCATGCCAATTTCCCTTTGATCTGTACAGGAAATATAATCAAAATTCTTCTACCATTTTGAATATTGCACTCCTCAAAGTGCCCTTGGTTTTGACTTCTGTACTTACATGAAATTCTGAGGATTAAGGAATGAAGCTAGTGCAAGGTAACTGCAGGGAGAAATGTCTTTTCCTTCCGATCTCTCATGCTTCCCAATGTCTTTAGTGTGAATCTGACAATAGCAGACTGTGTGGGGAAAAAGAAAAAAAAAAGCCCCAAGGAGATTAGAGGTTGAGGAGGGCAAGCTTCATCATGAACATCTTCCTGGAGGTAACTGCAGGCTAGTGATGATTTGTTATAAACTTCCCCTGTCTGTTTGGAGAAGAGAAAAACATTGATCTTAGGACCTGTGTAGACACTCAAAGAGTGAGCATAGCCTCACAGGGATAGATACTGCAAAGGTTTTTGCACTGGTAATGTTACTGGAATTATTAGTGAAGTTTCTTCTGTATTAATTAGAAAATTTGGGCTACTGAATGATTAAAGTGTTGGACTAACACTAAATTCTTGGCCGAATAGGTAGGATGTTTCGTTTTACTCCAGCAAGATTACAACTATATGTATGTAATTTGACTATAGTATATTGAACATCCACTTTTAGTAACAGGCACAATGTTTTGTTGTTTGGTTCACTTATTAAGGCTCTCCAGAAAGAGCAAGCATTCCTTACCTACCCAGGCAATAGACTTGTAAGTGTAATTCTTCTCTATACAGAATAAGAAAAAAAGAAAAAAGAAAAGAAAAAAGAAAAAAGAGAAAAAAAAAAGAGGTCTGAGGAAAAATCCTAGTTATAAAAAGTAATAGATCTTGGCAGTACTATAAGGGAGCAGAACTATGCAAGCATCTCACTGAGGACCATCTCAGCTATTCAGCTAGACTGTTACCCAGAGAAGAAACTAGTCAGATACAGGTCATTCTCAATTCAGTTGTATTTGGAATAGTTGTGAAAGTGGAGAAATGCGTGGAGAGGAAAACATTCTGTCGCATATATCCATATGCCTGTCCTGGGTCCTCAGCTCATTAATAAAGGCCTTCAGAGAGCTGTGGTTTTGAAGCAGATCTTGTCCCAGAGCTTTGCGATCAGATAGCAAGGAGATCAAATCCTGTGGCAGCCTGGTCTCCCTCCCTTTAGCCTCCCTTGCACACCCTGCCAGGCTCTGCTAGTTCTGCTTGAGCAGAGGCCGTGTCGAGTGGTACATTCAAGTCCTGCCTCTGCTCCTTGCAGGCTTGCCTCAGTCTGGGGAGACCTTGCTTTGATCTCCCCAGTCACACAGGGGGACCCTGCAACTTGCTGCATCGTTTGAGGCAGCAGGACCCATACACTAACAATCAAGCACAGCCTCAGTAAGGGTTATGTGTATTTGTATTGATCAGCGGTCTGATAAGAAAAATTGAGTCGTAAGATCAAGTCACTTTGCATACGAGATATTTATACTATGCTTTTAATTAAAGACTCCTTTAAAGTCCCTAACATCTGTATGAAAAACAGCTACTTAAGATATCAGCGTCTCAGAGGACCAGGACAGCAGCACTGTCCATCAGCATTACGTTTACTATTTGTATCACAAACAAGAGGCTACTTGTGTTGTAGACTAACATTACAGAGTACTTGTGTTTGAGACTCTTCCTTTCATCATACTTCTTTATTCTGTCAATTCAACAGATTACTTGGAAAATCTTTGGCATATGAATATTTGGATTTATAAGTTGCAATCTAAGTTTGAAGTTAGAAAATATTTCTTAATCTTGGCACCTTTCAGCATTTCACACCCACAGTGCTATAAACTTTCATTAATCTTCAGTCAGATCTTTATCCAGTTCTTAATGATCATGCAGTAGTTTCTCATAGACTTTATATGGGAGTAGCTTCACTTTAGAAGGGCTTTCATATATTTCAACTTTGATGTTTTTAAAACATTTAAAACATTTTTTACACTCTTCCAGTTATCATCTTAACTTCACAGAAAAAAAAAAATCTTAGTGTTAGTTATTTTTATACTTCTAGCAGAGTAACTCAAAAGTTAATTGATTGCTAAAGAACTTACCATAAAAAAAAATCAAGGTGAAATGAGGTACAATATTTTTATCTTTTTCTCTCCTTCCAAATATTGACTTGTTTAACTTTTTATTTGTTTTACAAATCAGAATAAATTATTATAGTGTAGTATCTACCTAAAAGTTTAATTTAGTTTTAAATAGCTATTAGTTAGATTAAATATGAAGGATGGTGATGAGCTCTTTTACTAACTGAAAATGGCTTTTTTTCAATCATTTGGCTGTAGATCTGAGACATGGAAAACAGAAGTAGGTCTGTAGCTAGCTTAAATCTTGTCAGCATCCTGAGTCCAAATGAAATAAAATGCTTAGTCCTACTCCTGACAGTTTTACATGAGACTAATCTACTAACCATTTAAAACTTGACATATTACTCAGAAACTGCTAATAAAACATTGTATTCTGGACACTGCATTTTTTTTTTTCAAATTGAGAGTGACACGGATTTATGGAAAAGAGTCTATCTTCTCCTCCCAAATTGAATGAGAAGTGTTTCCTTTTTCCTCTGCTCTGTATCTCATGAGTGGACACTGGACTATGTTGATGTAGAAGATTAACTCAATTCCTTTCTTCTTTTTGTTTATTTACATGCTTTCTGCATCTCCAAGTTAATCTCTCCCTTACTACATTGTTTCTTGATGCATCATTTGAAGACTCAACAGTGAAAGTTATGAGCTGTATGTTTTCATTAAATAACTCTGTAATCACCTTGCACATTGGTTTGTTTTTCAAGTCACTGCATTATCTCATCTATGCAGATAACTAGCTGAGGAGCTCCTGAACCACCATAGGAATTAACTCAAGTTTTCTGGATGCACACACTGAAGAAGTCCTGATACCCAGCTACCACAGCATTACAGCTTGAGTTTTGTACATGCGGGGCACTTAACATTTCCATTCAATTAAAACTTCTACATCTCCTGCCGCAGAGTTATCTCATGAATTCTTTACTATAATACAGACATTGCTATATATGTGGGTACTACAAAAGCTACAGTTCTAACTCTAGGAAACCCACAGCTCTGTATTCTTTTTATTTGAATATTTGTACTGGAAATATTTTCACAAAAGAACAATTTATAGAAAATTATCCATCTTGTCGACCTCTTCAAATAAAATATCCATTAACGTGTAACATTTATTTGATATCTTTGACAAATTCACATCTTGAGTTCTCAGTTTAGACAACAATGGATTTTGTAAGAGATAATGGGGAGGACACAGGGGAGTTGGACTGTCTCTTTGACAATTTATGTCACAGTGTCCTTGCACCAAAATGATTTAATATAATTTATATAGGAAACATTTTTCCAAAAAAAAAAAAAAAAGATAAAAAGAAATAAAAGATACTCTCAAGTTGTCCTACAACAGACATTTATATTTATAATGGCTATCATTAAAGGCTATTAATCTCAATACCAGACTCAGAAACTTAAAGGACATTGATGAGCAAACATAAAAAATATATATATTTCTGTAGTAATTGACCATAAGGTTAATGATTAGTTAGTTTTTAAATCCCAGTATTTTCACACAGAGCAATATTAATGACTGGACTGATGGAAAAAGAGCGATATGTTGACTTAATTACTAAATCAGTCGGGATCTTTTCAAAATCAGTAAAATGGCAGTCAGTTTCAGCTCTACTTTTTTTAATGTGAATCTAGTTCTTTCTGAACAGAAAGAACTGGAAATTGGATTTTCTGACTACTAAAACTGAAAGACTTGATATCCTTTCCTCATTCCTATCCAGAAAAGAAAGATTGAAATCTACCAAGATTTCTGCAGAAAGGTACCACTTCAATGATTTTATGGGTTAAAACAGTCTTTGGGAAAACTTATATTGAATTTCCCATGTAGATTTGTTAAATCAGAAACTTAAATCTTGGTCTTGTGTAAACAAAAGAGTGCCCTTACATCTAGGTTGTGACTTTTGCAAAGATGCTCAGAATGAATCTTGTTAACAGCAAGAGTAATTGCTTTATGGGATCAAGTCAATCATGGAAGAAAGAATACTAGAATTGTTGGCTAATAAGTATATGTTTTACACATTTAGTACAAACCAGTGTAGCAAGCACAGTAAGCTTTGTCTGGTTGTTACCTCACTTTGGTGACAGTTTACTAATTTACAGAAATTGAATAAATCCTTTGTCAGATGCTGAGAGAGAGATGATCTTGATGGGTGGTTCTCCTCATTTAGGGGCAGGAGTTGTACCATGCATAATTGTTAACTCCCCCACTAACTTCTACACATGCATGGCCAATGCATGGCCTTAGCAAAATCTGTGATACTTTGTCCTCTTTTTCTATCAAAACTTTTAGTATCAATGCAGTTTTGCAGTTTTCTTTCAACAAACTACCTGGACTAAGCAGGGAGATTCCACACAGCTACAGCTAGCATGAAAGCAACCGTTCAAGAGACTGGATGAAGTCTACATGCTAAGATATGTTAGCCCACTTAGGCCTGTGTTAGCCTAAGCATGGCCATTGCAAGAATTTGGTAGCATTAGTTTGATAGTATTGATTTCAGCAGTGCTTCCAGCTGGTGCATCAACCTCAATTCACCTTCTTGATCAACTCGATTTCTACGAACCTTTTAAGGCTTTTAAGGGAGCCTTAAAAGCTTAGTATGAAATAATAGTATTTTTACAATTTTTACAAGACCTCTTAGATTTGGATTTTTTTCTGGCCATCTTCAAGATCTATACTAATGCTTGTGCTAGAGGGGTTTATATGCTTTTTGCTTGGGACTAATCTTGCAACAAAACTAGAATGCACATACTTTGGAAATTAATTTTACTGAAAGCATACCTGGTTCTGTGTTACTGGTTTCTCCTCCAAACAGAATAACAACACACAAAGCTTAAACTCTGCTACTTTTGATAATCAAATAGAAGAACAGGACACTCAAATACAGCCAGAGATGCCTGTTCTTATTCTTGTTCTTCTCCTTCCTCCCATTCACCTATTTTGTAGTTTCTTGTTTAGTTGAAATTATTACTCATTTGTTCAGTGGTGTAATTGTGAGCAGGGCCTTTGTAGTCTGGCTACTCTTTCGTCATGTCCATATCAGATAAGCAATGCACAAAAAAGAAAACAACAATGTGAATGGAAACATATTTTAAATAGTTTGGCCAGCATGTGTTGAAGAATAACGTTTAAAATTTCTACTAAATCAAATGCTTTTGTTTTACAAACTCTCTCTTCTATCCCTCAATTCTTTGTGCTCTGGTTTTAAAGAAAGAGACAATTCTTTCTGGTTTCATTTTGTTGTACAAGATTTTTGCAAATTAAAGTTAGTTTTATACATGCACATAATTCAACAAGGCAGGGATTTTTGAAATGCTTGTGTGTCGTATTGTTAAAAATATAGCTAGCTATCAGTGTGTAGAAGTAAAGTGGAAGATAGTGTTTTATGTTATGTTTTCAAAGGAAATGTAAGATATGCACTACACCATTAAAAAACAAACTAATCTGCCCTCAATCCCACCTTGCAACATGAAATGGCAATTAGACATTAGGTTTTTGAGTGGGAATAAAATACTAATTGACTTCAACAGATTTAGCATGATGCAGAGCATTATTTTTGAAAATTACCACCTAAATAGTACAGAAAAGAGTGTAGTGATTTCCAAGAAGAATAAGATTTGTTTCTCAAAAAAAATTTAACACCTTATTTCTTCTGCAATTCAGTCATTTATCTGTAATTACAAAGGAAAGAAGCCGCCAAGGTGTGAACTTTCCTAAAGCATGTCTGTATGGATAGCTTTATATTTTTGCTACTATTCTTGGCTAGAAACAAATGAAACCAAGGTATATAATAAGTATTAAAAAACACTTTTTTTTCCAAATATGTTTTAAATAACATATTATCTAATAAAATTTTGTTGACTGCATATAATGGCAGAATACTTTAAGCCGTTGGTTCAGAAACAATGATATTGAGATTCTCCATGAACAGCTCCTATGCATTTATGGAAGACACTTCCACAGAGGAAACCTGTTCTCAACATAAATTTGCTATGCAAGATTCTGTACAGTTTGGATGGGGAGATATATCTTTCAAAGTACAAAAAAGGATTAGACAGCTGCATTTTACTTTATGGATAGGTGTTCTATTTTCCTTGGAAATAGAGGAAAATATTCTAGTGGATGCACTTTAGCTATGCTTGGAGCAATGGTTGGCACAGAAGCAGAGTGGATTGCCAGTGCATTATGTTAATGGTGAAAAGCTTTATAATTTGCTGAGGAGATAAATTGATATGAGAAAAGGAGTAGTTATATGAACAGAATAAGCAATCATTTTCTACCAGTTGCCATTACCAATTCTGTCAGCTTGCAAACCTACTTTCTGGAACAACCCCATAGAAATCACAAATTATAAAGATCTGATTTTTGGAAGTGTGAATTTAGTTAGAACTCGGCCAATATCAGCATATTTTTAATTAGAATGATCTTAAATATAGCCAATGGCTGTCAGGGATAAATGTGTTAATGAACAATTGACTTGATAGACAGACTTAACTAGATATTGCATATTTTAAAAATAAAACACTTTCTTATTTCCCCATGAGAATATTTAAATGGCTAGGGTGTAGTTTTCTCATGCCTAG
Organism: Tinamus guttatus; assembly: GCF_059628265.1. Taxonomy (NCBI): domain Eukaryota; kingdom Metazoa; phylum Chordata; class Aves; order Tinamiformes; family Tinamidae; genus Tinamus; species Tinamus guttatus. The sequence goes on from NW_028288546.1 coordinate 346,026, forward strand.
CACTTTAACCTTTAGTTTAACTTTCACATGTTTTTTATGATAATTAAGGAGGAATTTTGCTATAGGCAGAATATGTGCTATTCAAAGTAGTTGCTAGGAAATAGGACATAAAATCTTAGTTTTGTTTCAATTGCTCAGTGAGACCTCCTCTAGTAAATGGTTTATTCTCAAATATGTAAGTAGCGAACATTTGTTACTTCTGTATTACTTAACAGTTAGCCAGAGATGTGAGAATTTAAATGAAAGTGCTCTTTTGCCTTGCATCATTAGGTAATGTTATTATACAGAGAAATAACCACACAGAAAAGTGCAACTAATTACACCTGTGCTTTCCAAAACCCAAGCATCTATATAGTATGTTTCCGACCTTTGTAATAAGATATTTAAGTCACTTAAATTAACACACTTTTAGAAAGTGTGTTTCCTGGGCAAATTAACAGTGAAAATCTCAGAAGGTCTCTGCCATGAATATAGGGCATAGTGCAGTTACAACAGCTTCTGCAATATACAGCAATGCATATCTAAAAGCCAGTAACGACAACAACGCAAAATAAAGCTAACCAGAAAAGGGACTTGATATGTTTGGGCTTTCTTTTTTATTTTCTTTTTTTCTCTGTTTTTTTTTAATGAAATTCTGGAGACCAGTATTGCTTATAGCTTATAGAACCAGGTCTGCTGAGCCAAACACCTCAAAAACAAGACAAATAGATGCTCAGCTGACAGCCTGGCAGGATGGGGCAAAGTAGCACCAGGCTGAGCAGTTGGCATATAACAGCTAGGGATTTTGCAGGTAGCATCTTTGCCTTTAATTAAAGGTTTCAACCAGAATGAAAATGTTTCATAGAACTTAACATTTTATCTCATGCTTACTAATTTGATAGTAGAATTATTTGATATTACAATTACTTTTCATCTTCTTTATGGTTCAATCCTTCCTGCATCATGGTAGAGTAATAGAGTGCTAGAAATTGCATATACATGAATATATGTGCATATAGAAACTTCCTGCCTGTACACATGATGTCTCGTGTGGAAAATGACTAAGTTAGATCACATTGGGGGATCCCATCTCTTTGTGTGAAATAAGGATTGAACTGGCTTGCTCAGTTTCCTGAGTGAGGGTTGTAACTTCTTAAGAGGCAATCTAAAAAAAATGAGAGACATCTTAATTGGTGTTTCTGATTGTGTTTTGTAGGGAATGTGCTAGGAACAGTCTTATTAGCTTGAGCTAACTGGATAACTTGCACAGAATACTTAGATTTTGCCTTCCAAGTTGTTTGGAAGGTTCCTTGGAGTGGAGTATTTACAGACAAGCACAGAAATGACTGGAAATTCTGTGGGGACGAGAGGAGAGGAGTTTCACATAAAAGGGACAAATACTTCAATATCTGCTCTCTGAGTAAATATATTAAAGATTGTCAGATGTTGCCACAGTGAGACTGATACATATTCTGCAATCTCATAGCACTAAATTAAAAAAAAAAAAGAGAGATATTTGGGGGTGGGGGGAGGCTGATGTAAAACAATGTCAGTAAAACATTTTTTCATTTATCTTGACACCTGAGGGAAGAACAGCACTAAAACTATTTCAGAAATATGGGAAATTATCTTAAAGTTACTCAATTTTCTGATGACTCAGAAAAATGGAAAGAATACTGCCTCTAAATTGTTACCATTTCAAAAGTCTTCTTCAAAAATAATAAATTTGCATAAGCTTAATAGACCTTTATTTAAGATGCATTTTAATTTTTTCCTCTCTAAAAAAGATGAATTTTAAAGTACGTGTTTTATTATGAATAGTTGTTGGCTTCAAACTGTTTGCTCCTGTAGCTTTGTAAGTTTAGGCCCACCTATTTTTGTGCTTTCCATTATACTGTTATAGTGTAGGTTTTTGTGATAAACCTTCATATTGCTAAAGTGCAATATATAGTGAGAGCTTTATAATATAATATTTCTCTTCCATGTATGAAGAAGATCTTGCACTGGATACTGATATATGGTGATATGTCCTTAAAAGTCCCATTTCTACTTCTAGGAAAGAATTAAAGCTCTTATATATTAGTTTTATACAAGACAATTATTCTGTAGAAAGTATTTATTGAAACTTGCATGTATGCTTTCTTGGGTCTTAACCACATCCCTTTCGTCGCTCCCACTTCCCCACTCCCAAGCCTGCTCAGGAATTCTAGAAATTGGGAAGGGGAGTTTGTTCAGAAGCTTGCTCCTGGATTTATGTCAAGTCATCGAGGTAAACAGGAGAAGATCCCCTTTGAGGAATCTAGGAAGGCATTTAGTAAGAAAGAGGCTATTGCATTTCCAAGAGAAGAATGATTTAGATGAAAATAATATGACCATAGTTGGAGAATGGTCTCCCACCAAATGACGCATGCAATTTTCCTGAATAGATCACCATAAGCAGAAATTGAATCTAGGGATTTGTATCCAAAAAGCATTCATTTTCACCAGTGGAGCTGAAACTTAGTTCTAATTACCTTCAAGCAAGAACTGAGCTCAAAATTTAGATCCAGGTCCTTTATGAGAACCAGAGGAAAAAAAAAAGGGAGGGGGGGGTTCAGGCACTTGTGATTATTTTTTTGAATTCACTATTATTTTTCATTATTGTATTTTATCTAGCTGTCTATTACTAATCTTATCTATTACTATCACAATATGATTTTAAACCTTGAATCATTAAGTCATTAAATAACTCCTGGGTAGTGTGTTTTGGAAAGGGTACGCACTGATATTAGCAAGGCAAAGAACGTGGATTTGGAGGAGGCCACTTCCCTGTCTAGTCAATACATTCCTCTATTATTGTTTCTAGAGAAAGGGTGAAAAAAATGCAGTGTTTCGTTTGAAAAGTTTTTATTAGAAGAAACTCAATTGTTTAAAGAAATTATGTTGAGATATCTTTCTAAGTTCCTAATTTAATATGAGAGAGGGTGGGAACTGTGCCTTCTGAAAGATTATCTGCAGCTATTTTTCTAGGTAAGATTGATTTGAATTTAGTTTAAAAGCTGGAGCTACAAACTTGCAGTCTTCTCTTTCAGTTTTCTTCAGTTACTTGCCTGCTAGATGATTTAGGGCACCTTGCTTTCTCTTTTTGCTGATTAGTTTCTCTGTTTATAAAATGGAAGTATCAATATTGGTAACGATATTGTACTTTGCAAAGTCACTTCTAAGATTAGTCTTTGGTAAAACCAAGAAATTATTAAAACAATCTATTTATTGTGGTATGTCTGAATAATTTTATGATCTGTTTCATTGTAGGCTTTTTCTTTCTCCAAGTAGAAGAGGAATACATCATGTCTAAATCTGTAACTGTGTACTTGTTGGCTAGAATTTCACTCTAATTACTGGAAGAAGGCTCTTTAGAAATAAATAGAAGGATCTAGATAGATGTACTGACTTTCATACCATCTAGATAGATATGCTGAAGATGTGTCTACTCCTGTTCTTAGTGTGAAATATTTTCTTGCTTAATTGACTTGATAGAAGCACTGTTTATCAAAAGGTTACTTACACTTTTATTTTTCAACTATAGCATCGTATCTATTAATAATAAATATAAAAATGCTCAGTCTTTTAATGAGCAATTCAAGAAAAAAAGTTACTGTAATTGGAGAAATATCTTGACATTAAAACAAAACAAAACACACACAAAAAAGCCCTTCCTTCATATTCCTTTAATAGCAAATATTCATTAAAGTGGAAGAAGTCGTATTTCATTTGTTGACTCTTGGGTTTAGGAAAATAATTGCTCTTGAAAAATAGGAGGCTATTTTGTTGTTTTAGGTTCTGCATAACTTAAGTTCTCCTACTCCACACCTTGAACATAAGAATCACAGGGTGTGATCCTTTCCCTGGGGGTCAGAGCAGTGCTCTGCCTAACCTGTGCTCTGAGTTAGACGGACGCAAAGGCTTTTTAGCCTTTGTGGCTGTGTCATAGAATCGCCATGACTGACAAATAATGTGGTTTCTGCATAAGCATTGGTTTGTTTTCTGATCACTTGGTCTTGCAGAGTGGACCAGACTGTCTATTCATACTTGGCATACTATACTATTCGTGGATGCATAAGAAGCCCCTTTCCTTTTTTTTTCATGAATTATGCATAAATATGTCAATTAATGTGTGTTAAAAAAATCCTTAAAGAATCTCTATCAAGTCTTTCTAACATTCTACTGATCTTCAGCCCTGATCAATTTAAGTATTTTATTAATATTTTGTATTTGATTGTCTCAATTCAGGCTCTCTGGAATGAACATACCTCCTCCAGTTATCAGCAACAAAAACTGGCTCAGACTTCATTTTGTAACAGACAGCAACCACCGATACCGTGGATTTAGTGCTCACTACCAAGGTACATTTAAAGATTTTTTTTTTCATTTTGTTTTTAAGAAAAATAATTATTTAAGCTGTAGAGGAACAGCAAGGATCATTTTATACCAACAAAATGTTCTTAAAAAAAAGGTAGCTCATATTTTCACAAATAATAAATTCAACTTATGTCAGTGTAGTATGTTAGACTATAGGTATTATGTAGTGTATATAATTATAGTTGAATTCAGTTACAGGAGATACCTACTTCAAGCGTGCACTGTGGAACTACTTAGGTTTTAAAAGATCCTAATATTCTGAAAGATAATGTGTAACAGCTGGAGAAACAATGTTTTTATAATTAAATATTTATTTGCCTCTATGGTTGTATAAGTCAGATTTGTAAAACAGTGAGTAAGTTTCTGTTTACTAGGGTAGTTTTATGACTATTATCTCTTGTTACCTGTTTCTGAATGCATTGGCTTATTAAGGGTTTAATTAACCTCCTCAAGATTCTTATCCACTGTTTTCATGAACAAGCATAATTTTGCATAAGTGTGAAAGCATTAACTTGGGAATCTCACTGTTTCTAACAAGATCATTAAAATGATGAAATGCTAATGAAAATTGTGCTTCATTAGTATTTGGTAATACTAATGCTTTTTCACAAGCATTAATGTAAATAATGCTTCTCAGTATCTACAATGTACCAGTAAGTCTTCAGGGAAGAGTAACCCTTTCTGTGGTTGCAATTTTCCATTTTTCTGATGGCATAATTTTTTCACAGTATACCTAACAATGCAAAGTTAAGGTATTTCTTTTATATTTCTCTACAAGGAATAAAGTTTGGAGCTACTGTACATAAATGTTTGCAGGATCTGGTCCTCAATATGTTAAAAGTAATTAGTTAATGTGCTAAAAACTACAATTAGCAGAAGAATAGGGCATATTTTTATTATGTAACCCTGATCTTTTACAACAGTAAACTTTTTATGACTCTTCGTAATTACCTCAGCTGAGATATTCCATACAAGAACAAAGTAGAATTTGATTGCTATTTCAGTAAGTGCATATATTCATATATCAGACTTCCTGAGGTCATGGATGTCCTAGAATGTTTTTTTCTGGGAGAACTTAGGTAAAAGGAGCCATTCTACTGTAGCTGTAGGGCTTTTGTAACTGTTTTACAAAAGACAATGACTCATTTTCTATAGCTCCTGTCGTACCAAAGAACATAAGCCATATCATAAACTAAACTCTGTACTGAAAAAAAAATAGACTGTTGAAAGACATGAAGTAAGAACTTGCCTGGTAGATCATCCTACTCAGCAATTGAGGAATGATGGAGTAATTATTTTTGTGACTTATGTGAAGTAATATAAGCTGTTGAGAAGTTAATTTTTGAACTATACAGAAAGGGGAAACAGGACACAGACTCGTATTCTTGCTGGAAGTGTCAGGCACTAGGCGATGAAAAAGAAGAGACTTTGGTTTAGTTTCAAATTTTGTTTTTTGCAAGTCATATTAAACACATTGGTATGTGCACTTGGAATGTGCAGTATTTCTCTTTACCAAACAGATCATGCACCTGGCTTTATAGAAATTATATTGTGGCATTTTCTTCTACACTCTGAAGTTCATTTTGTTATTTTGTTTTGCTCATTAAATTTTTAATGGTACACCATCAAAAGGATATTAAAGTATCCCATATGCTAAATTCTGAAATGCTGCAATAGTCTGCTCTACTTAAAACAAAGACCCTTTTACAACTGTTTGAGAAAAATTGATATATAAAGACAGTAAATAATTTCAGTGTGTAAAATCACTGAATGTGCATATCAAGCAGACATGATTGTTACAATCAACTGATACTAGAAACTGGAAAAATTTAATGTCAGGTAAGAGCGTAGGTGATTTTTGGGTCAGTAGTATCACAAAAGAGAGTGTGATAAAATAAACTTTATATTAAAAGCCTTATAGGTTTAGAAAAAAAAACACAAAAAATATAAAGAAAAATAGTACAGAAAATATTGCTTTTTTAATAAGTGTAACACATGCAGTTTTTTAGTAAGTAGAAACTTTTAGTAAGTAAACTTTAAATCTCTGTGTAAATCTCATTTTCAGTTTATTTGAGGCGTAATAGAATTTTAATTTCATTTGTGTTCTGACATGAGTTGTCAGAAAAGCTGATAATTATAAACAGATCAAAACAAATGTTCTAGAGAGACAAGGAATACAGATAGAGGTGGCAAGTTTTCTTCTCAGGAGTTTATTTCTGCATCACTTCTGAGGCAGTATCTGTTAATCCTTTCAATACCCTGTATCATCACTGCATCCTTTTTATAATGCCATAATAACTGCATGGTAAAAACTCACTCTTTCCCCTGCTTAATTAAGCTATATAGTACCATAACATCTGCCTTCCTTCTCACCTTGACACTCGCTTAATCTTTCCTATGTCTTACCGCTGCAACTAGAGTAGTAATTTCTCACCACTTCACATACTTTAACTTCCTTCCACTGTTGCCTGTTTGGGAACATCCAGATTCCAAATCCTGAACATCAAGGCACTCAACATCAAGGCACAATTGTCTTATTCCATGAAGAGCCTCACCTGGCACTGCTTTACCCTAGTTGCTCCCTTGGCTTGCTGTGTTCTTTTGCACAACCAAGCTTTTTAACATGGTCATATCTGCAAAGCTTTTCCAGTTGATTCATTTAAACGAAAAGAAGCTCTGTATTCACTGCTAGGCAAGATGTGAAAGGGACTAATCTTATTTCCTTCTGCTGTCTTAAATATATGCAAATTGTTTCTTGATCTTTTTTCACAAGGTAACCTCACGTAGCTTAGCTCTAATGCTAGTATGGCCAGGTTGCTCATATGGAAGGGGGAATAATACTGCTGCAATGCAAAATCTTTAAGTCAAGCTTCACATATAAAAAACAGGGAAATTACATAATCTTTCCTGAACAACCTTTTATTTTTCTTATTCATCGTACTTTGCCTAATTTACCATTCGAGGCTTCGGTCTTACAAACACCTATGAAAGCATTTAAATTGGCTTTTACAAAACAAATGAAATTCACTGAAGTACATGGAAATATGGGAAATTGCCAGATTCACATAAATGCAATGTCATGCAGGTTATATGCATTAATTTCTTTTACTAGGCATTTTGATTTATAAAAGATATTGAATTATACAATACTCAAAAGTAGATGGTAAATAACTAATCAAAGGGGTATACTCAATTAGAAGAGATTCAAAATAATTTCCCTCCTTCACATAACCAGTTTGTAATGTTACAATGAAGAAACTCTTATTCTTGCTGCTCTGATCACCTGTGTTTTAGCACTTATTTTTATTCACTGAGAGTGCTTTGTGTTGATGTTTTATGTCTTTATTGTTTTCTGTCTAATTCGTTTTGCTCTAATAAATTGCTGATTGCAATAGGGCCGAAAGTCTCTTTGATCTTCCTGAAGCTACTGCTACAATGATTCTTGCCGGTTGTACTTGCTCTGAAATCAGCTCAGCTTTTTTACTCTATCCTTTCAATACTGCTGTAAAACTTCCTTGTGCTTGCTGTGTTCTTTTGGCTACTCTTTACATCTTATCACTTATGCATCAGTCTGTAAGCATTGGCTAGGCAGACAAAAAGCATTGTCAGCTTCACAACTCCCAGTCTTCAAGGTAGACTAGAGGAGTACCCAGCCCTCAATATTCTTTAGTTATATCAAGTGTACTTGGACTCTGAAGGGACTTTTGGATAAGAATTATATGCTAAACATTATTTTAGGAATCCTAGATATTTTTTGAGATCCAGCATCAACTTTATAGGCGCTAGATGGTTTCACTGGTTGCCCTATACTTGCTATCTGCTTAACCTGTGGAATACATTTCTTCTTTCCCCCTTTCGCTGCGTATTTTAATTCAGTTGTTACACTGTTTAAACCACGTAGAAAATAGTGCTTAAGTTATGTATAAAATAGTACCAATATGTCTAGTGAGTGTACAATCATCTCATCTGTCTTCCATTAAGAATTTTTGCTCATAGGAAAAAAACAGACGAAAGCATGAAATATAACCACAAGCTTTTCAGACAGGATAAAATGACAGGATAAAATATAGTTGTCATTCTCCTGTGTGAAAGGCATGCAAATGGTTACTCTGCTTAATATTTAGCAGCCAACTATGTGGAGCTGAAGTGAGGTGAAAGCCAGCACTTTTGACATGTTCAGCAATATGGAGAAAACTGAGAACAAACAGTTTTCCTTTTTCACTGCATTTATTATGTGATTCTCCATTGTTATTTTCTTTTTTCTTTCTGTCATTTTATATAGGAATGAAAATATACCTTCATTCAGAGATGATTTATGGGAATCAGAATTATATATTTATTCTTTGTAAGATAATTTGAAGTGTTTGGCAGTCTGATAAAGAATTTTTTACTCAAAAATAAGGAATACTAGTCTGCCTCAGAGCATCATGGCTAGAGTTACCAGAAGGGAAAAATGGTCTCTGTCACTTGTTTCAGAACATCTAACAATTTAAATAGCATTTGTCATTAGTTACGTATCTCAAAATCTCTAATATTACATTTTTTTTTCCAATAATAATATACGGTACTTGTGCTGTAAGACACAGAGATGGCAACAAAATCTTAGGCTGCAGGTTAAGTCACCAAAATGTAGATGTCTCCGAATTACAGGTTTATGAAATATCTAAACATCCATCACAGTCAGCGGAGCTGTGGGGCTCTGTTCAGCTACCCATGAATTTATGTGCACTGACAGAGGACTCAGGGTATCCAAGATATCCCTGGCAGATAAGCACAGGCTCTTCTGGCAGATGAAGTCAAAGCAAGGTGCTACAAAGGTTCAAAATTTCACTAAATGAAAGTATGTGTGGGCAACTGAATCCTCCTGTAATCAGGGGAGCAAATTCAGGGGGCCAGCAGGCAAGGCTAGTGTGAGGACTCTGCAGCACAGGGGGTGTCCATGTACCCTTGGCGAATCAGAATTTAAGGGAAAAAATCCATGCTCTCTGGAACAGGAACTGGAAGGCAGGGAAAAGGACTGAAGATGGTAATTAACAGTGATTAGGTAGTTTTTGTCTTGCCCAGTGTGTATACTTTGGGAGGAGTTACGTTACCCGGA